>NW_027514460.1:701934-1052902 GCF_048772815.1 Callospermophilus lateralis | reverse complement strand
TCTCCAGGTATCATTTGTGCATGGACATTTGAGGTTCTCATCAGGTGGAAGGTCCCCAACTTTCCTGTATTGTCAGAACCACTATGTCACTGCACTTCTGAAAATGATTGAGGAAACAGTGTATACTTGGGATTAAAAACAGGTTTGATTTGGTGACGAATGATTCTGTGCGATGAATAATGGTATTTGGAACCTGCAATATTTACAAGAATATAGAGGTGAAATATAAGTATGAAAACAGAAATCTACATATGATTTGGAGCCCAGAAGGGTTTTGCCCTTGATTGGGATACTTAGCTTTGAATTATGTTCTGCAAAGATGTCTCAGATAATTCGATATACATTGGTATAGGACCTTGTACATTGGATGATTGAATTTAGAAGAGAACATCCAGTCAACGAGATATTCAGTAGGATTAGGAAGATAGTCGGTAGGTTTAGGAAGAAGAGTGAGTATAGGATTTGGACCAAAAGTTCTTTAGCAATAGACTTTCGGTTATAGAGTGAATGTAAATGTCAGCACATATGAAGAGTCAGTCACTATGTTGAACTGGGGAAAATATGTAGAAAAGCAGATATCAATAGAAACATTACGAAATCAGGCAAAGTATAAAGTGAGTTATAGAAGTAGACATTTTCAACAGGGTTGAGTTTGAAAATATAAATTAGGAAAAAACAAATATGTAGTCACCAATAGGATTAACATTTGACAGCATTAGGCAAGATGGACATGGATGTTTTTAGAAATCCATGTTCATTTTCCATTTAGGCTTTGGTACAATCATAAGTGTGACCTTTCCATTTTTTGTCCAGAATATTACTGTGATAATGAGGTGACATGAGTATTTCTTTCACCATTTCTGGGAGCAATATATTGAATATGTAAAATTAGAATCGTGGTTACAAAGAGGTGTACCCTGTTACTATGAAAATAGAGAAAAAGCATGAATAGACCATACCGTGAATAAATAATATAACTTTATTGAACTTTAAATAATGAATTGAACTGATATCTGAAAAATTAAAGGAAATCGTATATTGATATACAATCATTCATTCCAACCAGTTATATATCTAATGGAAATATTAGTGTTTTGGTTTATCATGAAGAGTGTGTGAGTTTTGCTTCAAAATGATTATGGAAATTCAAAATAATGTGTTTGGAAATAAGTCTCATGAAAAGACCAGTCAAGAAACCCTGACAATACATGTGTTCTGAAGCAAGAAGTGATTAAACTTGAAACAAATGCCTATTAATTTGTGAACTTGTGGATGAAATGTATATCCTATGATGTGCAAAAACTGAAGAAACAATAATGTACCAGTGTCGAATACAAATGAATGACAAATTACATATCATGTCCCATAGGAGTCTACTTGCATTGATGTTAGACTGGGTCAGTTACTGTTGTTAATTAGGATTTGTATGCACCTTTCACTGAAGTTAGTTTTCAGTACTACAAAACAAATATGTATTTCAGGTGGATGAATATTTCTGATTATAATCTTGTGAAAAGTTGATTACAAATCCACATACATGAACATGAATGATATAGAGAGTGTATATTAGACACATATATTTTATATTTTGAACAATTTGGAGAGTATATCTATATCTATATCTATACCTATAGCTATCTATCTATCTATCTATATCTATATCTATCTATCTATCTATCTATATATATATATATATATATACACACACACACACACACACAAACACATACACACACACACACTCACAGACATTAAAAAGTACCAATATAAATGCCAATCTGAATTCATCAGTAAATATATATCATCCACAGAGGCAAAAATATTTATTTTACTGAACATGAGCTTATGTATAAAGTTGTTCTACTAGGACGCTCTTTTATAGGTTGAATTTTCATTTCCAATAGCATTTAGGAAGAGTGAACACTTCTCACAATTTGTATCTGCCAAGACTGCCACCTCACAAAAATGTACGTGTGATACCTGGTAGGATTCTATATATGCATATAAATATACACGTGTGAAGAGGCTACAGAAGAGGGAAACAAGAATTCACATATTTGTTAAGTTTAAAAACTCATACAGAATATTTCTATTAAAATTTGACTAGATTTATAACCCCTACCTTATATAATGCAAATGTCGAGTCCAACTATACAACATGTCTCCTCTGAAGTGCTTTATTTCTATTGTGTTGTGTTAATTTCCCCCATTATATTAGGATTAATAGTCTGAGTCTACTAGGTATGGGTTAGTGTCAGGGATTCAGTACTTCGAATGGAAAATTGGAAAATGAATCCAATGTGTATGTAAATATATGCTGCACAAATATCCTCCCGCTCTCATCCAGAACAATGCCTTTACATTACCTTCACCCCAAGTAAGACAAAATTAGAGGAGAAGAGTTACAAAATCAGTGAATACATATCTGGAATGGAAAATTCTCAGGAGTTCACAACCTTGGAGGTGGTAGAGGAGTTTCCAAAACTAGGGGACAGGGTCAACACTCCACAAACATGGAGCTCTGCTGGCCTAAAAACTTTTTGAGAAACTGCCTCTGAGCTTCCGCACTTGAAATATATGTTTTATTCAGGAGATTTGGCTTCCTTTGTAGTGAGACCATCAAAGCTGGGTCTGCATCTATGTGACCTGGAGGACATGGTTTCTTATTTTCCAATGAACAAGATGAAGCAGTGCTGAATCCTCTTTTTGTAGGTAAACTGAGGCCACTGGGGACTAAGTGTCTCCCCGTGTGGACTGTGAAGCCATTTGTTCCTTCTCCTCTTTTTGTGGTGTTTTTGCTGCTGCACTGTGAGTTTGGTATTTGTTTCACGAAATACTAGGAGATAAACTGGGACACAGTGCAGGAGGGAGTTCTGTCATGTGTGGTGGGTCAGGGTCTGCAAGAGAATGCACCAACTATGCTTCTATCTCTCACAGCTTGCCCCATTGTCCCCTTGTCCATATCAACCTGATTCTTAATTTTCCTCTGCTAACTCTCCATATAACAAGATGCCTTTACATATAAGGGTCTGCTGGCTGCACCATGTCAGTTACAAGCCATTTGGAATCCAATGGTAGATCCACATGGCCCTACCACGGATGTTTTATCAAACACCTCCCCACCACTGCTCTAGACCCACTACTCAGCAGGCTCCAACATACTGGCATCTCTGTTCTACACCATTTTCATGAAACTCAGTAAATCAAGGCACTGTCTGGTATACTCATGATCAGCAACAGGACATCCAATGTTTCTCCAGTGCCACCTGGTCATAGGAATTTCAAAAATTTCATGGTATTTATCTAGCCATTATTCAAGCATGAAGTTGGAGGCACTGTGGGTTTCAATTCATTCAGCAAACATTAAATGTTGAGAAAGCTCATTTCAATGAAATCTCTGGAGAACTCTCACAGGCAAGGCTTCCCAAAGAGTGGACAAAAGGTCACATTAGGCCAGGCCCATTGAGGTCTACAATGTGATGTCCATGTGTGTTTTGACTCTCAACTATGGCTGCCATTTCTTTAAGAATAAAATAATGTAATATCCTTGCTGAGATTCCCAGACCTCTGTGGAAATCCACCCGGGGTCTAGGTCTCAGTTTCCAAGAGTGACTTTCATGCTTGGCCTCTTAAAATCCCAACAAAATTCATGGCAATGCTTCCCTGAGTTCACTTCCAAAACCCAGTGTCTAAGGGGAATCACACCAGAGTTCAAGCCCACGTGGACCCAATCATTTATTCCAATGCCACACAAATGAGCAACATTAAAACCAAAACACTCCCACATGGCCCTCATCTTATTCCATATAGTCAATCATCTTAACTTCTGACTGGAGGTTTCCATGAGGGGCGCAGCCCAAGACAGTGTCCAAAATCAGCTCCTTTGCCCCTCATTTGCCTAAAGTCTGGGTAGCCTGGACACCGTTTCTGTGAACCAGGAGTGAACAAATAAGCCTGCCTTTAATACTTCTGTGTTTCTCCAATTTGAGGCATACTGATTTTAGGTATCGATTCTTTAGGTGATTTAGAGTCATGCGAAAACACAAGCCACCTCTGCAGGGCTTTGAAGAACTCATTTGACCCAAAGAATTCCTATTCTCATTTGATGGAGTGTAGGAACCTAACAGAGGAAGGCAAGAGACTTCATCGACAATGAATGATATTTTATGCTATTTTGGTTTTGGAAGCTCACATGGGATCATTCTTAAGATCCATCAGGTGCTGAGAACCTAAGTCACAGCCACACACAGGTCCAAGAGGCTGATAAAGACACATCCCTTTCCAAAGCAATTAAGCAAAGAGCCACAGGTGAGGTCCATTCATTTCCATTTGAAAACTGTTTTCTTCAGGCTTCACAAGGGGTGGCCTGAGGCAAAGACCTTCCTGACATTCAGTGCAACACAACAATAAGTAAGCAAAAGGCCCAAAGCGGGGTTTCTGCACTGAGACTTTCCTGGTCACACTGATATCTGAGTTTTCTGAGATGCTCGCCATTCTCTTCAGCTATCCTGTACATGGCCATGTCACAGAGCTTGGAGGTGGTACATATTTTGGACACAAATCCATGAGCCTATTCTGGAGAGTGACCAGAATTCAGGAAGAAAACAACAACTTAGAAAGATAGCAGGTGTTGCACATCGATAAGACAAGCTGCAGTCCATTCATATATTGGGCAGGATGAATTATGGGAAGTTTTATACTAGACAGGACACATCCATTAATGCATTCTCTTTTCTAATGTCTACAACAACGGACACAGTGGGATACACAGAAACAGAAACACTCGCCTTGTCAAATGACTTACTAGAAACTGTCCACTTCAAACCAAACAAACCGCCTTTCCTATCTATTCTCAGAACATGAGACAAAACAACAAACCCACACCCACTCCCACAAAGGCACCTCCTTCCCCCAAGTAGGTCTGTGACTATCCGGAGTGTCCTCTGACTTGTGGGCCATACTATGTTCCCCCGAAATGGCCTGTCTTCTCTCAGATCTTGTTTCCTTGACCAACTCTGTGAAGATGTCAGGAAAAAGTGGTTAGCCACTACCTGTTTTCTCAGGAAAGGTCCATCTTCAGAGCTCTCCTGGCATTTGGCCATCCTCACATCATTAGGTACCAAGAAAACTGACTCTGTCCTTGGTAAATCCAAACAAGTGAGCCCACTGGGACTGGGACAGGGACTGCCTCTGGGTGCCTGCCTTCTTGGATACCAATTTCAGAGATTTCCATCACCAAGGAAATGAGGGATGTCACATTCTTTGAAACTGAATGAGGTCACTGCCTTGGCAACCACTTTGTCCTAACAATTGATTCCAAGGGTAACATAAGATGGAGGTTGCCCCTACTTCCTTTGACACTTTTATTAGATAGAATGTATATCAACCATTGGCACCTGGTAACAGCTCTCCACTCAGGCCTGGTTTGGTCCACCTTCTCTACAATAAGAATAGAGAGGCAGATTCAGACACATCCCTCATCCTGACCAGGTTGTTTGCCATGGAAGATGACTTTTTCTCTCTTAGGTGCTTCATACCTGCCTACAACTTCTCCAGGTATCATTTGTGCATGGATATTTGAGGTTCTCATCAGGAGGAAGGTCTACAACTTTCCTGTATTGTAAGACCACTCTGTCCCTGCTCTTCTGTAAAATGATTGAGGGAACAGTGTATACTTGGGGTTAAAAACAGGTTTGATTTGGGTTACGAATGATTCTGTGCGATTAATAATGTTATTGGGAACCGGCAATATTTACAAGAATATAGAGGTGAAATATAATTATGAAATGAGAAACCTATTTATGATTTGAAGCCCAGAAGGGTTTTGCTCTTGATTGGGATACTTAGCTTTGAATTATGTTCTGCAAAGATGTCTCAGATAATTCGATATACAATGGCATAGGACCTTGTACATTGGATGATTGAATTTAGAAGAGAACATCCAGTCAAAAAGGGATATTCAGTAGGATTAGGAAGATAGTCAGTAGGTTTAGGAAGAAGAGTGAGTATAGGATTTGGACCAAAAGTTCTTTATTAATAGACTTTCGGTTATAGAGTGAATGGAAATATCAGCACATATGAAGAGTCAGTCACTATGATGAACTGGGGAAAATGTGTAGAAAAGCACATATCAATGGAAACATTATGAAATCAGGCAAAGTATAAAGTGAGGGATAGAATTAGACATTTTCAACAGGGTTGAGTTTGAATATATAAATTAGTAAAAAACAAATATGTAGTCACCAATAGGATTGACAATTGACAGCATTAGACAACCTGGACATGGATGTTTTTAGTAATCCATGTTCACTTTCCATTTAGGCTTTGGTACAATCATAAGTGTGACCTTTCCATTTTTTGTCCAGAATATTACTGTGATAATGAGGTGACATGAGTGTTTTCTTCACCATTTCTGGGAGCAATATATTGAAGATTTAAAATTAGAATTGGGGGTACAAAGAGGTGTACCCTGTGTCTATTAAGATAGAGATAAAGCATGAATAGACCATACTGTGAATAAATAATATAACTTTTTTGAACTTTATATAATGAATTGAATTGATATCTGAAAAATTACAGGAAATCATATATTGATATACAATCATTCATTGCAACCAGTTATATATCTAATGGAAATATTATTGTTTGGTTTATCATGAAGAGTGTGTCAGTTTTGCTTCAAAAGTGATTATGGAAATCAAAAATAATGTGTTTGGAAAGAAGTCTCATGAAAAGACCAGTCAAGAAACCCTGCCAATACATGTGTTCTGAAGCAAGAAGTGATTAAAGTTGAAACAAATGCCTATAAATTTGTGAACTTGTGGATGAAGTGTATAACTTAAAATGTGCAAAAACTTAAGAAATAATAATGTACCAGTGTTGAGTACATATGAACGTCAAATTACATATCATGTCCCATAGGAATCTACTTGCATTGATGTTAGACTGGGTCAGTTACTGTAGAATAATTAGGATTTGTATGCACCATTCACTGAAGTTCGTTTTCAGTACTAGGAAATAAATATGTATTTCAGGTGGATGAATATTTCTGATTATAATCTTGTCAAAAGTTGATTATAAATCCACATACATGAACATGAATGAATTTAGAGAGTTTACATTAGACACATATATTTCATATTTTGAAAAATCTGCAGAGTGTACAGATATATTACACACACACACACACACACACACACACACACAAACACACAAAACACTGACAGATATTTAAAAGAAGCAATATAAATGGCAATAGAAATTCATCAGTAAATATATATCACCCACAGATGCAAAAATATTTATTTTACTGAACATGAATTTATGTATAATGTTCTTCTACTAGGAAGCTCCCCTATAGGTTGAATTTTCAGTTCCAACAGCGTTTAGGAGGTGTGAACTCTTCTCACAGTTTGTATATGCCAAGTCAGCCACCTCAAAATGTACATGTGATACCTGGTAGGATTCTATATATGCATATAAATATACAAGTGTGAATAGGCTAAAGAGAAAGGGAAACAAGAATTCTCGTATTTTTTAAGTTTAAAACCTTATGGAGAACTTCTTCGATTAAAAATTGACTAAATTTATAACTTTTACCTTATATAATGCAACAGGCAAGTCCAACTATACAACATGCCTCCAATGAACTGCTTGTATTTCTATAGGTTTGGGTTATTTTTCTCTATCATATTAGGATGAGTTGTTTGAGTCTAGTAGGTATGGGTTAGTGTCAGGGATTCAATATTTCAAAATGAAAATTGGAAAATGAATCCAATTTGTATGCATATATATGCTGCACAAATGTCCTCCCACTCTCATCCAGAACAATGCCTTGACATTACCTTCACCCCAAGTAAGACACAATTAGAGGAGAAGAGTTAGAAAATCAGTGAACACATATCTGGAATGGAAAATGCTCAGGAGTTCACAACATTGGAGGTGTTAGAGGAGTTTCCAAAAGCAAGGGACAGGGTAAACACTCCACAAACATGGAGCTCTGCTGGCCTAAAAACTTTTTGAGAAACTGCCTTGAGATAGGGCACTTAAATATATGTTGTTGTCAGGAGATTTGGCTTCCTTTGTAGTGAGACCATCAAAGCTGGGTCTGCATCTATGAGACCTGGAGGACATTGTTTCTGATGTTTCAATGAACATGAGGCAGCAGTGCTGATATTTTTCTTTTTAGGTAAACTGTGGCCTCTGGGGTCTAAGTGTCTCCCCGTTGAACTGTGAAGCCATTTGGCCCTCCTACACTTTTTGTGGGGTTTTTGCTGCTGCACTGGTAGTTTGTTATTTGCTTCATAAAATAGAAGGAGTTCAACTGGGACACAGTGCTGGAGGGAGTTCTGTCACGTGTGGTGGATCAGGGTCTGCAGGAAAATGCACCAACCAATCTTCTATCCCTCAAAGCTTGCCCCATTGCATCCTTGTCCATAGCAACCTGATTCTGAACATTGCCCTGAATCCTCTCCATATAACAAGATGCCTTTACTTATAAGGGTCTGCTGGCTACACCATGTAAGCCACAAGCCATTTTTAAGCCAATGGAAGATCCAAATTGCTCCAACACAGAAGTTTTATCACACTCCTGCCCACCACAACTCTAGGCCCACTTCTTAGGAGCCTGAAACTTACTGGGACCTCTGTTGTACACCATTTTCATAAAACCCAGTCAAGCAAGGCACTGTCAGGTACATCCATGATCAGCAGCAGGACATCCAAAGGTTCTCTAGTGCAACCTAGTCATGGGAATTTCAAAAATTTCATGGTATTTATCTAGACATTTTACAAGGATGAAGTTGGAAGCACTGTGGGTTTCAATTTTTTCAGGAACCATTAAATGGTGAGGAAGATTATTTCAATGAAAGCTCTGAAGAACCCTCACAGGCAAGGCTTCTCAAAGAGTGAACAAAAGGTCACATTAAGCCAGGCCCATTGAGGTCTACAATGTGAGTTCTATGTGTGTTTTGACTCTCAAATATGGCTGCCAAGTCTTTCGAATGAAATCATGTGATACCTTGGCTGAGATTCCCAGTGCTGTGTGCAAAGCCACTCTGGGGCTAGATCTCAGTTTCCAAGGGTGACTCTCATACATGGCCTCTTTAATCCCAACACAATACATGGCAATACTTTTCTGAGGTCAGTTTCTGAACTCAGTCTCTAAGGGGAATCACACCAAAGTTCAAGCCCAGGTAGACCCAGTTATGTCTTCCAACTTCCACACAAATATCCACAATTAAATCCAAAACACTCCCACATGTCACTCATCTTTTCTATATACCCACTCATCATAACCTCTGGCTGGAGGTTTCCATGAGGGGTGCTGCCCAAGACAGTGTCCAAAATAACCACCCTTGCCCCTCATTTGCCTAAAATCAGGGTGGCCTGGACATCCTTCCAGTGAACCAGGAGTGATCAAATTGGCCGGCCATTAAGATGGCACTGCTTCTCCAATTTGAGGCCTACTGACTGTGGGGTTTAGAGTCTTTATGTGATTTGGAGTCATGACAAAAATCAAGCACTTATGGGCTATCCTCTGCAGGGTTTTGAGGAACACATTTAAACCAAATGATGACTATTCTCACTTGATGAAGGTCAGGAACCTTACAGAGGAATGCGAGAGACTTCATCCAAAATGAATGCTCTTTTGTCCATTTGGTTTTGGATGCACACATGGGATCTTTCTTTAGATCCATCAGGTGCTAAGAATCTAAGCCACAGCCTCACACAGGGCCAAAAAGCTGATTCAGACACATCCCTTTCCAAAGCAATTAAGCAAAGAGCCACAGGTGATGCCCATTCATTTCTATTTGAAAACTATTTCTTTTGACTCTACAAAGGTGTGGCCTGAGGCAAAGACGTTCTGACATTCAGGGCAACAGAACAATTGGTAAGCAAAAGGCCCAAAGCAGGGTTTCTCCATTAGAATTTTCTGGTCACACTCATATCTGAGTTTTCTTAGATGCTCCCATTCCTTTCAGCAATCCAGTACATGGCCAAGTCTCAGAGCTTGGAGGTGATACATATTTTGGACACAAAACAATGAGACTATTCTGGAAATTGGCCAGAATTCAGGAAGAAAACAGGACCTTAGCAAGATTGTAGGAGTTGCCCACCCATAAGTCAAGCCACAGTCCATTCATAAATTGGGCAAGATGAATCTTGGGAAGCTTTCTACTAGTCAGGACACATACAATGATTCATTCTCTTTTCTAATGTCTAAAACCACAGACACAGTGGGATACACAGACAAAGAGACACTGGCCTTGTCAAACGACTTACCAGAAACAGTTCACTCCAAAACAAACAAACCGCCTTTCCTACCTATTCTCAGAACATGAGACAAAACCTCAAACCCACACCCACACACACAAAGGCAGCTCCTTCCCCCAAGTAGGTCTGTGACTATCAGGAGTGTCCTCTGACAGGTGGGCCATACTATGTTCTGATGAAATCGCCTGTCCTGTGTCAGATATGGTCTCATTGGCCCAATCTGTGAATTTGTCACTAGCCAGCTGTGAGCAACTACCTGCTTTCTCAGGAAAGGCCTCTCTTCAGAGCTTTCCTGACATTTGTCCATCCTCACATCAGTAGGTACCAAGAAAGACTGACTCTGTCCTTGTTAAATCCAAACAAGTGAGACCACTGGGACTGGGAATGGGACTGGCTCTGCGTGCCTGGCTTCCCGGATCCCAAGTTCAGAGAGTTTCATCACCAAGGAAGTGAGGTGAGATTACTTCCTTCAGGAATTTAATGAGGTCACTGCCTTGGCAACCACTTTGTCCTAACAGTATCTTCCAATAGTCCTATGAGATGGAGGCAGCCCTTACTTCCTGTGACACTTTCATATGTTAGAATGGTATATCAACCATAGGCACCCAGGAACAGCTCTCCACACATGCCTGGTATGGTCCATCTTCTCTACATTAAGAAGAGAGGCTTATTCAGACAAAACCCTTCATTCTGGAAAGGTTGTTTGCGATGGAAGATGACTTTTGCTCTCTCAGGTCCTTCATAGCTGCCTAATCTTCTCCAGGGATCAAATCTGCATGGACCTTTGAGGTTCTCAGCAGGAGGCAGATCCCCTACATTCCTGTATTGTAAGATGAACTCTCTCGCTGCTCTTCTGTAAAGTTAGATTGAGGGAAGAGTGTATGGTTAGGGTTATTAACATGTTCGATTTGGATTACGAATCATCCTGCAGGATGATTAATAGTATTGGGAACCTGCGATATTTATAAGATTATAGAGGTGAAATATAAGTATGAAAACAGAAATGTTGGTAAGATTTGAAGCCCAGAAGGGCATTAGGCCCTTGATTGGGATACTTAGCTTTTAATTACGTTCTACACAGATGTCTCAGATAAATTGATAATCAATGGCATAGGACCTTATACCTTGGATGTTTGATTTTAGAAGAGAACATCCAATCAAATTGAGATAGTCGGTGGGATTAGGAAGATAGTCGGTAGGTTTATAAAAAAGAGTGAGTATAAAACTTGGACAAAAATTTCTGTAGCAATAGGGTTTCGGTTATAGAGTGAATGTAAATGTCAGCACATGTGAAGAGTCAGTCACAATGATTAACTGGGGAAAATATGTAGGAAGGAAAATATCAATAGAGACATTATGAAATGAGGCAATTATATAGTGAGTGATAGGATTAGACATTTTCAACAGGGTTGAGATTGAGTACATAATCTTAGGAAGAAACAAATATGTAGTCACCAATAGGAATGACATTTGAAAGCATTTGGCAACCTGGATATGGATGTTTTTAGTAAGCCATGTTCACTTTCCATTTAGGATTTGGTACAATCATAAGTGTGACCTTTGCATTTTGTGCCCAGAAAATTATTGTGATCAAATATATATGTAGATCATATGATATGTGTATTTCTTCCACCATTTCTGGGAGCAATATTTGAGGACACATAAATTAGTATTGTGGGTACCAAGTGGTGTACCCTGTGTCTACGAATATAGAGAAAATGCATGAATAGACCTTAGTGTAAATAAATAATATAACTTTTTTCACTTTAAATAATGGATTGAATTGATATCTTAAAATATATAGGAAATCATATATTGACATACAATCATTCACTCCAACCAGTTACACATATAATGGTAATCTTAGGGTTATTGTTTATCATGAAGTGTGTGTGAGTTTTGTTTCAAAAGTGTTTATGGAAATCGAAAATAATGTGTTTGGAAGGAAGTCTCATGAAAAGACCAGTCAAGAAATATGGAGGAATCCATGTGTTCTGAAGCTGGAATTGATTGAAAGTGAAACAAATGCCTATAACTTTGCTAAATTGTGGATGAAATATATATCCTGTGATGTGCATAAACTGATGAAATAGTAATTTACAAGTGTTGAATAAAAATGAAAGTCAAAGTACACATCATGTCCCATAGGAATCTACTTGCATTGATGTTAAAC
The DNA here is from genome assembly GCF_048772815.1 of Callospermophilus lateralis. Taxonomy (NCBI): domain Eukaryota; kingdom Metazoa; phylum Chordata; class Mammalia; order Rodentia; family Sciuridae; genus Callospermophilus; species Callospermophilus lateralis. The sequence continues at coordinate 1,040,454 of NW_027514460.1, read as the reverse complement.
TGGGTCAGTTACTGTAGAAATATTAGGATTGCATGCATTATTCACCGTAGTCAGTTTTATTTTTTTTCATTTTTATTTATAATTGTTCAAAACATTACATAGTTGTTATATCATATTTCACATTTTGATTCAAGTGCATTATGAACTCCCATTTTTACCCCATGTACAGATTACAGAATCACATCATTTACACATCTATTGATTCACATATTGCCATACTAGTGTCTATTGAATTCTGCTGCCTTTCCTATCCTCTACTATCCCCCCTCCCCTCCCCGCCCCTCCCCTCTTCTCTCTCTACCCCCTCTACTGTAATAAATTTGTCCCCCTTGTATTATTTTTCCCTTTCCTCTCACTTTCTCTTGTATGTAATTTTATATAACCCTGAGGGTCTCCTTCCAATTCCATGCAATTTTCCTTCTCTCTCCCTTTCCTTTCCACCTCTCATCCCGGTTTAATGTTAATCATCTTGTCATGCTCTTTGTCTCTCCTCTGTTCTTAGTTACTCTCCGTATATCAAAGATGACATTTGGCATTTGTTTTTTAAGGATTGGGTAGCTTCACTTAGCATAATCTGCTCTAATGCCATCCATTTCCCTCCAAATTCTATGATTTTTTTTATTTTTCAATGCAGAGTAATACTCCATTGTGTATAAATGCCAAAGTATTTTCTCCATTCTTTCATTGAAGGGCATCTAAGTTGGTTTCACAGTCTTCCTGTTGTGAATTGTTCTGCTATGAACATCGATGTAGCAGTGTCCCTGTAGCATGCTCTTTTTAGGTCTTTAGTGAATAGACTGAGTAGGGGAATAGCTGGGTCAAATGGTGGTTCCATTCCCAGCTTTCCAAGAAATCTCCATACTGCTTTCCAAATTGGCTGCACCAATTTGCAGTCCCACCAGCAATGTACAAGTGTACCTCTTTCCCCACATCCTTGCCAGAACTTGTTGTTGTTTGACTTCATAATGTCTGCCAATCTTACTGGAGTGAGATGGTATCTTAGGGTGGTTTTGATTTGCATTTCTCTGACTGCTAGAGATGGTGAGCATTTTTTCATGTACTTGTTGATTGATTGTAAGTCCTCATCTGATAAGTGTCTGTTGAGGTCCTCAGCCCATTTGTTGATTGGGTTATTTGTTATCTTATTGTCTAATTTTTTGAGTTTTTTGTATACTCTGGATATTAGGGCTCTATCTGAAGTGTGAGGAGTAAAGATTTCTTCCCAGGATGTAGGCTCCCTATTTACCTCTCTTATTCCTTCTTTTGCTGCGAAAAAACTTTTTAGTTTATGTCCCATTTGTTGATTCTAGTTATTAACTCTTGTGCTATGGGTGTCCTATTGAGGAATTTGGAGCCCGACCCCACAGTATGCACATCGTAAGCAAATTTTTTTTCTATCAGACACTGTGTCTCTGATTTGATATCAAGCTCATTGATCCATTTTGAGTTAACTTTTGTGCATGGCAAGAGAAAGGGATTCAGTTTCAATTTGTTACATATGGATTTCCAGTTTTCCAAACACCATTTGTTGAAGATGCTATCCTTCCTCCATTGCATGCTTTTAGCCCCTTTATCAAATATAAGATAGTTGTAGTTTTGTGGATTGGTTTCTGTGTCCTCTATTCTGTACCATTGGTCCACCAGCCTATATTGGTACCAGTACCATGCTATTGTTGTTACTATTGCTCTGTAGTATAGTTTGAAGTCTGGTACCGCTCTACCGCCTGATTCACACTTCCTGCCTAGCATTGTTTTTGCTATTCTGGAACTTTTATTTTTCCATATGTATTTCATGATTGCTTTCTTTATTTCTACAAGAAATGCCTTTGGGATTTTGATTGGCATTGCATTAAACCTATAGAGAAATTTTGGTAATATCACCATTTTGATGATGTTAGTTCTGCCTATCCATGAACAGGATATATTTTTACATCTTCTAAGATTTTCTTATATTTCTCTCTTTAGGGTTCTGTAGTTTTCATTGTATAAGACTTTCACCTCTTTTGTTAGGTTGATTCCCATCTTTTTTTTTTTTTTAGGATATTGTGAATGGAGTGGTTGTTCTCATTTCCATTTCAGAGGATTTGTCGCTGATATAGAGGAATGCCTTTGATTTATGTGTGTTGATTTTATATCCTGCCACTTTGCTGAATTCATTTATTAGCTCTATTAGTTTCTTTGTAGACCCTTTTGGGTCTGCTAGGTATAGAATCATGTCTTCTGCAATAGTAATAATTTAAGTTCTTCTTTTCCTATTTTTATGCCTTTAATTTCTTCCGTCTGTCTAATTGCTCTGGCCAGTGTTTCGAGAACTGTATTGAACAGAAGTGGTGAGAGAGGGCATCCCATTCTTGTTCCAGATTTTAGAGGGAATGCCTTCAATTTTTCTAGATTCAGAATGATGCTAGCTTGTGGCTTAGCATAGATTGCTTTTACAATATTGAGGTATGTTCCTGTTATTCCTAGTTTTTTCTAGAGTTTTGAAGATAAAGGGATGCTGTACTTTGTCGAATGCTTTTTGTGCATCTATCAAGATGATCATATGGTTCTTATTTTTAAGTCTATTGATGTGGTGAATAACATTTATTGATTTTCGTATATTGAACAAGCCTTGCATTCCACGGATGAATCCTACTTGATGATGGTGCACAATTTTTTTAATATGTTTTTGTATCTGATTCGCCAGAATTTAATTAGGGATTTTTGCATTTAGGTTCTTTAGGGATTTTGGTCTGTAGTTTTCTTTGTTTGAAGTGTTTATGTCTGGTGTAGAAATTAGGGTGATATTCCCCTGGTAGAATGAATTTGGAAGATCTCCCAATTTTTCAATTTCCTGAAATAGCTTGATAAGTATTGGTATTAGTTCATATTTAAGGGTTTGTAAAACTCTGCTGTATACCCATACTGTCCTGGTCTTTTCTTAGTTGGTAATCTTTGGATGGTTTCTTCTATTTCCTCAATTGATACTTTTCTGTTTAGGTTGTCTATATCCTCCTGACTCAATCTGGACAGATCATATGACTTAAGAAATTTTTCGATGCCTTCACTATCTTCTATTATATTGGAGTATAACGAATCAAATTAATTTCTTATTATCTTCTGTATTTCAGAAATATCTGCTGTGATTGCCAGGGGGTGACAAATAACTTGTGTAGATTGATACAGCAGGAGTGGAAGCCGTTTATTGTAGAATCTGAGCGATGTTTATACATTTTATAAAGCTTATCTAATTAGCATAAAATAGATACAGCAGTCAACCAATAAGGAATCTCCACACTTAATGGCTTGCTTTTGATACTTCAAAAACCACTCCCTATGGCATTTGGTCAGGCGCCATCCAGACTTGTTTACAGACCCTAACATTTCTCTGGCAAAATACCAGGTGCCATGCTGACTTGTTTATAGACCTTAACATGTGATATTGACTTTTTCATCCCGTATGCTAGTAATTTGAGTTTTCTCTCTTCTTCTTTCATTAGCATGGCTAAGGGTCTGTCGATTTTATTTATTTTTTCAAAGAACCAACTTTTAGTTTCCTCAATTTTTTCAATTGTTTCTTTTGTTTCGATTTCATTAAGTTCAGCTTTGATTTTAATTAAATCTTACCTTCTACTTATTTTGCTGTTGTTTTCCTCTTCTTTTTCTAGGATTCTGAGATGAAGTATGAGATCATTTATTTGCTGTTGTTTTTTTTCTTTTTTTAAGGAATGAAATCCAAGCAATGAATTTTCCTCTTAGAACGGATTTCAATGTGTCCCATAGATTCTGATATGTTGTGCCTGTGTTTTCATTTATCTCTAAGAATTTTTTTTAATTTCCTCCTTTATGTCTTCTATAACCCATTGTTCATTCAGTAACCTGTTGTTCATTCTACAAGTGATGCATGATTTTTCCTTCCTTCTTTTATCATTGATTTTTAGTTTATATTCCATTATGATCAGATAAGATGCATGGTATTATCTCTACTGCTTTATATTGTCTAAGAATTGCCCTGTGACATAATATATGATCTATTTTTGAGAAGGATCCATGTGCTGCTGAGGAAAAATGTAACTGCTTGATGTTGTGGAGTATATTCTATATATGTCAATTAAGTCTAGGTTATTAATTGTGTTATTGAGTTCTATAGTTTTCTATTTCAACTTTTGTTTGGAAGACCTGTCCAGTGGTGAGAGAGGTGTGTTGAAGTCTCCCATGATTATTGTATGGTGGTCTATTAGACTCTTGATCTTGAGAAAAGTTTGTTTGATGGACATAGCTGCACCATTGTTTTGGGGCATATATATATTTATAATGGTTATGTCTTGTTGCTGTATGGTTCTCTTGAGCAGTATATAGTGTCCCTCTTTATCCCTTTTGATTAACTTTGGCTTGAAATCTATTTTATTTGATATGAGTATGGACACTCCTACTTGTTTCCGAAATCCATATAAGTGATATGATTTTTCCCAACCTTTCCCCTTCAGTCTATGTATGTCTTTTCCTATCAAATGCGTCTCCTGTAGGCAGCATATTATTGGGTCTTGTTTTGTGATCCATTCTACTAGCCTCTGTCTCTTAATTGGTGAGTTTAAGGCATTAACATTTACAGTTATTATTGAGATAATGGTTGTTCTTCTAGCCCTATTTGTTTATTTATGTTATTAAACATGGATTGTTTTCTTCTTTGATTATTTCCCACTTTTACTGTACTACATCCCACTGTTGGTTTTTATTGTTATTTCCCTTTCTTCTTCCTGTAATATTTTCCGAGGATGTTTTGAAGAGATGGTTTTCTAGCTACAAATTATTTTAACTTTTTTTTATCATGAAAGGTTATAATTTTATCTTCCATCCTGAAGCTTAATTTCACTGGATACACAATTCTTGGTTGGAATCCATTTTCTTTCAGTGTTTGAAAAATGTTATTCAAGTATTTTCTAGCTTTCAGAGTCTGTGTTGAAAGATCAGCTGTTATCCTGATTGTTTTACCCCTAAATGTAATCTGCTTTTTTTCTCTTGTAGCATTTAAAATTCTCTCCTTATTGTGTATGTTGGGCATCTTCATTATAATGTGTCTAGGTGTGGATCTCTTATGATTTTGCACATTTGGCGTCCTGTAGGCTTCTAGGACTTGGGAGTCAGTCTGATTCTTCAAGTCTGGGAAGTTTTCTCGTATTATTTCATTGAATACATTCCTCATTGCTTTGGTTTTAACCTCTATACCTTCCTGTATTCCAATGACTCTTATGTTTGGTCTCTTTATGTTATCCCGTATTTCTTGGATATTCTGTTCATGGTTTCTTAACAGTCTTGCTGAGCTGTCTATGTTCTTTTCAAGTTGGAATACTTTGTCTTCATTGTCTGATGTTCTATTTTCTAAGTGTTCTACTCTGCTGGTAGTCTTCTCAATTGAGTTTTTTAGTTGGTTTATTGCTTTCTGCATTTCTAGGATTTCTGTTTGTTATTTTTTACAACCTCTATCTCTCTGTATAGCTGATCTTTTGCTTCTTGGATTTGTTTATGTAATTCATTGTCGAAGTGATCTTTCATTGTCTGATTTTGCTGTCTAATGTCTTCCTTGAGACTCCAGATCATCTGAAGCATGTATATCCTGAGTTCTTTATCTGACATTTTATCTGCTGCAGCTATTACCCGTGGACCCCTGGGGTGTTCTGCCGATCGGTCGCAGGTCTGCCTACCTTGTAGGTGCTGGCGGCGGCTCTGCTCTGCCCCTATTCCAATTGGGGTGACGTGACTACCATGCAGGTGTGTTGCTGGGCCTGTTCCGCCAGTTTGTCGCAGGTCTGCCTGCCTTGCGGGCACGGGCAATGGATCTGCTCTGCTCCTATTCCAAATGGGGTGAAGTGTCTGCCGTGCCGGCAGGGCGATGGGCCTCTTCTGCCAGTCAGGTGCAGGTGTGCCTACCTTGCGGGCACGGGTGATGGCTCTGCTCTGCCCCTACTCCAATTGGGGGGTCGTGACTACCATGCCGGCAGGTTGCTGGGCCTGTTCTGGGTGCGGGCGAAGGCTCTGCTCTTCCTCTACTAATATTGGGGTGACCTGACTACCATGCCGGTGGGCCACTGGGATTGTACTAGGTGCGGGAGAAGGCTCTGCTCTGCAACTACTCCAATTCGGTTGATGTGACTACCACGCCTGTGGGTCGCTGGGCCTGTTCTGGGCAAGGGCGGCGGCTCTGCTCTGCCTCTATTCCAATTGGGGTGACGTGACTACCATGCAGGTGTGTCGCTTGGCCTGTTCCGGGCATGGGCAGCGGCTCTGCTCTGCCCCTCTGGCTTGATGACAAAGTGAGAGAGACCCGGGTGTTTGTGACTCACTTTCTTTACCAGGAGACCAACTGTTTCTGTCACCGCTGGTATCAATGAGGTTATCTCCTCTGCTGCTTTCTGATGACATCAGATCTCTGCCATGTTGGTATCCCATGCAAAAGGCAGCATTTCGTTCCCTTTGCTGGGTGACTAAAGCAATCGGTGAGTCCTGACCGGCATTCACAAGCCCCGTCTCAATCCTGTTGCCACTGCCTATGAAGGCTTGGTTGATATTTACTGATATTCAGCAAGACCCGGACCGAGAAGCAGTTTCCGCCGGTTCTTTAGCCCTGGGTCAGATCAGTTCCAGGAGGCGGAATTCGGCCGCTCTGGGCTCGCTGGATGTTCTAATAGAAGCAGGCTCCAAGACGCAGTTTCTGCGGGTTCTTTAGCACTGAGCCTGAGTAATTTGTCTGCAACACAAAGGTGAATGGCATCCTGAAATTACCTGTTCTATAGCTGAATAAGCTGCGATCAGTCGAAAACAGGGATGATGAAGTCACCTCTCCATGATGGTGGCCGCTGGGTTCCTCTGTGGTCTGACGGGTGTGGAGAAACGAGTTGGACTGCATGCTTTCCCGTCTCAAACCCAGAATTCAGCACTGAGCACAGTGATTGCATACCTGGCAGGAGCCCACAGTATCTGCACCGCTATATATTTGCCTTGCTATCTCGTCGTTTCCCAGCACGCGCCACAGACTCTAGCCACGGAGCGATTTCCTGAATAAGTCGCATGACCTTCTGTGAGGACAAATCACTCGTGTTTGAGCCCCCGTAGCTGATCCTCCTGAGATGGAAATATGTACACTTGGTTTTGGAGAACCACAATTTTGCTGGAAATTCCTAACAAGATAGGTTTTAGCCATTCTAACTCATCATTCTCCCTCACAGTGACGCAGTACATGGGGGTGATGCACTCCCTTCGCAGCCATCATATGATCCCCTGAAGTTAGTTTTCAGTACTAGGAAACAAATAAGTATTTCAAGTGGATGAATATTTCTGAGAATAATCTTTTGAAAAGTTGATTATAAATCCACATACATGAATATGAATGAATTTAGGGAGTGTATAATAAGAAAAATATACTTCATATTTTGAAAAATCTGCAGAGTGAAAATAAAATATATATATGTATATATATATATATATATGTATATATATATATATATATATATATATATATATATATGTATATATATATACACACACACAGAGACATTAAAAAGTAGCATTATGTATGCCAATTGAAATTCACCATGAAATATATATCATCCACAGATCCAAAAATATTCATTTTAATGAACATGGATTTATGTCGTTCAACTAAGAAGCTCACCCGTATGTTGAATTTTCAGTTCCAACAGCATTAAGTAGGAGTGATCTCTTCTCACAATTTGTATCTGCCAAGCCAGCCACCTCACAAAATGTACGAGTGATACCAGGTAGAATTCGATATGTGCATATAAAAATACATGTGATGAATAGGCTACAGAGAAAGGGAGACAGTTATTCACATATTTGTTAACTTTTAAAACACATGGAGAACTATTTCAATTAAAATTTGCTAGATTTATAACACCTACCATTTATCATACGAAAGGCAAGTCCAACTATACACCATGCCTCCTGTGAACCTCTTGTATTTCTATTCTGTTTGGGTTATTTTTCTCCATAATATTAGCATTAAAAGTCAAAGTCTATTAGGGTATGTGTTAGTGTCAGGGATTCAGTATTTCGAATGGAAAATTTGAAAATGTATCCAATGTGTATGCAAATATGTGCTACACAAAAAACTTCCCACTCTCATTCAGAACAATGCCTTGACATTACCTTCGCCCCACATAAGACACAATTAGAGGAGAGGAGTTAGAAAATCTGTGAATACATATGTGGAATGGAAAATGCTCAGGAGTTCACAAATTTGGAGGTGGTAGAAGAGGTTCCAAAAGTAAGGGACAGGGTAAACACTCCACAAACATGAAGTTCTGCCAGCCTGACATCTGGAGAAACTGCCTCTAAGGTTTGGCAATGAAATATATGCTGTTGTCAGGAGCATTAGCTTCATTTGGAGTGACACCATCAAAGCTGGGTCTTCATCTATGTGACATGGATGACATTGTTTCTTATTTTCCAATGAACATGAGGCAGCAGTGCTGAATTTTCTATTTGTATGTAACTTGTGGCCACTGGGGTCTAAGAGTCTCCCCGTGTGCACTGTAAATCCATTTGGTCATCCTCCACTATTCATGGTGTTTCTAGCTGCTGCACTGGGAGTTTGGAATTTGCTTCATGAATTAAAAAGAGTTCAACAGGGACACAGTGCTGAAGTGAGTTCTGTCAATTGTGGTGGGTCGGGTTCTACAGGAGAATGCACCAACCAGGCTTCTATCCCACATTGCTTGCCCCATTGACCATAGCAACCTGATTTTGAACATTGCCCTGAAACCTCTCCATATAACAATATGCTTTTACATATAAGAGTCTACTGGCTGCAAAATGTCAGTCACAATCAATTTGCAAGCCAATGACAGATCCACATGGCCCACCACAGATGTTTTATCACCCACCTGCCAACCACTGCTCTAGGACAACTACTCAGCAGGATCCAACTTACTGGCATCTCTGTTCTACACCACTTTCATAAAACCAAGTCAATCAGGGCACTGTCTTACATACTCATGATCAGCAACAGGACATCCAAAGGTTCTCCTGCCACCCGGTCATGGGAATTTCAAAAATTTTTATGGTATTTATCTAGCCAATTTTCAAGAAAGAAGTTGGAGGCACTGTGGGTTTCAATTTATTCAGGAACCATTAAATGGTGACTAAGCTCCTTTCAATGAAAACTCTGGAGAATTCTCACAGGCAAGGCTTCCCAAAGAGTGGCCAAAATGTCAGATTAAGCCAGGCCCATTTAGGTCTACAATGTGAGGTTCATGTGTGTTTTGACTCTCAAAAATGGCTGCCAAGTCTTTAAGAAAAAAATCATGTGATATCCTGGATGAGATTTCCTGTGATCTTTGGAAAGTCAACTTGGGCCTAGATGTCACTTTCCAAGGGCAACTCTCATGCATGGCCATCTAAAATCCCAACACAATTCATGGCAATACTTCTCTGAGATCAGTACCAGAACTCAGGCTCTAAGGGGAATCACACCAGAGTGCAAGCCCAGGTGGACCCAGTCATCTCTTCCAACCACCATTCAAATGTCCACAATTAAAACCAAAACACTCCCACATGGCCCAAATCTTCTTCCATATAGACACTCATCATAACCTGTGGCTGGAGGTTTCCATGAGGGGAGCAGCCCATGTCAGTGTCCAAAATAAGCTTCCTGCCCCTCATTTGCCTAAAGTCAGGGTGGCGTGGACACCCTTCCTGTAAACCAGGAGTGATCAAATAGGCCTTCCTTTAATACTGTTTGGCTTCTCCAACTTGAGGACTACTGACTTTGAGGTTTAGATTCTTTAAGTGAATTGGAGTCATGAGAAAAAAACAAGCATCTATGGGCTAGCCTCTGCGGGGTTTTGAAGAACTTATTTGACCCAAAGGATCCCTGTTCTCACTTGATGGATTTCAGGAATCTACCAGAGGAAGGCAAGAGAGTTAATCAACAATATCTGATCTTTTTGCCATTTTGGTTTTGGATGCATGCATGGGATCTATCTTTAGATCCATCAGGTGCTGAGAATCTAAGCCTCAGCCTCACACAGGGCCAAGAGACTGATTCAGACATATCCCTTTTCAAAGCAATTAAGCATGGATCCACGCGTGATGCCCATTCATTTGCATTTGAAAACTGTTTTCTTCAGGCTTCACAAAGTGGTGGCTTGAGGCAAAGATCTTCCTGACATTCAGGGCAACAGAACAATAGGTAAGCAAAAGGACCAAAGCAGGGTTTCTCCACTGAGACTTTCCTGGTCAACTGATATCTGAGATTTCTGAGATGCTAGCCATTCCCTTCAACTATCTAGTACATGTCCATGTCACAGATATTGGAGGTGGTACATATCTTGGACACAAAACCATGATACTATTCTGGAGTGTTGCCAGAATTGAAGGAGAAAACAGGAAATTATGAAGCTAGTAGGTGTTGCCCATCTATAAGGCAAGCCTGAGTCCACTCATATATTGGGCACAATGAATGCTGGCAATCTTTCTAGTAGACAGGAAACATCCATTGATCCATTCTCTCTTATAATGTCTACAATCATGAACACAGTGGGATACACAGACACTCGCATTGTCAAAGGACTTACTAAAAATAGTCCACTCTAAACCAAACAAACCGCCTTTCCTACCTATTCTGAGAACATGAGCCAAAACCACAAAATCACACCCACACCCAAAAAGGCACCTCCTTCCCCCAAGTAGGTCTGTGACTCTCCGGAGTGTCCTCTGACTGGTGGGCCATACTATGTTTCCCCAAAATGACCTCTCCTGTCTCAGTTCTGGTCTGCATGGCCAACTCTGTGAAGTTGTCAAGAGCCAGTGGTGCGACACTACCTGCTTTCTCAGGAAAAGCCCCTCTTCAAAGGTTTCCTGGCATTTCGTCATCCTCACATCTGGAGGTTCCAAGAAAGACTGACTCTGTCCTTGGTAAATCCAAACATGTGAGACCACTGGGACTGGGACAGGGACTGTCTCTGAGTGCCTGGCTTCCTGGATCCCAAGTTCAGAGAGTTTTATCACCAAGGAAGTGAGGTGAGGTCACTTTCTTCAGGATCTGAATTATGTCACTGCCTTGACAACCACTTTGCCCTAACAGTTGCTTCCAAAAGTCCCATGAGGTGGAGGCTGCCCCAGTTTTCCTGTAACACTTTCACAAGTTAGAATGTCATATCAATCATAAGCACCCCGGAACAGCTCTCCAAACAGAACTGGTTTGGTCCATCTTGTATACATTAAGAAGAGAGAGAATGATTCAGACACAACCCTTCAACCCGACCAGGATGATTGCCATGGAAGATGACTTTTGCTTTCTGAGGTCTTTCATAGCTGCCTTCATCTTCACCAGGGATCATTTCTAAATGAACATTTGAGGTTCTCAGCAGGTGAAGATACCCTACATTCCTGTATTTTAATACCAACTCTGTTCCTGCTCTTCGGTAAAGTTAGTGTATGGTTAGGGTTAATTATATGTTCGATTTGGGTTAGGAATCATTCTGCAGGATGAATAAAGGGATTGGGTACCTGCGATATTTATAAGAATATATAAGTCAAATATATGTATGAAAACGGAAATCTAAGAAAGATTTGAAGCCCAGAAGGGCATTGGGCCCTTGATTTGGATACATAGTGTTGAATTACGTTCTGTACAATTGTCTCAGTTAAATCAATATACAATGGCATAGGACCATGTACCTTGGATGATTGAATGTAGAAGAGAACATCCAGTCAAAAAGTGATAGTCAGTAGGATTAGAAAGATAGTCGGTAGGTTTAGGAAGAAGAGTGAGAATATGATTTGGAATAAAAAGCTTATTTAGCAATAGGGTTTCGTTTAGAGAGTGAATGTAAATGTCAGTACATGTGAAGAGTCATTCACAATAATGAACTGGGGAAATTATGTAGAAAAGCAAGTATCAATAGAGACATAACGAAATCAGGCAAAGTATAAATGAGTGATAGGATTAGACATTTTCAACAAGGTTGAGTTTGAATATATAATCATAGGTAAAAACAAATATGTTGTCACCAATGGGATTTACATTTGAGAGCATTAGGCAACCTGGACACGGATGTTATTAGTTATCCATGTTCACTTTCCTTTTAGGCTTTGGTACAATCATAAGTGTGACCTTTACATTTTTTTTGTTCAGAATATTACTGTGGTAAAATGTATATGTAGATCAGGTAACATGAGTATTTCTTTCACTATGTCTGGGAGCAATATTTTGAAGACATATACATTAGTATTAGGGGTACAAAGAGGTGTACCCTGTGTCTATGAATATAGAGATAATGCATGAATAGACGATAATATGAATAAATAATGTAACTGGTTCCACTTTAAATAATGGATTGAATTGAAATCTGAAAATATATAAGAAATCTTATATTGATATATAATCATTCATTCCAACCAGTTATATATCTAATGGTAATATTAGGATTATGGTTTATCATGAAGGGTGTTTGAGTTTTGCTTTATAAGTGATGATGTTAAACGAAAATAATGTGTTTGGAAAGAAGTCTCATGAAAAGACCAGTCAAGAAACATAGAAGAATCATGTGTTCTGAATCAGGAAGTGATTGATCGTGAAACAAATGCCTATAAATTTTCTAACTTGTGAACGAAATATATATCCTATGATGTGCATTAACTGAAGGAGTAGTAATGTACCAGTGTTGAATAAAAATGAAAGTCAAAATACACATCATGTCCCCTAAGAATATACTTGCATTGATGTTAAACTAGCTCAGTAACTGTAGAAATATTAGGTTTTGTTTGCACCTTTCACTGAATTTAGTTTTCAGTACTAGAAAACAAATATGTATTTCAGGTGGATGATTATTTCTGAGAATAATCTTGTGGAAAGTTGATTATAAATACACATATATGAATATGAATGAATTTAGGGAGTGTATAATAAGACACATATATTTCATATTTTAAAAAATCTGGAGAGTGTATATATATATATATATATATATATATATATATATACACTCTCATACATACACACTCACATGCACAGATATAAAAATTAGCAATACAGGAGATCCATCATGAAGGCAGGCATGGAAAAATCAAGTCTCTGACCTCTTCAGCTGAGCGGGCATAGGGAGTCGTAAACTGTCTAAATGCTGTTTGCTCAGAATCAGTAGGCAATGTTGACCTGATGTGGATCTGGGGAGAACATTCTGGGCCCCTCAGAACACACACCGAGCCTGGATGGGCTGCATTCAACCTCCGGTTTGCCTGGTTCTCATGACTCAGCACTAAGATCCCACTGAAATAACTGTTCGGCCCTTCTGAACTTTCAGAGGTAAAAGCCAACCAAGCCTTCAAAAGCAGTGGCCACAGGATTGAAACGGCGCTTGCGAGAGACAGTCAGGACCCACCCGTTGCGTTGGTTACCTTGCAAAGGGAACAAACGGTCACCATTTGCATGGGATACCACCATAGCATAGAAATGACTTCACGGGCAGAGGAGATAACTTCATTAAAACCAGCGTGACAGGTGTGTAATACCCTAGCCATCTCTCTCAACACAGCGGGGAAACCTTAAGGGCCCCTCCCAGCTCAGCCTTAAGGGCCTCTCCCAGCTCTCCCGTGAGCACGATAGCCAGACCTAGGGAATCAGGATTGGCTCGGGACTAGCGCGTGGAATTCCCGGCTCCTGATCCCACAAGTGCTGACAATTTAGGTCTCTTACACCACGTACCGGGGGCATGGCTCCCAGAGGGCAAGAAAATTCGCTGGGGGTCCTCAGCCCCAAGCTCTACAAAACTAGGGTCTGAGGGAGGCAAACAGGGAGAGTGTGCCCAGGCATTCATGAAAACAGGGCTGCCAGGAGTAGAGTTCTGGCTTGTAACCACTATTGTGGTGAGCGTCACATGTGAGGAAGGCATGGCTTGAGGAAGTACAAGAGAAGGCCCTAGGCACTCAGGATTGGAGATCCGCCAAGTCTGGGAGGAAGAGCTGCTGCACAGTGATTGGTTCCCACTTATTCAGAGGAGAAGCTTGGCCCAGTGCACACAGCTCCACCTACTGAAAGAGAAGTTAATTGAACTCTATGACTGCATTTATTATTATTATTTTTTTTAATTTATATTTTTCCTATTTCTTTCATTTTCATTTTTGTTGTTGTTGTTCTTTAACTTTTTTTAATGTTTTTATTTTTTTATTTTATCATTATTATTATTAATATTATTTTAAATTTTAATTTTCATCTTTTAATTATAATTATTATTTAAATTTTTTTTTCTTTATTTATTTTCTATTTTTCTTTTGTCTTTTCATTTCTTTTCAATTTTCTTATTCCCCCTTCCTTGAATTCTACCTGCCTACTCTCATTCTCTTTAGTGACTTCTTCCCTTCCTTTCTAATATCTTTCCTCCGAAGCATCAAATAAATTTATAAGAGTAAGCAGTAACTCAGCAGTCAAACAAAACAAGAAGTAACATGAGCAGCATAAAAAAACAAGGAAGAAAAGGAGTACAAACAACAATGGACAGCCTAAATATTCAGAAGGAATCATCAGAAAAATGGTCATATAAAGAACTCAAGGAATACCTTAGACAGATGGAATGGAACCTTAAAGAGGATACGAGACATCAAAACCAAACAGTGAAGGAACACATTGAAAATGAATTACATAAACAGATATAAAAAGAAATTAAGCATCTTTATTAGGAGATAGAGATTATAAAAAAAATCAAACAATAATTCTAGAAATGAAGGAAATGATAAACCAAATTAAAAACTCAATTGAGAGTATCACTAACAGAGTGGAGCGAGTAGAAGACAGAATGTCAGATAATGAAGTCAAAATATATCATCTTGAAAAAAGTCTAGCCAACAAAGAAATGCTGGTAAAAAGTCATGAGAAAAACATCCAAGAGATATGGGATATCATAAAAAAAAAAAAAAAAAAAACTTATGAGTCATCTGGATAGAGTAAGGTACAGAGATTCAAACCAAGGGAATGAGTAACCTGCTGAATGAAATAATTACAGAAAACTTTCCAGAAATAAAAATGGAAACGGATAAAAAAAATTGTAGATGCTTACAAGACACCGAGCACAAAAAAATCACAGTAGACCAATGCCAAGAAACATTGTTATGAAGATATCCAATATACAAAACAAAGAGAAAATATTAAAAGCTACAAGAGAAAGGAGGCAGATTACAATCAGGGGTAAACCAAAAATGTTAACAACAGATTTTTCATCACAGACGCTGAAAGTGAGAAGATCCTGGAACAACGTATTTCAAACACTTAAAAACAATGGATGACAACCAAGAAATCTGTATTCAGAATAATTAAGTTTCAGGTAAGACAACAAAATAAAAATATTTTGTGATAAACAAAAGCTAAAAGAATTTGCAGCCAGAAAACCAGCATTGCAAAGCATCTTAAGGAAAACACTACACGAGGAAAAAATGAATATCAACAACGAAAACCATCAGTGGGAATTGCCTCAGTAATGACAGAGGGAGGGGGAAAAGCTAATCATGGATAAACAAACTAAATTTTAAAAAAATGATAAATAATCAAAGACGGGTGGCAATACAAACCATATATCAATAGTAACTCTAATCGTTAATGGCTTAAAGTCTCCAATAAAGTGACATAGGCTTGTAACGTGGATTAAAAAAAAAATCCAACAATATGTTGCTTCCAGGAGACACATCTAAATGGAAAAGACATACACAGGCTGAAGGTGAAAGGTTGGGAAAATTTATTCCATGCACACGGTCCTTGTAAGCAAGCAGGGGTGGCCATCCTCATACGGAATAAAATCGACTTCAAGACTAATTTAATCAAAAGGGATAAGGAAGGACATTATATACTGTTAAAAGAAACCATTCACCAACAAGACATAACAATTATCAATATTTACGCAGAAAATAATGGTGCTGCGACATTTATAAAACAAATTCTCCTCAATTTCAAGAATCAAATAGACCACAACACAATAATTATGGGAGACTTCAACTCACCTCTCTCACCATTGGACAGATCCTCCAAACAAAAGTTGAATAAAAAAAATATAGAATTCAATATCACAATCAATACCCTAGACTTAACTGACATATATAGAATATATCAACCATCATCAAGTGGATATACTTTTTTCTCACCAGCAGATGGATCCTTCTCAAAAATAGACCATATATTATGCCGTAGGGCAACACTCAGTAAATATAAAGGGGTGGAGATAATACCATGAATTTTTTTCTGATCACAATGGAATGAAACTGGAAACCAATGGTAAAAGAAGGAAGGAAAAATTCTACATCACATGGAAAATGAACAATATATTACTGAATGGTCAATGGGTTACAGAAGACATAAAAGAGGAAATCAAAAAATTCTTAGAGATAAATGAAAATACAGACACAACATATCAGATTCAATGGGACACAATGAAACAAGATTCAAGAGGCAAATTCATCGCCTGGAGGTCATTCCTCAAAAAAAGAAAAAAAAACAAAAACAACAAATAAATGAGCTCTCACTTCATCTCAAAGCCCTAGAAAAGGAAGAGCAAAACAACAGCAAATGTAGCAGAAGGCAAGAAATAATTAAAATCAGAGCGTAAATCACGAAATTGAAACAAAAGAAACTATTAAAAAATTAACAAAACTAAAAGTTGGTTCTTCGAAAAAATAAATAAGATGGACAGACCCTTAGCCATGCTAACGAGGAGAAGAAGAGAGAGAACTCAAATTACTAACATACGGGATGAAAAAGGCAATATCACAACAGAAGCTACATAAATACGAAAGACAATTAGAAATTATTTTGAAAACCTATATTCCAATAAAATAGAAAATAGTGAAGACATCGATACATTTGTTAAGTCATATGATTTGCCTAGACGGAGTCAGGAGGATACACACAATTTAAACAGACCAATATCAATCGATGAAATAGAAGAAGCAATCAAACGACTACCAACCAAGAAAAGCCCAGGACCGGATGGGTATACAGCGGAGTTTTACAAAACCTTTAAAGAAGATTTAGTACCAATACTTTTCAAGTTATTCAGGAAATAGAAAAACAGGGAGCTCTGCCAAGTTCATTCTATGAGGCCAACATCACCCTGATTCTGAAACCAGACAAAGACACCTCAATGAAAGAAAACTACAGACCAATATCTCTGATGAACCTAGATGCAAAAATTTTCATTAAAATTCTGGTGGTTTGGATACAAAGGCACATCAAAAAAATTGTGCACCATGATCAACTAGGATTCATCCCTGGTATGCAAGGAGGGTTCAATATATGGAAATCAATAAATGTTATTCACAACATCACTAGACTTAAAAATAAGAACCATAAGATCATCTTGATAGATGCAGAAAAACCATTAGACAAAGTAGAGCATTCCTTTATGTTCAAAACATTAGAAAAACTAGGGATAACAGGAACATACCTCGACATTGTAAAAGCTATCTATGTTAAGCCTCAGGCTAGCATCATTCTGAATGGAGAAAAAATGAAGGCATTCCCTCTAAAATCTGGAACAAGACAGGAATGTTCTCTATCACCACTTCTATTCAATATAGTTCTCGAAAAACTGGCCAGAGCAATTAGACAGATGAAAGACATTAAAGGCATAAAAATAGGAAAAAAAGTACTTAAATTATCACTATTTGAAGATGACATGATTCTATACATAGAAGACCCAAAAGGGTCTACAGAAAAAACTACTAGAACTAATAAATGAATTCAGCAATGTGGCAGGAAATGAAATCAACATGCATAAATCAAAGGCATTTCTGTATATCAGCGACAAAACTTCTGAAAAGAAAATGAGGAAAAACATTGCATTCACAATATCCTCATAAAAAATTAAATACTTGGGAATCAACCTAACAAAAGAGGTGAAAGATTTATACAATGCAAACCACAGAACCCTAAAAAGAGAAGTAGAATAAGATCTTAGAAGATGGAAAAATATACCCTGTTCATGGATAGGCAGAATGAACATCATCAAAATGGCGATATTACTAAAAAGTTCTCCATAGGTTTAATGAAATGCCAATCTAAATCCCAAAGGAATTTTTTGTAGAAATAAATAAACCAATCATGAAATTCATATGGAAAAATAAACGACCCAGAATAGCAAAAGCAATTCTAACCAGGAAGTGTGAATCAGGCGGTATAGCGATACCAGATTTCAAACTATATTACAGAGCAATAATAACAAAAACAGCATGGTACTGGTACCAAAACAGGCGGGTGGACCAATGGTACAGAATGGAGGACACAGAGACTAATTCAAAAAGCTACAACTATCTTATATTTGATAAAGGAGCTATAAGCATGCAATTGAGGAAGGATACCATCTTCAACCAATCGTGTTGGGAAAACTGGAAATCCACATGCAACAAAATGAAACTGAATCCCTTTCTCTCGCCATGCACAAATGTTAACTCAAAGTGGATCAAGGAGCTAGATTCAAATCAGAGACTCTGCATTTGATAGTAGAAAAAGTTGGTTCCGATCTACATATTGTATGGTCAGGCTCCAAATTCCTTAATAGGACACTCATAGCAAAAGAGTTAATAACAAGAATCAACAAATGGGAGTTACTTAAACTGAAATTTTTTTTTTCTCAGAAAGAGAAACAATAAGAGAGGTAAAGATGGAGCCTAGATCATGGGAACAAATTTTTACTCCTCACCCTTCAGATGGAGCCCTAATATCCAGAGTATACAAAGTATACAAAGAACTCAAATAATTAGATAATAAGATAAAAAATAACCCAATGGGCCAAGGACCTGAACAGACACTTCTCAGAGGAGGACATAGAATCAATCAATAAGTACATGAAAAAATGCTCTCCATTTCTTGCAGTCAGAGAAATGCAAATCAAAACCACCCTAAAATACCATCTCAATCCAGTGAGATTGGTAGCCATTATGAAGTCAAACAACAACAAGTGCTGGCGACGATGTGGGGAAAAGGGTACTCTTGTACATTGCTGATGGGACTGAAACTGGTGCAGCCAATTTGGAAAGCAGTATGGAGATTCCTGGGAAAGCCGGGAATGGAAGCACCATTTGAACCAGCTATTGCCCTTCTCGGACTATTCCCTGAAGACCTTAAAAGAGCGAACTACAGGGATACTGCCACATCAATGTTCATAGCAGCACAATTCACAATTGCTACACTGTGGAATCAACCCAGATTCCCTTCAATAGATGAATGGATAAAAAAAAAATGTTTTTTTTTTATATACTATGGAGGATTACGCAGCACTAAAAAATGACAAAATCATGGAATTTGCAGGGAAATGCATGGCACTAGAGCAGATAATGCTTAGTGAATCTAGCCAATCCCAAAAAAACAAATACCAAATGACTTATTTGATATAATGAGAGCAACTAAGAACAGAGCAGAGAGGAAGAGCATGAAGAAAAGATTAACATTAAGCAGAGACATGAGGTGGCAGGGAAAGGGAGAGAAAAGAGAAATTGCATGGTAATGGAGGGAGACCCTTATTGTTACAAAAAAATTACATATAAGAGGTTGTGAGTGTAATGGGAAAATAAACAATAAGAGAAATGAATGACAGTAGGTAGGGTAGAGAGAGAAGATGGGAAGAGAGGGGAGGGGGGATAGTAGAGCATAGGGAAGGTAGCAGAATACAACAGTAACTAATAAGACATTATGTAAAAATATGGATGTGTAACTGATGTGATTCTGCATTCTGTATTTGGAGTAAAAATTGGAGTTCAAAACCCACTTGAATTTAATGTATGAAATATGATATGTCAAGAGCTTTGTAATGTTTTGAGCAACCAATAAAAGAAAAAAAAAAGTAGCAATATATATGCCAATCGAAATTCATGATGAAATATATATAATCCAAAGATCGAAAAATATTCATTTTACTGAACATGGATTTATGTATAATGTTATTCAACTAGGAAGCTCACCCGTAGGTTGAATTTTCAGTTCCAACAGCGTTTAGGAGGAGTGATCTCTTCTCACAATTTGCATCTGCCAATTCAGCCACCTCACATGTGTGTACAAGTGATATCAGGTAGGATTCTATATGTGCATATAAAAATACATGTGCTGAATAGGCTACAGAGAAAGGGAGACAGGGATTCACATATTTGTTAATTTTAAAAACACATGTAGAACTATTTCAACAAAAAAATTGACTAGATTTAAAACTCCTACATTATATAATGCAAAAGGCAATTCCAACTATACACCATGCCTCCTCTGAACTGCTTGTATTTCTATTCTTTTTGGGTTATTTTTCACCATCATTTTAGGATTATTAGTCAGAGACTAGTAGGGTACGGGTTAGTGTCAGGGGTTAAGTATTTCAAATGGAAAATTGGAAAATGAATCCAATGTGTATGTAAATATGTGCTACACAAAAATCTTCCCACTCACATCCAGAGCAATGCCTTGACAATACCTTTGCCCCAAGTAAGACACAATTAGAGTAGAAAAGTGTAAAAATCTAGGAATACATATATGGAATGGAATATGCTCGGGAGTTCACAACCTTGGAGGTGGTAGAGGAGTTTCCAAAAGTAAAGGAAAGGGTAAACACTCCACAAACAAGGAGCTCTGCTGGCCTAAGAATTCTTTTGAAATGGCCTCTGAGGTTGGGATCCTGAAATATATGTTGCTGTCATGAGCTTTAGCTTCCTTTGTAGTGAGACCATCAAAGCTGGGTCTGCATCTATGTTACCGGGAAGAGATGGTTTCTTATATTCCAATGAACATGAGGCAGCAGTGCTCAATTCTCTCTTTGTAGGTAAACTGTGGCCACTGGAGGCTAAGTGTCTCCCAGTGGGGATTGTGAAGACATTTGGTCATCCTCCACTTTTCATGGTGTTTTTTGCTGCTGCACTGGGATTTTGGTATTTGCTTCACAAAATATAAGAAGTTCATCTGGGATACAGTGCTGGAGGGAGTTCTGTCACTTGTGGTTGGTCAGGGTCTGCAGGAGAATGCACCAACCAGGCTTCTATCGCACAGAGCTTGCCCCAATAACCATAGCAACCTTATTCTGAACATTGCCCTTAAAACTCTCGATATAACAGGATGCCTTTACATATAAGGGTCTCATGTCTGCACTATATCAGTCAGAAGCCATTTGGAAGCCAATGGCAGATCCACATAGCCCCTCCATGATGTTTTATCACACTCCTTCCCACCACTGTTCTAGGCGCACTACTCAGAAGGCTCCAAATTACTGGCATCTCGTGTTCTACATCATTTTCATGAAACCCAGTCAAACAAGGCACTGTCTGGTATACACATGATAAGCAACAGGACATCAAATTTTCTGCAGTTCCACCTGGTCATGGGAATTTCAAAAATTTCATGGTATTTATTTAGCAATTTTTCAAAAATGAAGTTAGAGGCACTGTGCGTCTCAATTCATTCAGGAACCATTAAGTGTTGAGAAAGTTCATTTCAATGAAAGCTCTAGAGAACTCTCACAGTCAAGGCTTCTCAAAGAATTACCAAATGGTCACATAAAGCCAGGCCAATTGACGTCTACAATGTAAGGTCCATGTGTGTTTTGACTCTCATCTATGGCTGCCATGTCTTTCATAATAAAATCATGTGATATCCTGGCTGAGATTCCAAGGCCTCTGTGGAAAGCCACCCTGGGCATAGATCTCAGTTTCCAAGAGTGAGTCTTATGTGTGTCCTCCTAAAATCCCAACAAATTCATGGCAATACTTCTCTGAGGTCAATTCCAGAATGCAGTCTCTAAGAGGAATCACACCAGAGTTCAAGCCCAGGTGGATCCAGTCATCCCTTCCAACCGCCACAAAAATTACCACAATTAAAATCAAAACACTCCCACAGGCCCATCATCTTCTTCCATGTAGACACTCCTCATAACCTCTAGCTGGAGGTTTCTATGAGCCCAAGGTAGTGTCCAAAATAAGCTCACTTGCCCCTTATTTGCCTATAATCATGGTGGCCTGGACACTCTTCCTGTGAACCAGGAGTGATCAAATATTCCTGCTGTTAAAGTGTTCCACTTCTCCAATTTCAGCCTACTGGCTGTAGGGTATAATTCTTTATGTGATTTGGAGTCATGAGAAAACCCAAGCACATATGGGGTAGCCTTTGCACGGATTTCAAGAACTCATTTGACCCAAATGATCCCTATTCTCACTTGATGGAGTTCAGGAACCTAAAACAAGAAGGCAAAAATATTCATCCACAATGACTGCTCTTTTGGACATTTTAGTTTTGAAAGCACATGGGATCTTTCTTTAAATGCATCAGGTGCTGAGAATCTAAGCCACAACCTCATACAAGGACAAGAGGCTGATTCAGACACATCCCATTCCAAAGCAATTAAGCAAAGAGCCACAGGTGGTGTCCATTCATTTCCATATGAAAACAGTGTTCTTCAGGCTACACAAAGGGGTGGCCTGAGGCAAAGACCTTTCTGACATTCAGGGTAATAGAAATAGAATTAAGCAAATGGCCCAAAGAAGGGTTTCTCCACTGAGACTTTACTGGTCACACTGATATCTGAGTTTTCTGAGATGCTCTCATTCCCTTCAGCTATCCAGAACATGGCCATGTCACAGAGCCTTGTGGTGTTACATATCTGGGAAACAAAACCATGAGTCTATTCTGGAGAGTGGCTAGAATTCACGAAGAAAAGTGGAACTTTAGAAGATAATAGATGTTGCCCATCCATAAGGCAAGCTGCAGTCCATTCATCAATTGCGCAGTATGAATCGCGGAAGCTTTCAACTAGAGACAACACATCCATTGATGCATTCTGTTTTCTAATGTCTACAACCATGGATACAGTGGGATACACAGACATAGAAACACTCACAATGTCAAACGACTTACTAGAAACAGTCCACTCCAAACCAAACAAACCACCTTTCCTACCTATTCTCAGAACATGAGAAAAAACCACAAACTCACACCTACAACGGCAAAGGCACTTTCGTCCCCTAAATAGGTCTGTGACTATCCGAAGTGTCTTCTGACTGGTGGGCCATATTATGTTCCCCCAAAATGGCCTGTCCTGTTTCACATCTGGTCTCCTTGTCCAACTCTGTGAAGTTGTAATTAGCCAGCGGTGAGCCACTACCTGCTTTCTCAGGAAAGGCCCCTCTTCAGAGCTCTGCTGGCATTTGGCCATCCTCATATCAGCAGGTACCAAGAAAGACTGACTATGTCTTTGGGAAAAGCAAACAAGTTAGCCCACTGGGTCTGGAGTGGGACTGGCTCTTGGTGCTTGGCTTCCTGGATCCCAAGTTCAGAGAATTCCATCACCACGGAAGTGAAGTGAGGTCACTTCTTTCAGGAACTGAATATGGTCACTGCCTTGGTAACCACTTTGTCCTAACAGTTGCTTCCAAGGTTCCCATGAGATAGAGGCTGCCCCAACATCCTGTGACACATTCAGAAGTTAGAATGATATATCAAGCATAGGCACCCTGGAACAGCTCTCCACAGAGGCCTGGTTTGGTCCATCTTCTCTACATTAAGAAGAGAGAGGCTGACTCAGACACATCAATTCATCCTGACCAGGTTGTTTGCCATGGAAGATGACTATTGCTCTCTCAGGTCCTACATAGCTGCCTACATATTCTCCAAGGATCATTTCTTCATGGATCTTTGAGGTTCTCAGCAGGTGGAAGATCTTCTACATTCCTATATTGTAAGACCCACTCTGTTGCTGCTCTTAAGTTAGTTATATTGAGGGAACAGTGTATGGTTAGGGTTAATAACATGTTCGATTTGGGTTACGAATCATTCTGCAGGATGAATAATGGTATTGGCAACCTGTGATATTTACAAGAGTATACATGTGAAATATAAGTATGAAAGCAGAAATCTAGGTAAGATTTGAAGCCCAGAAGGGCATTGGGGACTTGAGTGGGATACCTAACTTTGAGTAATGTGCTGCACAGATGTCTCAGATAAATCAATATACATCGGACCTTGTACCTTGGATGATTGAATGCTGAAGAGAACATCCAGTCAAAAACCGATATTCGGTAGGATTAGGAAGGAAGTTGGTAGGTTTAGAAAGAAGAGTGAGTATAGGATTTGGACCAAAAGTTCTTCAGCAATAGGGTTTCGGGTAGAGAGTGTATGTAAATGTCAGCACATGTGAAGAGTCAGTCACAATGATGAACTGGGGAAAACATGTAGGAAAGCAGATATCAATAGAGATATTAGGAAATCAAGCAAAGTATAAAGTGTGTGATAGGGTTAGACATTTTCAACAGGTTTGAAGTTGAATATATAATCTTAGGAAGAAACAAATATGTAGTCACCAATAGGATTGATATTTGAGAGCATTAGGCAACCTGCACATGGATGTTTTTAGTAATGCATGCTATCTTTCCATTTAGGCTTTGGTACAATTGTAAGTGTGATCTTTGCTTTTTGTGTCCGGAATATTTCTGTGATAAAATGTGTATGTAGATCAGGTGACATGAGTATTTCTTCCACCATTTCTGAGAGCAATATTTTGAAGATTTATAAATTAGTATGGGGGTAGAAATAGGTGTACCCTGCTTCTATTAATATAGACATAATGCATGAATAGACCATACTGTGAATAAATAATATAACTGGATCCACTTTAAATAATGGATTGAATGGATATCTGAAAATATATAAGAAATGTTATATTGATATACAATCATTAATTCCAACCAGTTATATATCTAATGATTATCTTATGGTTATGGTTAATCATGAAGGGTGTGTGAGTTTTTCTTCAAAATTGATATGGAAATCGAAAACAATATATTTGGAAAAAAAAAGTCTCATGAATAGACCAGTCAAGAAACATAGAGAAATACATGTGTTCTGGAGCAGGAAGTGACTAAAAGTGAAACAAATGCCTATAAATTTGCTAACTAGTGAATGAAATATATATCCTATGATGTGCATAAACTGAAGAAATAGTAATGTACCAGTGTGGAATAAAAATTAACGTCAAAATTCACATCATGTCCCATAGGAACCAACATGCATTGATGTTAAACTGGGTCAGTTAATGCAGACATATTAGAATTTGTATGCACCTTTCACTGAAGTTAGTTCTCAGTACTAGGAAACAACTATGTATTTCATGTGTATGAGTATTTCTAAGAATAATCTTGTGAAAAGTTGATTATTAATCCACATCCATGAACATGAATGAATTTAGGGAGTGTATATAAGACACATATTTTTCATATTTTTAAAAATCTGGACAGTGTATATATATATATATATATATATATATATATATATAGAGAGAGAGAGAGAGAGAGAGAGAGAGATAGATAGATATATACACATATATGGACACACACACACACACAAACACAGAAATTAAAAAGTAGCAATATATATGCCAATCGAAATTCATCATGAAATATATATCATAAAGATGCAAAAACATTCATTTTACTGAACATGGGTTTATGTATAATGTTGTTCCACTGGGAAGCTCACCCATAGGTTGAATTTTCAGTTCTAACAGCGTTTAGGACGAGTGATCACTTCTCACAATTTGTATCTGCCAAGTCATGTAACTCAAAAGAATGTACGTTTGATACCATGTAGGATTCTATTTGTGCATATAAAAATACATGTGCTGAATAGGCTCCAGAAAATGAGAGACAGTAATTCACATATTTAACTTTAGAAACACATGGAGAACTATTTCAATTAAAAATTGACTAGATTCATAATACCTACCCTTTATCATGCAAAAGGCAAGTCCAACCCTGAACTGCATGTATTTACGTACTGTTTGGGTTATTTTTCTCCATCATATTAGGATTAGTAGTCGGAGTCTATTAGAATATGGGTTAGTGTCAGGGATTCAGAATTGCGAATGGAAAAATAGGAAAATTAATCCAATATGTATGCAAATATGTGCTAAAACAAATCTTCCGACTCTCATCCAGAACAATGCCTTGAAATTATCTTCGCCCCAAGTAAGACACAATTAGAGAAGAAAAGTTGCAAAATCTGTGATTACATTTCTGTAATGGAAAATGCTCAGGAGTGCACAAACTTGGAGGTGGTATAGGAGTTTTCAAAAGTAAGGACAGGGTACACACTCCACAAGCATGGAGCTCTGCATGCCTAAATCTTTTTGAGAAACTGCCACAGAGGTTGGGCACTGATATATAGGTTTTTGTCAGGAGTTAAGCTTCCTTTGT
Source organism: Callospermophilus lateralis (assembly GCF_048772815.1). Lineage (NCBI taxonomy): Eukaryota > Metazoa > Chordata > Mammalia > Rodentia > Sciuridae > Callospermophilus > Callospermophilus lateralis. The sequence goes on along the minus strand of NW_027514460.1, from coordinate 1,014,264 downwards.
AGTGATACCCTCAAAGCTGGGTCTGCATCTATGTGACCTGGAGGACAAAGTTTCTTATTTTCCAATGAACACGAGGCAGCAGTGCTGAATTCTCTCTTTGTAGATAAACTGTGGCCCCTGGGGGTTTATTTTCTCCCCGTGTGGACTGTGAAACCATTTGGTCATCCTCCAATTTTCGTGGTGTTTCTTGCTGCTGCACTTGGAGTTTGGTACATGCTTCACGAAATACAAGGAGTTCAACTGGGAAACAGTGCTGGAGAGAGTTCTGTCACGTGTGGTGGGTTATGCTCATCAAGAAAATGCACAAACCAGGTTTCTATCTCTCAAAGATTGCCCCCTTGTTCATAGCAACCTGATTCTGAACATTGCCCTGAAACCTCGCCATATAACAAGATGCCATTACATATAAGGGTCTGAAGTCTGCACTATGTCAGTCACAAGCCATTTGGAAGTAAATGGCAGATCCACATGGACCCACCATGATACTTTATCACACACCTGCCCACCACTGCTCTACGCCCACTACTCAGCAGGCTACAAATTACTGGCATGTCTGTTCTAAACAATTTTCAGAAAACCCTGTCAATCAAGGCACTCTCTGGTACACTCATGATAAGCAATAGGAGATCCAATGTTTCTTGAGTGCCACCGGGTCATGGGAATTTCAAAAATTTCATGGTATTTACTAGCCATTTTTCAAGAATGACATTGGATGCACTGTGAATTTCAGTTATTCAGAAACCATTAAATGTTGAGAAAGCTCAATTCAAAGAGAATTCTGGAGAACTCTCACAGGCAAGGCTTTCCAAAAAGTGGACAAAAGGTCACTTGAAGCCAGGACCATTGAGGTCTACAATGTGAGGTCCAATGTGTTTTGACTCTCTACTATGGCTGCAAAGTCTTTCAGAATAAAATCATGTGATATCCAGGCTGAGATTCCCAGTTCTTTGTGGAAAGCCACCCTGGTCCTAGATCTCAGGTTCCAAGGGCGACTCTCATGCGTGGCCTCCTAAAATCCCAACACAATTCATGGCAATACTTCTCTGAGGTCAGTTTCAGAACTCAGTCTCTAAGGGGAAACACACCAGAGTTCAATCCCTGGTGACCCAGTCATCTCTTCCAACCGCCACACAAATGACCAGAATTAAAACCAAAACACTCACACATGCCCCTCATCTTCTTTCATATAGACACTAATCATAACCTTGGCTGGAAGTTTCCATGAGGCACACAGCACAAGACAATGTCAAAATAAGCTCCCTTGCCCTTCATTTGTCTAAAGCCAGTGTTTCTGGACACCGTTCCTGTGAACCAGGGCTGATCAAAGATGCCTGCCATTAATACTGTTCCGCTTCTCCAATTTGAGGCATACTGACTGTCAGGTATAGTTTCTTTATGTGATTTGGAGTCATGAGAAAACCCAAGCACCTATGGGCTAGCCTCTGCAGGGCTTGAAGAACTCAGTTGACCCAAAGGATCCCTCTTCTGACTTGATGGAGATCAGGAACCTTACAGAGGAAAGCAAGAGACTTCATCAACAATGATTGCTCTTTTGGCCATTTTGGAATTGGATGCACACATGGGATCTTTCTTTAGATCCATCAGGTGCTGAGAATCTGAGCCATGGACTCACACTGCACTAAGAGGCGGATTCAGACATATCCCTTTGCAAAGCAATTAAGCAAAGATCCTCAGGTGATGCCCATTTATTTCCATTTGAAAACTGATTTTTTCAGGCTTTCGAAAGGTGTGGCCTTAGGCAAAGACCTTCCTTACATTCAGGGCAACAGAACAATAGGAAAGCAAATTCCCAAAGCAGAGTTTCTTCACTGAGACTTTCCTGGTCACACTGATATCTGAGTTTTCTGAGATACTCACCATTCCCTTCAGCTATCCAGTACATGGCCATGTCCCAGATTGTGGAGGAGATACATATCTTGAACACAAAACCATGAGCCTATGGGAGAGTGGCCAGAATTCAGGAAGAAATCAGGAATGTAGAAAGGTAGTAGGTGTTGCCCATCTATAACGTAAGCTGCAGTCCATTCATAAATTGGACAAGATGAATGCTGCAAAGATTTCTACTAGACAGGACACATCCTTTGATGCATTCTCTTTTCTATTGTCTACAACCGCGGACACAGTGGGATACACAGAAACACTCACCTTCTCAAAGGACTTACTAGAAACAGGCCACTCCAAATTAAACAAACCGACTTTCCTACATATTCTTAAAACATGAGACAAAATCACTAACACACAAACACACCCACAAAGGCACCTTCTTTTCCCAAGTAGGTCTGTGACTATCCAGAGCATCCTCTGACTGGTGGGCCATACTATGTTCCCCTGAAATGGGCTGTTGTATGTCAGATCTGGTCTCCTTGGCCAACACTGTGATGTTGTCAGGAGACAGCGGTGAGCCACTGCCTGCTTTATCAAAAAAAAAAAAGCCCCTCTTCAGAGCTTTCCTGGCATTTGTCCCTCTTCAATTCAGTATTTGCCAAGAAAGACTGACTCTGTCCTAGGTTAATCCAAACATGTGAGACCACTGGGACTGGGACTGGGCCTGCCTCAGGGTGCCTGTCTCCCTGGATCCAAAGTTCAGAGTGGTACATCAACAAGAAAGTGACGTAGGTCACTTCCTCTAGAACTGAATGAGGTCACTGCCTTGGCAACCACTTTGTCCTAACAGTTGCATCCAAGGGTCCATGAAATGGAGCGTGCCCCTGCTTCCTATGACACTTTTACAAGTTAAAATGGAATATCAACCATAGGCACCCGGGAACAGCTCTCCACACAGGCCTGGTTTGGTCCATCTTCTCCAGATTAAGAAGAGAGAGACTGCTTCAGACACATCCCTTCATCCTTACCTGGTTGTTTGTCATGGAAGATGACTTTTGCTCTCTCAGGTCCTTCATAGCTGCCTATATCTTCTCCAGGGATCATTTCTGCATGGACCTTTGAGGTTCTCTGCAGGTTGAAGATCTCCTACATTCCTGTATTGTAAGACCAACTCTGTCCCTGCTCTTCTATAAAGGTAGATTGAGGGAATCGTGTATGGTTAGGGTTAATAACATTTTTGATTTGGGTTAGGATCATTCTGCTGGATGAATAATGGTATTGGGAACCTGCGATATTTATAAGATTATAGAGGTGAAATATATGTATGAAAACAGAAATCTCAGTAAGATTTAAAGCCCAGAAGGTCATTGGGTCCTTGATTGGAATAGTTAGCTTTGAATTATGTTCTGCCCAGATGTCTCAGATAAATCTATACACAATGGCATAGGATCTTGTACCTTAGATGATTGAATGTTGAGGAGAACATCCATTCAAAAAGGGAGAGTTGGTAAGATTACGAAGATAGTTGGTAAGATTAGAAAAACGTGTGAGTATAGGATTTGGACAAAAAGTTCTTTAGCAATAGGGTTTCAGGTACACAAAAAAATGTAAATGTCAGCACATGTGAAGAGTCAGTCACAATGATGAACTGGGGAAAATATGTAGGAAAGCAGATATCAATAGAGACATAAGGAAATCAGGCAAAGTATAAAATGAGTGATAGCAATAGATATTTTCAACAGGCTTGAGATTGAATATATAATCTTAGGAAGAAACAAATATGTAGTCACCAATAGGATTGACATTTGAGAGCATTAGGCAACCTGGACATGGGTGATTTTCATAATCCATACTCACATTCCATTTAGGCTTTTGTACAATCGTAAGTGTGACTTTGCATTTTGTGGCCAGAATATTACTGTGATAAAATGTATATGTAGATCAGGTGACATGAGTATTTCTACCACCATTTCTTGGAGCAATATTTTGAAGAGGTATAAATTAGTATTGGGGGTACATATAGGTGTACCATGTGTGTATGAATATAGAGATAATGCATGAATAGACCATAGTGCGAATAAATAATATAACTGGTTCGAACTTTAGAAATTGGAATAAATTGATATCTGAATATACAAAGGGAATCATATGTTGATATACATACATTCATTCCAACCATTTATACATCCAATGGAAATATTATGGGTGTGGTTCATCATAAAGAGTGTGTGAATTTTGCTTCAAAATTGATTATGGAAATAGAAAATAATGTGTTTGGAAAGAAGTCTCATGAAATGACCAGTCAAAAACAAAGAGGAATACATATGTTCTGAAGCAGAAAGTGATAGAATGTGTTACAAATTTCTTTAAATTTATGAAGTTGTGGATGAAATGTGTATTCTATGATGTACAAAAACTGAAGAAATAGTAATGTACCAGTGTTGTATAAAAATGAACGTCAAAATACACATCATGTCCCATAGGAATCTACTTGCATTGATGTTAAAGTGGGTCAGTTACTGTAAAAATATAAGGATTTGTTTGCACCATTTACTGAAGTGAGTTTTCAATACTATAAAACAAATATGTATTTCAGGTGGATGAATATTTCTGAAAATAATCTTATGAAAATTTGAATATAAAACCACATACATGAACAAGAATGAATTTAGGGAGTGTATAATAAGACACATATATTTCATATTTTGAAAAATCTAGAGTGTATATATATATATATATATATATATATATATATATATATATATATATACAAAACACACACAGAGACATTAAAAAGTAGCAATATATATGCCAATTAAAATTCATCGTGAAATATATATCATCCACAGATCAAAAATATTAATTTTACTGAACATGGATTTATGTATAATGTTTTTCAACTAAGAAGCTCACTCATAATTTGAATTATCAGTTCCAAAAGCATTTAGGAGGAGTGATTTCTTCTCACACTTTGTCTCTGCCAAGTTAGCCACCTCTCAAGAATATAGGTGTGATACCAGGTAGGATTCTATATTTTCATATAAAAATACATGTGCTGAATTGGCTACAGAAAAAGGTAGACAGGAATTCACATATGTGTTAACTTTAAAAACACATGCAGAACTCTTTCAACAAAAAATTGACAAGATTTATAACTCCTACCCTATATCATGCAAAAGGGAAGACCAACTATACACCATGGCTCCCCTGAAGTGCTAGTATTTCTATTCTGTTTGGGTTATTTTTCTCCATTATATTAGAATTAGTTGTCAGAATCTAGTAGGGTATAGGTTAGTGTCAAGGATTCAGTATTTCAAATGGAAAATTGAAAATGAATCCAATGTGTATGTAAATATGTGCTACACAAAAATCTTCCCACTCTCATCCAGAACAATGCCTTGACAATACCTTCGCCCCAAGTAAGACACAATTAGAGGAGAAGATTTAGAAAATCTGTGAACAAATATCTGGAATGGAATATGCTCAGGAGCCCACACCTTGGAAGTGGCAGAGGAGTTTCCAAAGGTAAGGGACAGGGTAAACCCTCCACAAACATGGAGGTCTGCTGGCATAGACACTTCTTGAGAAACTGCCTGTGAGGTTGGGCACTTGAAAAATATGTTGTTGTCAGGAGCTTTAGCTTCCTTTCTAGTGAGACCATAAAAGCTTGGTCTGCATCTTTGAGACCTGGAGGACATGCTTTCTTATATCCCAATGAACATGAGGCAGCAGTGCTAAATTCTCTTTTTAGGTAAACTGTGGCCACTGGGGGCTAAATGTCTTTCCATGTGCACTTTGAAGCCATATGGTCATCCTCCATTTTCGTTTTGTTTTTTCCTGCTGCACTGGGAGTTTGGTATTTGCTTCACGAAATACAAGGAGTTCAATTGGGTCTCAGTGCAAGAGGGAGTTCTGTCATGTGTGGTGGGTCAGGTTCTGCAGGAGGATACAAGAACCAGGATTCTATCCCACATAGCTTGCCCCCTTGACCATAGCAACCTGATTCTGAACAATGTCCTGAAAACTCTCCATATAACAAGTTGCCTTTACATGGAAGGTTCTGTTGGCTGCACCATGTCAGTCACAAGCCATTTTGAAGCCAATGGAAGATCCACATGGCCCCACCACAGATGTTTTATCACATACCTGCCCACCACTGCTCTAGTACAACTACTCAACAGAGTCCAACTTACTGGCATCTCTGTTCTACACCATTTACATGAAACCCAGTCAATCAAGGCACTGTCTGGTATATTCATGATCAGTAACAGGACATCCAAAGGTTCTCCAGTGCCACCTGGTGATGGGAATTTCAAAAATTTTATGGTATTTTTCTAGCCATTTTTCAAGGATGAAGTTGGAGGCACTGTGAGTTTCAATTCTTTCAGGAACCATTCAATGGTTAGGAAGCTCATTTCAATGAAAGTTCTGGAGAACACTCACAGGTAAGGCTTCCCAAAGAGTGGCCAAAAGATCACATGATATTATGCCCATTGAGGTCTACAATGTGAGGTCCATATGAGTTTTGACTCTCAACTATGAGTGCCAAATCTTTCAGAATAAAATCATGTGGTATCCTGGCTGAGAGGCCTAGTGCTCTGTGGAAAGACATCCTGGGCCTAGAACTTAGTTTCCAAGGGCGACACTCATGCCTGGCTTCATAAAATCTCATCACTATTCATGGCAATACTTCTCTGAGGTCAGTTTGAGAACTCAGTTTCTAAGGGAATCACACCAGAGTTCAAGAACATGTGGACCAAGTCATCTCTTCCAACTGCCACCCAAATGACGAAAATTTAAAACAAAACACGCCAATGTGGCGCTCATCTTTTTCCATATAGACACTCATAATGACCTCTGGCAATAGTTTTCCATGAGGGGTACAGCCCAAGACCTTGTCCAAAATAAGCTCTCTTGCACCTAATTTGCCTAAAGTCAGGGTGGCCTGGAAACCCTTCTTGTGAACCAGGAGAGATCAAATAGGCCTCCCATTAATACTGCTTTGCTTTTTCAATTTGAGGCCAACTGACTGTGGAGTTTGGATTCCTTATGTGAATTGGAGTCTTGAGAAAACCCAAGAAACTATGGGCTAGCCTCTGCAGGGCTTTGAAGAACTCATTTGACCCAAAGGATCCCTATTCTGGCTTGATGGAGGTCAGGAAAGTTACAGAAGAGGCGAGAGACTTCATCCACAAGGACTGCTCTTTTGGCCATTTTGGTTTTGGATGTACACATGGGATCTTTCTTTAGATCCATCTGGAGCTGAGAATCTAAGCCACACCCTCACACAAGACAAATAGGCTGATTCAGACACATCCTTTCCAAAGCAATTAAGCAAAGAGCCACAGGTAATGCCCATTCATTTCCATTTGAAAACTGTTTTCTTCAGGCTTCACAAAGTGGTGGACTGAGGAAAAGACCTTCCTGACATTCAGGGCAACAGAAGAATTGGTAAACAAAAGGCCCCAAGCAGGGTTTCTTCACTGAGACTTTCTTGGTCAAACTGATATCTGAGTTTTCTTAGATGCTCGCCATTCCCTTCAGCTATTCAGTACATGGTCATGTCACAGAGCTTCAAGGTTGTACATATCTTAAACACAAAACCATGAGCCTATTCTGGAGAGTGGCGAGAATTCAGGAAGAAAACAGGAACTTAGGTAGATAGCAGGTGTTTCACATCAATAAGGCAAGCTGCAGTCCATTCATAAATAGGGCAGGATGAATGCTGGGAAGCTTTCTACTAGATAGGACATATTCATTGATGCATTCTCTTTTCTAATGTCTACAACCACGGACATAGTGGGATACATAGACATAGAAACACTCACCTTGTCAAACGACTTACTAGAAACAGTTCACTCCAAACAAAACAAACCGCCTTTCATACCTATTCTCAGAAAATGAGACAAAACCACAAACCCACACCCACACCACAAAGGCACCTCCTTCCCCCATGTAGGTCTGTGACTATCCGGAGTGTCCTCTGACTGGTTGGCCATACTATGTTCTCTGGAAATGGCCTGTTCTGTCTCAAATCTGGTCTCCTTGGCCAACTCTGTGAAGTTGTCAGGAGCCAGCGGTGAGCCACTGCCTGCTTTCTCAGGAAAGGCCCCTATTCATAGCTTTACTTGCATTTGGCCATCCTCACATCAGTAGGTTCCAAGAAAGACTGAGTCTGTCCTTGGTAAATCAAAATAAGTTTGACCACTGGGACTGGGACTGGGACTGGCTCTTGGTGCCTGGATTCCTGGATTCCAAGTTCAGAGAGTTCCATCACCAAGGAAGTTAGGTGAGGTCACTTCCTTTAGCAACTGAATGAGGTCACTGCCTTGGCAACAACTTTGTCCTAACAGTTGCTTCCAAGGTTCCCATGAGAAGGAGGCTGCCCCTACTTCCTGTGACACTTTCACCAGTTAGAGTGGTATGTCAACCATAGGCATGCAGGAGCAGCTCAACACATGCCTGCTTTGGTCCATCTTCTATACATTAAGAAGAGAGTGGCTGATTCAGACACATCCCTTCATCCTGAGCAGGTTGTTTGCCATGGAAGACTTCTGCTCTCTCAGGTCCTTCATAGTTGCCTACATCTTCTCCAGGGATCATTTCTGCATGGACCCTTGAGTTTCTCAGCAGGTGGAAGATCCTCTATATTCCTGTATTTTAAAACCAACTCTGTCCCCACTTTTCTGTAAAATTAGATTGAGAGAACAGTGTATGGTTAGTTTTAATAACATGTTCGATTTGGTTTAGAAAGGAAACTACACGGTTGAGCAAACAGGGTCCTACCGTTAGCAATAATATGAGGATTATTAATGGAACGGCCCTGGCAGATAAAAGCGTAGTTAACCAGGTTGACTATGTGAACAAAGACTCAAACCTTCTTTCTGGGGCCTCTGTCTCTCTTTGACGCTCTTCAAGTCGTTTTCTTAATTTACTCATTGATTCTTTTACAACTCCAGTATTGTCGGCATAAAAACAACATTCTTCCCTCAATGCAAGCAAAAAGGCACCATTCTCTCATGAAGAGGAGGTCCAACACTCGCCTGCTCTATAAAACAACTTCAGAGAGAGAAAGGTTAAAATTCCTGTAAAGCTGTGATGTCGGTTTTTAATGTCTTTAAGCTTTGGTCTATTTCTGCTTCTAATTGTGTCTTTGTTGTGTCTCATGGACTAGGGCAGTTCTTCCTGTGCCCACGCCGTCAGCAATTATTATTCCTAATAGGATGGCTAAAGTGAGGGATACAGGTTCCCGGTGGAACCGGGTTGTATGCCCCCCTATTTGAACTTTAAATGAACCTACGTCATGATAGAGCACTCTGAAAAACATCTACATCATTACATAATTAATCACATCTATTGACCATTTTATGAAAACATAAATAATGTTAAAGTGTATAGAATTATACTGTTTTATGGATGGACAAGAAAATGCACCTAAGATAGCACCAAAGTGAGGAAAACATTCTTATTTGGTTGCATCCGGATTTAGAGGGCATTGCTTCTTTTGTAATCAATTAATCCCCTGAAACCCAAGTTTTGGTAGTTTTAGAGTTTGTACCCAACATGTAAGGGAAGGGGCTCAGAAGTTCACAGTCTGCAGAAATTCACAAAAATTAGTTTTTGTTTCTGTTTTTTTTTCCTCTGTTCTGGGCAAGTGAACTTTTCAAGGACACCTTGGAAGGGGAGAGATTTTTTTTCTCTTTTTTTTCTCCCTGCCAGCTGTCACCATGGAGCCCAGTTGCTAACATTTTTATCTTAGAAATGTAGCCATCTCGGTGAAGCCCCAGCTCAAGGCCAGAGGCCTTGTTCACATATTTTGTGAAAAACTGGTAAGGAGGTGTCTAGCTTAGGGGTGGTGATTTTTCCAGCCAGTGGTCAAGTAGAACAGGGCAACACGAAAAGTGCAAGTTTATGTACATTGAACTCTTTTAGAGGGACTCTTTTGCTGAAAGACCTAAAGTAAGCCTTGGTGAAGACTTCTGGAGAAGGTCATTTAAGACATTTCTATGGACCTAGTACAGAGGGGGAAGACGGGGTAGTCGAGGCTGAGAGCAGCTCCGTGGATCTAAGAATGAGGAAAGAGAGATGTAAAAGAAAAATGGGAAAGGGGTTTGGGATTTTCCTAAAACAAAACTTGAGCAGTAGAACAGGTAGAGCAGAGGGGAAGATGGGAGTAAATATTCCAAAAAGCCTTTGAGGGACTTTAAATTCTTAGAAACCTGTTTTCAGTGATGACAAAGCAACTTTAAAGGCCATTTTCATTACATCTTGTATAGGGGTCTGAGGCCTCTTATCAGCTGGTTTGAGCTTTGGGTTAGCTTGCTAGAGGACTTGCTGGGACCTAGTGCAGGCACTGACAGGAAAAGAGAGGAGTGAGTGGGTGAAGGGGTACCTTGGTACCTGCTACCTCAGCAAGGGGGCAATGTTCTGAGAACCAGCGGAGGTTTGGGTTTTTGATTTAGTAATTGGAGAGGAGAAATCAGGTTGCTAAGATGGGAGTGATAGCAGAGAGTCTAGAGCAGAAGGCTGAGGGTGAGGAACTATTGGAGAAGCATAGTACAGGATGTGACCAAAGGAGGGAAAAGGATTCCACATAGGGAAATTTCCCCCTTTTGAGAACTTGCCAAAGTTAAAAATGTCACGCAGAATTTGAGGATCTAGAGAACCCTCTGGGGGCCATAGTATTTGGTTGTCTAATTGGTAATATGGCCAATGCTGTGTACTGAATTTGATGAGGAGTTTGGGTTCCACCAGGCAGCCCCTGTATGCTCACATTCACTTGACTTACACAAGAAGTCGGCTTCTCCCCGACACAGCCGTGGCTGTTTGTGCCTTTGATAGTCCGCTAGGCAAACATAGTAATCTAGGCTAGCCAACCTGAATCTGTCTCGCGTGTCCCTGCATCCATAATGTTTGTTTCCATTATCTATGGTACAGAAGTAATTTAATGGAATTTTAGTGGGATCCTCTTCATCAGGGATATCTCAATAGGAAAGACCTATACCGAGCTGACAAATGTCTGGGTGGATAGATGGCCACCAGGTCTCTAAGGGGGCTGTATGCGAGATAGACCATACTTCTTGTCTAGTAGGATTTGTGATCAGCCATTGCTGCTGAACGGAATGATGAGGGTTAGAACTACCGGTGGCCAAGGGGAGAGTCTATAGTCTTATCCACATAGCGAATACGCAATTTGAAATGGTTAGCAGGCTTTTCCAGTTTCCAACAAGAGTCTGGACACAGCGAAGGCTTGAGATGAGAGGCATGGATCCAAAAAGTGATTCCGTCTACTTTTACCGCTTTAGGTTTTATAAGTAGCACCTGGTATGTTCCTTTCCAGTGGGGTTCCAGGGATGACACCTGATGTTGTCTTATGTAGACGAAGTCTCTTACTTGATATTGACTTAGAGTCCCCTCCTCCCAAGGTTGGTAGGCAGTGGCCAGCTGTTTCCACAGGTATCGCTGAGTTCTTTCAATGACTTTAAGTCTGTCAAGCAAGGGGGTGTGGAAGTGATCGTTAGGCCTTAGAGTTGGGGTTAGGTTCCTTACTGGATGATGGGCATCATAGAGAATTTCATAGGGGGTGAGGTTACACAAAGAAAGAGAGGGAGTATTTCTCGCATGAAACAGTGCATAAGGCAGGAGCATAATCCAATCTTTTATGCCGGGCTCTAAGCTTAATTTCGTTAAGGTCTCTTTAATGGTTCTATTTATTTTTTCTACCTGTCCTGAGCTCTGGGGTATATAAGCATAATGTAACTTCAAATTAATCCACAGGGTCCCAGTGAACACCTGACTTACCTGAGCCATGAACACCAGTCCATTATCAGACCCTATTGCCTTAGGCAGACCGTATCTTGGAGAAATATCTTTCAGGATCTTCTTGAAAACCATTTGTGCAGTTTGGTTGTTTTTTTGTGTGTGTGTGTGTGTGTCTTTGTGTGTAAGGCTTCAGTCCATCCTGAAAATGTATCTACAAAGACTAGGAGATATTTAAGTCCATACATTGCTGGCTTAATTTCACTATTGTCCACTTCCCAAAATTGTCATTTTCTGGTTCCTCATAGGTGCTTTCCTCTAGGAAACTGGAAGGGTAAGCATTAACCAATTGACGGACTCGACAGGCTTTTGTTACCCGTTCAGTTATTTCCTTTCGCTGTGAGTCGGTTAGTGGAAAACTCTGTTCTTAATCCTACAGGAATGCCTGCAGTTTCATTGAACCAAGGTGATTGAGTTGGTGTACATTTTTAACGTAGTTTAGGGTTTTCTGTAATTGCAGCCTGAGCTCAGTGAAGTTGAGGCGTTCAGTGTCAGTGTCCATAGATGTTATCAAAAACTTCCTGGTGATCAGGGGTCCGTTGGAATTGGGCATCTCCCATTAACACCGGGTATAAAGGAGCAGCTAAAGACGCAAACCCAGTTATCCATAACCTGCAAAAGCCAGCAGTCCCAAGAAAATCTCTGAGTTGTCTCCTGTTCGATGGGGGTGGTATCTACACAATGGTTTGTTTTCTGGGCTCAGTGAGCCATCGTTTACTGCCCCTAAGGTAACAGCCCAGGAAGATTACTTCATGCTAGCAAATTTGGGCTTTTTTGGCCGAAACTCTATACCCAAGTTGAGCAAGCTCATATAATAGTGCTTGGGTCCCAGACTCACAGTTTTCCTTGGTGTTGGCTGCCAGTAGCAGGTCATTCACGTATTGAAGCTGGGTGATTTGGGGTGCATAGTTCTGAAATTGCTGAGATCTCTGTGGAGGGCTTCATCAAAGAGAGTGGGGGAGTTTTTGAACCCCAGTGGGAGTCTAGTCAAAGTTAGTTGACCAGACATTCAGGTTTCTGGGTCTACCCACGCAAAAGCAAACAGCAACTGACTATCTTTATGCAGAGGCAAGCAAAAGAAAGCATCTTTTAAGTCCAGAACAGTATACCATTTCCGCTCAGGGTTCAGAGTGCTAAGCAGATTGTACGGATTAGGTACCGTGTGGTGAATGTCCTGCACTCTGTTGTTGATCTCTCTTAGGTCTTTAACAGGACAATAGTCCCCGGTTCCTGGCTTTTTTTTCTAGTAGCAGGGGAGTGTTCCAGGCCAATTGACAGGGCCTTAGGAGCCCTAAGTCCAGATATTTCTGAATATGGGGCCTTATCTCATCTTTAGCTTTTTTAGCTTAGAGGATATTATTTGACATTGATTGGGGAGGCTGAGGTTTTTAACTCCACTGTTATTGGAGGTTGTTTCACGGCCAGGCCTAACCCAGCAGTTTTTGCCGAGGCATCTGCGTAATCTGTTATCCATTTCTGGTGTAGCTTGCCTGTTTGATCAGTCTTGGGGGGTGTGAAGAGTGGATGTTCATCTTCTACTAATATAGTTAAAGCCGTGACTATAGGAGTTTTTACTGAAGAATTTAGAAATTTCATTTGGGGGCCTTCAGGGTTAAAAGTTATTTAGGCCAAGAGCTTGGTGAGCAGATCTCTGCCCATCAATGGGTCCAGGCATTCCTGGATTACTAGGAAGGAGTGATAGATTTTTCCTTTCCCAAGGTCCATGGTCCTCTTAGTAGTCTAAGCCCGATATTTACTGCCATTAGTTCTTTGAACTACAGACCTTTTATTTGATAGAGGGCCCAATGGGGCCTTAAGGGCTGAGTATACTGCTCCTGTTTTCATTTCAAAGTTTACTGGGGTCCGCTACACTTCAAAAGTTACCCTGAGCTAGGGGAAGTGATCTGAGCCCCAACTTTTTTAGTCATGCTCCAGAGTCAGAATGGTTGGCTGGCGTGGCTGTCTCTTTATAGGGCACTCTTTGGCCCAGTATCCTTTTTTTTTTACAGTAGGCACATTGATCTGAGGCCAGGGGTGGCCTCTGGCATGGCCCCAGGTATCCCTTCCTGTCACCTTACATTTTAATTTCTGGCCTCTTTCTTGTTGTGACCAGGATCTTGGTCAATCCCTTAGTCTGTCTTTTGCTTCTCTCATCCTTCCTTTACTCCCTTTCTTTCTCCCTGTTTCTCTCTTATAGTATATTTTCTCGGCTTCTCTGACTAAATCTCTCTTTTAAATTTTTTTAATATCCATGGCAGCTTGCCCAATTAAGGCCATCGTTACAGATGAATTTTGATCTGCTGCCTGAGGATCGAAAGGAGTATATCTCTTATATGCCTCCATAATTCTTTCTAGAAACAAAGAGGGAGATTCATCAGGCCTTTGAATAATTTCTCTTACCATGGCCAAATTAGTTGGTCACCTAGTAGCCCCTTGGAGACCCGCTATTAGAGCCAGGCAATAATTGGACAGATGCTCTTTATCTTCAAAGGTGTTGGGGTTCCAGTTGGTTTGGTTTAAGGGTAAGCTGGCTTTGATTATGTTGGGAAGTTGTGTTGGTCGCCAATCAGGTCCGAGGATTTTTTTTTTAGTTTCTTGGAGGTTTTTCTCTTATTCCTCTGTCATAAAGAAAGTCCCTAGGAGTTGTTGGCAGTTATCCCAAGTAGGCAGGTGTAAAAACGTTGGCGAGTTCTCTGAGTTCTTTTAGCTGGGCCAGCTTCCTCCAGGGAAGGAGGGGCTCTGTGTGCCACGGGACAGTCATCTGGATGGTGCTGGGCCATCCTAGCTTCTTTGAATGGTGGAGAGGCTGAGTCAGCAGCAGGGGAATCACTTAGAGGGTGTTGGGAGTTGGGGGATGAAGGCAGAGGATAAGGAGGGGGAGGAGAGTCCAGTAGAGTCTTGAGACTCATGGAGAACAGAGGGTGCAAGAGGAGGAGCAGAGAGTTAAAGAGATAGAATCATGGGGGAAGGAGTAGGAGCGGGTGCAGGGACAGGGAAAGGCTTCATGCTTGGAGGAGGAGATTTGTAGAGGTCCTGAAAAGTTAAGATATATGGCTGTTGATCTGGATGTCTACGTGGCGCCTGCTAAAAGACAATATCTCGAACTTTTCAAATTAGTGCGAAGTAGAAAGATCCTTCTAGGGGCCATCCGGCTACAAAGGTGGGTCATTCTGAGACACAGAATCTGCCAGATCCGGCATTTTACTGAAAAAGAAAGATTCTGAGCCCTTAAGCAGACTTTGGTCTAGTGATCAAGGGTCAGGAACAGAGGCATTGAAGTGCTCTGTCCCATAATGAAATATACACAGACAATAAAAGCAATGACACATGACACAGACAAGACAAGACAATAAAGACACGCAATGGACGTCCAATACTGAGACCATTACTGAGTAGCCGGCAAAACATGATGGGCTGGCAATACCGAATCTGAAACAAAATATCACTGAATCAAGGAGACTATTGTTCCTCGATTTCATGAGTTCATCCCCCAGGGACATGGCCTGTGGCTCTGTGACATGTGTGTCAGTCACCGTGGGAGAGAGCTCACGCTCTTTACCAATAGCCATTTTGTGAAACCCTAACCTGAATCCTGAAACCAGAAAGAGGGGCCTTATTTACCCCCAGAGGAGCCCGTTGGGGGTCTTTCATCTGCGGCTGCCGGATCTCACTGGGGCCACCAGATGTAAAGATCGGGCGAGGGTCGGTTGAAGAGACCACCAAGAGACTGTCTCATGCAACAGCAAAGGCTTTATTGGGAGTCCGGCATGCAAGGGCTCAGAGCTCTCTTGAATAGAGCAGAGAGCCCTGAGAACAGCTTAAGAAGTGCTTATATATTTTCCTTGGAGAGGGCAGGGAGGGAAGTTTATTGATGGGTAAGGGCGAGTGGGCGGTTTGCGTGCAACTGGTTGACTGAGTACATTCTGCAGTTTGTCAGTTGGGGACAGCACATTCTGGGAAAAAGAATAGCAAACAGTTCTCA
Organism: Callospermophilus lateralis; assembly: GCF_048772815.1. Classification (NCBI taxonomy): domain Eukaryota; kingdom Metazoa; phylum Chordata; class Mammalia; order Rodentia; family Sciuridae; genus Callospermophilus; species Callospermophilus lateralis. Next base: position 998,618 of record NW_027514460.1, on the reverse strand, counting down.
AGATTTCAACAGTGTTTTGTTAAGCATACAGAAAATCAAGAAGTGACAAGTACCTATTTTATTAACCTTTCAATATAAGTATGAAAACAGAAATATAGGTAAGATTTGAAGCCCAGAAGTTCATTGGGCTCTTGATTGGTATACTTAGCGTTGAATTACATTCTGTAGTGATGTCCCAGAAATATGGATATACAATGGCATAGGACCTTATACATTCTCGGATGTCAATTCCAAAACACAGACTCTAAGGGGAATCACACCAAAGTTCAAGCCAAGGTGGACCCAATTATCTCTTCCAACCGCCACACAAATGACCACAATTAAAACCAAGACACTCCCACATGCCACTCATCTTCTTCCATATAGACACTCACCATAACTTCTGGCAAGAGGATTCCATGAGAGGCGCAGCACAAGACAGTGTTCCAAATAAGCTCCCTTTCCCCTCATTTGCCAATAGTCAGGGTGGCCTGGACACCCTCCCTGTGAACCAGGAGTTATCAAACAGGTCTGCCATTAATACAGCTCTGTTCTCCAATTTGAGGCCTACTGACTGTGGGGTTTAGATTCTTTATTTGAATTGGATTCATAAGAAAACCCAAGAACCTATGGGCTAGCATCTGCAGGGCTTTGAAGAACTCATTTGACCCAAAGGATCCCTATTCTCACTTGATGTAGGTAAGGAACCTTACAGAGGAATGTGAGGGACTTCATCCACAGTGACTGATTTTTGGCCATTTTGATTTTGGATCCACACATGGGATCGTTCTTTAGATCCATCAGGTGCTGAGAATCTAAGCCACAGGCTCACACAGGACCAAGAGGCTGATTCAGACACATCCCTTTACAAAGCAATTAAGCAAAGAGCCACAGGTGATGCCCATTCATTTCCGTTTGAAAACTGTTTTCTTCAGGATTCACAAAGGCGTGGCCTCAGGCAAAGAACTTACTGACATTCAGGGCAACAGAAAAATAGGCAATCAAAAGGCCCATTGCAGGGGTTCTCCACTGAGACTTTCCTGGTCACATCGATATCTGAGTTTTCTGAGATGCTTGTCATTCCCTTCAGCTATCCAGTACATGTCCATGTCACAGTGCTTGGAGGTGGTACATATCGTGGACTCAAAAGCATGAGCCTATTTTGGAGAGTGGCTAGATTTCAGGAAGAAAACAGGAACTTAGGAAGATAGCAGGTGTTGCCCATCGATATGGCAAGCCCTAGTGCATTCATAAATTGGGCAGGATGAATGCTGGGAAACTTTCTACTAGACAGGAAACATCCATTGATGCATTCTCTTTTTCTAATGTCTACAACCATGGACACAGTGAGATACACAGACATAGAAACACTCGCCTTGTTAAACAACTTACTAGAAACAGTTCACTCCAAACCAAACAAACCGACTTTCCTACCTATTCTCAGAACATGGGACAAAACCACAAACACACATCCACACCCACAAAGGCACCTCCTTCCCCCAAATAGGTCTCTCACTATCCGGAGTGTCCTCTGACTGCTGGGCCATACTATGTTCCCCCGATATGGCCTATCCTGTCTCAGATCTGGACTCCATGTCCAACTCTGTGAAGTGGTCAGGAGCCAGCTGTGAGCCAGTACCTGCTTTTTTAGGAAAGGCCCCTCTTCAGAGTACTCCTGGCATTTGGCCATCCTCACATCAGTAGGTACCAAGAAAGACTGACTCTGTCCTTGCTAAATTGAATCAAGTGAGACCACTAGGACTGGGACTGGGACTGACTCTGTGTGCCTGGCTTCCTGCATCCCAAGTTCAGAGAGTTCCATTACCAAGGAAGTGAGGTGAGGTTGCATCCTTCAGGAACTGAATGAGGTCACTGCCTTGGCAACCACTTTGTCCAAACAGTTGCTTTCAAGCGTACCATGAGAAGGAGGCTTACCCTACTTTCTGTGGCACTTTCACAAATTAGAATGGTATATCAACCATAGGCACCAAGAAACAGCTCTCCACACAGGCCTGATTTGGTCCATCTTCTCTATATTAGGAAGAGAGCCTTTAGTCCGGGGAGCACTGCAGTGAACCTCTGCACTAAAACTATTAGCAAGTACCTGGTGGAGGAGTCCTCCATAGGTAAGTGGCGCCTTTATAACATCTGATATCCGGTTAAGGGAGATCTTTTCTGATGACAGACATGTGGCCTGGGGAGGCTCACATATACTCCTTTCCAGGAGAGTAACGAGAATCTTTCTGTCCTCTGTTCTGTTCTGTAGGGAATTCCTCTGGAACTGTAGAGAGGGGCCGACAGGCACGCACGCGCTCCTACCCTGGAGCTATAGCAAGATGTTGCACTGTTCCACTGTTTTTCTGTTTAGGCGCTGGTTTTCTGTTTTTTGTATTTTGTTGTGTCTTCTATTTTTTTGATTGTTTGTTTGTTTTTGTTTGTTTTGTTGTGTGATTTCAGTGGTAAAAACTTAAGTATTTTGGACGTAAAAATGGGTAATAAAGAGAGTAAGCCTGACACCCCTTTGGACTGTGTTTTAGGGAACTGTGATGAACTTTACCCCCCTTTGTTAAGCAGGATGACAGAAGCTCCTAGCTGGCTGCCTGGAGCACACCAATTGCAGAGGGCAATGCTTGCTGGGGACTAAGAACTGAGCATCTCCCAGGTTAACAAGTGAAACTCCTTTAAAACCCCTTGTCGCTCCAGATCAAGAGAGTCACAACATTTGGCAGAGTCCCCTGTGTTTCTCCTTTGTTCACAAAGCAATAAACCTCCCTTTTTCTTTTTCTCAAAACTCAGTCCTCATTATTAAATTGGTATTAATTGGCTTCAAGTTCAGGAATCGAACTTTAATTTACAAATTTGGTACCCCCCCTCCTCCCCGGAACTTTGTGAGAGCTGTCTACTGGAATATTAGGAGATGAAGCATGCTTGGTGTGGAACTGAACAAGAGGAGCTAATCCTGTAAGTAAAAGGAAGGACTGAGGGACTCCCAGCAGCTGCCAAAGCCCTGTTGATTCAGGGAATTACCTCCTTCCTTTCCGCACTGTAAGAATTATGCCACCTCTGTCTTGTTAAAAAAGAGAAAAAGAAAAAGGGGACACTAAATGCAGTGAAGTCACCATGGAGACACTTTATTTTACATTTCAGGTTGCCCCTCTGTTAAAACATGTGGTTCCCCCCCCCCCTGTGGATATCTATGGTGCACATTGGTGTAGGAGATTTTTCTCTTGTCTGCTCTGGTTTAATGGGTTCTCTCTGACAGCCATAGTCTGGACCTCCTTTCTGTCTGTCTTGTGTCTTTGTATCTGGCCCTTTAAGACATGTGCAATAATGTGTTGATATTATAAATTGTTTCTTGGGAATGATCTTAGCTGAATGTGTGTCTAAATGATGATGGTTTATTTTAACAATCTGGTATCTGAATGGGTTTTTGAAGCATTGCACAATCTTGCAGTTAAAAGTCGGGTTTAGGTAATTGTTTAGTTTATGATTTCAGATAATTTATGCCAGAGAACTTAAATACTTAGGATGGAAAACTGAAGAACTCTACTTCCTAGTTGGCAAGTAACTTCCCAATCATACAGTCTTTTTTTCACCAATTTTGAATTGGATAGCCTGGGAAAATATCACTGTGTGTACCAGTGCATTAATTTGGACAAGGATAGTAAATCATAGAATGGTATCTGTTGACAAAACAAGATGTAAAGATATAAAATTTTGTGAATTGTATCTTAAATTTATATCATAATTTTCAACATCCGAACCTCAAAATTATGGTTAAAATGCCTTAGGCCTGAGGTGTCTGCTCAGAATAGCAGTTTTTCCTGCTCCTTCCAGACCTCAGCCATGACTTATGTTGAAATGTAAATGAAAGAAGCCTGCAATCTTAGTAGGAGACTGATTTGAGGCCTAAGGGGGAAAAAAAAGGTAAATTGTATGGTATTTACTAATTACTAGCCAGTCACTTTTTTTAGGACTCTTTTTTTTTCCTTAGATACTTTTTTTTTTGAGCTCATGATTTTGAGCATACAGACCTAGGTTAATGTTTTTCAGATCAGTTCTATCTTTGACCAACTGTAGACATTTTGAAACATTGCAATGGAGATTTCACCTGAGAAAAGCTACAAGGCCTTTACTATTATTATGTGTGCACACTTTTGTTATGTGTTGTATGTCTATATATACATATGTCCGTATATCATATATATGATACACAAACTAACATATACAAGGAGCGCTCATAAAAAAGCGCTCATTAAAACAAATTTAAATAGGAGAGTCAAAGATCTTTAATTCACGTGATTTAAATGTTTCAATTTAAATTGGATAAACAGATAAAAATCAATATCTTTAAATTTAAGCTTACAAATTTTTCTAGGTGTTTAAAAATCTAATAAAATATTAATATCTACAAAATGTCTAATATGCCTTGGTACTAGGACCTTTCCTTCAACATAAAAATGGTTTACACTGTCAATACATTTCTCTAATATTTTGATAAATAAATAAAGTAAATTTGATTGGGATTACTCATTCATGAGTACTTTTGTTAGATATCTGATTGATTTACTAAGGTCTGAATAAGTTTTTATTAAAGTCTGTATAAGAATATAAAAATCAGTCATGTGTTAATGAGACAGAAATTTCTTAAAACATAAGTTTACCCATAACGTTGTGTTTATTAAGTTTTATTTTCTCTAGAGCAAGCAACCATAAAAATTAAACAACTGATTAAATAAGAACTGTTATTTTAGAGCACTGTACTGCCATTGCTTTAAATGCTAAACCTGGTTAATGTAGAAACATCAATGTGATTGTGATGCTATCAATGTTTTCATATCTTATATGTATTCAAGTCTGTAAGGTAGAAACTTTAAAAGAGCATTATATCAAGCTGGTGCTATGAAGTTTTGTGGTAAAAAAATATATTGGGGATTTATTTACCTGTTATCAATAAGATATGTAAACTTTTATGTTACTTTTTACATTGGGGAAAAATTTAAATGTATTTTTTAGTTAATGAGAGCCTAATCGATGTAAAGGTTAAAAACTTTCAGCCTTTCTTTAATTCATGTTTTAAATGTGATATCATATGGTGTTAGCTAATGTTCATGTGACCTCAAACAATTTATGTAAACTTTGTCAAATGATATTTATAAATAAAGATTATCTTTAGAACTAAAATACTTAAGATTTATAAAGAGCCCTGCCTTACCTGAGATAAGGCTCTGTGTCCCATCTTACTACATGTGAGAATGACTACAAAACCAGTAGGTCAGATAATATTTCTTTAAAGTTATGTTAAAAAGTTGGTTTTTTTAAGGTCAATATTCCTAGGATCTCAAACAGGGGATATAAAGTATAACTCAGCCAAAAAATTCAGGGTAGCTATTACACAAGCTAAGTATTTTTACTTTTGTTAATTTTATTTTGAAATTATTTTATAAGTGATCTAAAGATTCTCTGTTACTGTTTTACAAACGTGTTGCTTTAAGAACACAACATGGGTTTATTCAAGATAATAAGTCATTACTTACAATACAGACAGAAAAATACAGATCCCAATTAATAAAAAGATAATGATATAGTTATAGACATTAAAGCCCAGTACTCTTAATATAAGGCTGTTAAAATTTATTTGCTGGATGTTTAAGATTAGGATTTAAAATTAAAGTTAAATGAAAAGCGCCAAGAAAACCAATATTTGGCTTTTGCCCTCTGAGTCAGTCTGAATCCAGGGAACAGGGAACTTCTCTAAAGAGCTTTGAAACTCTGAGCCACATAACCTCCTCCTGATCAGGGAGATTAATGAGACCACTGGAGAACAGAAAGCCAATCAGGGTATTTGTTACGAAGAGGAGAGTCATCAAAGAAAGGAGACATCCCTGATGCTTCCGAGGGAAGCCAAATGGTCAAGCAAGATCTGGACCCACCTAGCGCAAATGGCACTAGCAGAACTGAGAATCTGCTCTCAAGTTTCCCCAGAATTGACTCCCATAAAAGCTCAGCTGACTGTTAACAATAGATGGAAACAAAAGTCAGTTTGACTGCTTCATCTTAAACACTTAGCAAAGACAGTTAAGAACAAAATACATCCATTCCTGGGCATTTTAAATTATAATAATAATAATATAATTTTAAGGTATGCACTTTATGTTTGCCTCCCAAAATAAGTAAGACTGGTGGCTACAAAGACGAATTCTCAGAAAGGAATGCCTGATACTTATAAAAAGAGACTATCAAGAAGACCTGCCACAGGGATAAGTTTTCAGTTTAAGGCCTACAGATATTCCTAACCTACACAGGTAGGCTTGGTGTTTGCTAGTACAATTATCCATCCCTGAGTAACAGAATTAAAGGTTTCTCTAAGAGACACAGAGGTCATACTAGTAAAAAGATTTTACAAGATCAGATGACATTAAATTATTAAACTGTATCTTATGGGGAGGGACAAGTGTAACAGTACAAGTTAGGTTGACAGTCCGGATAACTGGGGATATTAAAGACTAGTGATGGAACTTCTATACAGTGACATGTTCCAGCTGCTGCAACATTTTTTCAGTACTCATGGTTTTTGTTTCTCTCATAGAAGAACCCATCCCCAGATGACTTTACAACCTGTTCTTCCCCAATCAGACTTCAAACCGAACTGACTTCTAAAAGGCAACTCATGTCCCTCAACTGACTTCTAAAAGGCAACTCATGTCCCTCATGCCATGCCCACTCATGTCACCCTGTCTCAGGTCAGAAGAAGAAAAAATGAGTGACACCACTCTTCTTAAAACAATGGAGAGAAAGATAAATAGACTATCAATATAAGTAATTAATTAAGTCAGGTAAAATCAGGGAGATCCGTTTTGGGTGAGTTCTAAAAATTTGGAGACTCTTACCTGAGGGATTAAAATTTCCTCAGTGCTCTTCCCGTAATCTATCAAAGATTTGAAAGGGACACAAAGAAAAGGGGGGAATGATAGACCCAACCTGATCTTTAATTAAAATTGGGAGCCATCTTGCCAAAAAGCCATGAAAAGATAATTTTGGCTTTAGCATAAATCACTTCAAATTATAAACCTGCTTGGAATGCCTGCCCACGCCTGGAACTCACCCATGCCCGGATCTCTGACCAGATAGCAGCCCTCTCTGAAACTTTAGTGACACATCATAAATATTTGCCTTCTCTGGCGAGACAACAACCCTCTCTGAGGCTCTAATGGTCTTCATGAACTCTGATGTAGGGACAGCAAAAAAAATGTAGACTGCCATTAGTGTGATGTTTGTCAGAGTTCTGTTATCTGTAAACCCCTTTTGTGTAATTTTCTGGGCTATTAAGCTGCCTGTAGGAAAGCTGGGGTTGCTGTCTTATTCCTGCCATTTTGTGAGGGAGAGGCAGCACAGCCGGTGGAAATAATAAGCTTAATTTAATTTGATTTTAATTAGAGTCAGTGGTCTTTTCTTGTGTCCTGGTCTAACAGGTAATCACTCCAAAAACATGGAGCTCTGCTGGCCTAAACACTTCTTGAGAAACTTCCTCTGAGTTTGGGCACTTGAAATATATGTTGTTGTAAGGAGCTTTAGCTTCCTTTCTAGTGATACCATCAAAGCTGAGTCTGCATCTATGTGACCTGGAGGACATGGTTTCTTGTATTCTAATGAACATGAGGCAGCAGTGCTGAATTTTCTGTTTGTAGGTAAACTGTGGCCACTGGATGCTAAGTGTCTCCCCGTGTGGACTGTGAAGCCATTTGGTCATCCTCCACTTTTTGTGGTGTTTCTTGCTGCTGTACTGGGAGTTTGGTATATGCTTTATGAAATACAACGAGTTCAACTGGAACCCAGTGTTGGAGGGAGTTCTGTCACTTGTGGTGGGTCAGGGTCTGAAGGAGAATGCACCAACCAGGCTTTTATCTCACAGAGCTTGCCCCTTGTCCTTAGAAATCTGACTCTGAACTTAGCCCAGAAACCTCTCCATATAACATGATGCCTTTACATAGAAGGGTCTGCTGGCTGCACCATGTCAGTCACAAACCATTTGGAAAGCAATGGCAAATCCTCATGGCCACACCACATATGTATTATCACACACCTACCCACCCCTGCAATAGGCCCACTACTCAGCAGGCTCCAACTTACTGGCATCTTTGTTCTACACCATTTTCATGAAACCCGGTCAATCATGGCATTCTCTGGTACACTCATGATCAGCAACAAGACATCTAAAGGTTCTCCAGTGCCACCTGGTTAAGGGAATTTCAAAGATTTCATTGTATTTATCTAGCCATTTTCTTGGATGAAGTTGGAGGCACTGTGGGTTTCAGTTTATTCAGGAACTGTTAAATGTGAGGAAGCTATTTTCATTAAATTCTCTGGAGAAATCTCACATGGCAAGTCTTCCCATTGAGTGGTCAAAAGGTCACCTGAAGCCAGGCCCATTGAGGTCTTTAATGTGACGTCCATGGGTGTTCTGACTGTCAACTATGGCTGCCAAATCTTTCAGAATAAAATCATGTGATATCCTAGCTGATATTCCAAGGCTCTGTGGAAAGCCACCCTGGTATTTGATCTCAGTTTCCAAGGGAGAATCCCATGCGTGGCCTCCTAAAATCTGAATGCAGTTTATGGCAATATTTCTCTGAGATCAGTTCCAGAACTCAGACTCTAAGGGAATCACACCAGAGTTCAAGCCCAGATAGACCCAGTCATCACTTCCAACTGCCAAACAAATGACCACAATTAAAACCAAAACACACCACAAGGCCCTCATCTTCTTCCATATAGACACTCATCATAACCTGTGGCTGGAGGTTTCCATGAGGGACTCAGCCCAAGACAGTGTACAAAATAACCTCCCTTGCCCGTCATTTGCCTAAAGTCAGGGTTGCCTGGACACCCTTCCTGAGAACCAGGAGTGATCAAATAAGCCTGCCTTAAATACTGCTCTGATTCTCCAATTTGAGGCCTCCTGACTCTCGGGTATAGATTCTTTATGTGAATTGGAATCATGAGAAAACCCAAGCACCTATGGGCTATCCTCTGCAGGGATTGAAGAACTCATTTGACAAAAAGGATCCCTAGTTTCACTTGATGGAGATCAGGAATCTTACAGAGGAAAGCGAGAGACTTCGTCCACAATGACTGCTTTTTTGGCCATTTTGGTTTTGGAAGCACACATGTAATTGTTCGTTAGATCCATCAGGTGCTGAGAATCTATTCAACAACCTCACACATGGCCAAGAGTCTGATGCAGACACATCCCTTTCCAAAGCAATTAAGCAAAGATCTACAGCTGATGCCCATTAATTTCCATTGAAAACCGTTTTCTTCAGGCTTCACAAAGGGGTGGCCTGAGGCAAAGACCTTTCTGACATTCAGGGCAACAGAACAATAGGTAAGCAAATGGCCCAAGGCAGGGTTTCTGGAATGATATCTGAGTTTTCCGAGATGATCCTATTCCCTTCAGCTATCCAGTACATAGCCATGTCACAGAGCTTGGAGGTGGTACATGTCTTGGAAACAAAACCATGAGCCTATTCTGGAGAGTGGCCAGAATTCAAGAAGAAAACAGAAATTTAGGAAGACAGTGGTTTTTGCCCATCCATTAGGCAAGCCAAAATCCATTCATAAATTGGGCAGGATGAATGTTGTGAAGCTTTCTACTATTCAGGACACATCCATTGATGCATTCTCTTTTCTAATGTTTACAACCACGGACACAGTGGGATAAACAGACATAGAAACACTCACATTGTCAAAAGACTTACTAGAAACAGTCCACTCCAATCCTAACAAACCGACTTTCCTACCTATTCTCAGATCATTAGACAAAACCACAAACTCACACACACACCCACAAAGTCACCTCCTTCCCCCAAGTAGGTCTATGACTATCCGGAGTGTCCTCTGACTGATGGGCCATAGTATGTTACTCCAAAATGGACTGTCCTATGTCAGATCTGGACTCCTTGGCCAACACTGTGATGTTGTCAGGTGCCAGTGGTGAGACACTACCTGCTTACTCAGGAAAGGCCCCTCTTCAGACCTTCCTGGCATTTGGCCATCCTCACATCAGTAGTTACCAAGAAAGACTGATGCTGTCCTTGGTAAATCCAAACATGTGAGGCCACTGGGACTGGGACTGGGACTGCCTCTGGGTGCCTGGCTTCCTGGATCCCTAGTTCAGAGAGTTCCATCACCAAGAAAGTGATGTAGGTCACTTCCTTCAGGAACTGAATGAGGTCACTGCCTTGGCAACCACTTTGTCCTAACAGTTGCTTCCAAGTGTTTCAATTGATGGAGTCTGCCCCTACTTCCTGTGACACTTTCACAAGTTTGAATGGTATATCAAACATAGGCACCCGGGAACAGCTCTCCACACAGGCCTGGTATTGTCCATCTTCTCTACATTAAGAAAAGAGAGACTACTTCAGACACACCCCTTCATCCTGACCAGGTTGTTTGTCGTGGAAGATGACTTTTGCTCTCTCAGGTCCTTCATAGCTTCCTATATCTTCCCCAGGGTTCATTTCTGCATGGACCTTTTTGTTTCTCAGCAGGTGGAAGATTTCTTACATTCCTGTATTGTAAGACCAACTCTGTCCCTGCTTTTCTGTAAAGTTAGATTGAGGGAACAGAGTATGGTTAGGGTTAATAACATGTTTGATTTGGCTTAGGAATCATTCTGCTGGATGAATAATGTTATTGGGAACCTGCGATATTTATAAGAATATATAGAGGGGAAATATATGTATGAAAACAGAAATCTAGGTAAGATTTGAAGCCCAGAAGGGAATTGGATCCTTAATTGGGATACTTAGGTTTGAATTATGTTCTGCACATGTGTCTCAGATAAATCTATACACAATGGCATAGGACCTTGTACCTTGGATGATTGAATGTCAAAGAAAACATCCAGTCAAAAAAGGATAGTTGGTAGGATTAGGAAGATAGTTGGTAGGATTAGGAAAAAGAGTGAGTATAGGATTTGGACAAAAAGTTCTTTAGCAATAGGGTTTCGGGTAGAGAGAAAATGTAAATGTCAGCAAATGTGAAGACTCAGTCACAATGATGAACTGGGGAAAATATGTAGGAAAGCAGATATCAATAGAGACATTAGAAAATCAGGCAAATGATAAAGTGATCGATAGGATTAGACATTTTCAACAGGCTTGAGTTTGAATAAATAATATTAGGAAGAAACAAATATGTAGTCACCAATAGGATTGACATTTGAGAGCATTAGGCAACCTGGACATGGGTGATGTTCATAATCAATACTCACATTCCATTTAGGCTTTGGTACAGTCGTAAGTGTGACTTTGCATTTTGTGGCCAGAATATTACTGTGATAAAATGTATATGTAGATCAGGTGACATGAGTATTTGTTGCACCATTTCTGAGAGCAATATTTTGAAGAGATATAAATTAGTATTGGGGGCACAAATAGGTGTACCATGTGTGTATGAATATAGAGAGAATGCATGAATAGACCATACTGTGAATAAATAATATAATTGTTTCCAAATTTAGAAATTGGAATAAATTGATATCCCAAAATACACAGGAAATCTTACATTGATATACATACATTCATTCCAACCAGTTATACATCTAATGGTAATATTAGGGTTGTAGTTTATCATAAAATGTGTGTGAGTTTTGCTTCCAAATTGATTATGGAAATCGAAAATAATGTGTTTGGAAAGAAGTCTCATGAAATAACCAGTCAAAAACAAGGAGGAATACATGTGTTCTGAAGCAGGAAGTGATTGAATGTGTTACAAATGTCTTTAAATTTGTGAACTTGTGGATGAAATGTATATTCTATGATGTATAAAAACTGAAGAAATAGTAATGTACCAGTGTTGAATTAAAATGAACATCAAAATACACATCATGTCCCATAGAAATCTACTTTCATTGATGTTAAATTGGGTCAGTTACTGTAGAAATATAAGGCTTTGTTTGCACCATTCACTGAAGTGAGTTTTCAGTTCTAGGAAACAAATATGTATTTCAGGTGGATGAATATTTCTAAAAACAATCTTATGAAAAGTTGATTATAAAACCACATACATGAACATGAGTGAATTATTTAGGGAGTGTATAATAAGACACATATATTTCATATTTTGAAAATTATATATATATATATATATATATATATATATATATATATATATATATATCACAGATACATTAGAAATTAGCAATATATATGCCAATCAAAATTCATCATGAAATATATATCATTCACAGATCCAAAAATATTAATTTTACTAAACATGGATTTATGTATAATGTTTTTCAACTAAGAAGCTCACTGATAGTTTGAATTTTCAGTTTCAAAAATATTTAGGAGGAGTGATCTCTTCTCATACTTTGTATCTCCCAAGTTAGCCACCTCACAAAAATGTACGTGTGATACCAGGTAGGATTTTATATGTGCATATAAAAATACATGTGCTAAATTGGCTACAGAAAAAGGGAGACAGAAATTCACATATGTGTTAACTTTAAAAACACATGGAGGACTATTTCAACAAAAAATTAACAAGATTTATAACTCCTACCCTATATCATGCAAAAGGCAAGACCAACTATACGCCATGCCTCCTCTCAACTGCTTGTATTTCTATTCTGTTTGGGTTATATTTCTCCATCATATTAGGATTAGTAGTCAGAGTCTAGTAGGGTATGTGTTAGTGTCAGGGATTCAGTATTTTGAATGGAAAATTGAAAAATGAATCCAATGTGTATGTAAATATGTGCTACACAAAATCTTCCCACTCTCATTCAGAACAATGCCTTGACAACACCTACGGCCCAAGTATGACACAATCAGAGGAGAAGAGTTAGAAAATCCGTGAATACATATATAGAATGGAATATGATCAGGAGTTCACAACCTTGGAAGTGGTAGAGGAGTTTCCAAAAGTAAGGGACAGGGTAAACCCTCCACAAACATGAAGGTCTGCTGGCCTAGAGACTTCTTGAGAAACTGCCTGTGAGGTTGGGCACTTGAAATATATGTTGTTGTCAGGAGCTTTAGCTTCCTTTATAGTGAGACCATAAAAGCTGGGTCTGCATCAATGTGACCTGGAGGACATGGTTTCTTATTTTCCAATGAACATGAGACAGCAGTGCTGAATTTTCCATTGTAGGTAAACTGTGGCCCCTGGGGGCTAAATGTCTCCCTGTGTGGACATTGAATCCATATGGTCATCCTCTATTTTCGTGGTGTTTCTTGCTGCTGTACTGGGAGTTGGGTATTTGCTTCACGAAATACAAGGAGTTCAACGGGGACACAGTGCGGGAGGGATTTCTGTCACGTGTGGTGGGTCAGGGTCTGCAGAAGAATACAAGAACCAGGCTTCTATCCCACATAGCTTGCCCCCTTGACCATAGCAACCTGATTCTGAACAATGTCCTGACACCTTTCTATGTAACAAGGTGAATTTACATATAATTGTCTGCTAGCTTCACCATGTCAGTCACAAGCCATTTGGAATCCAATGACAGATCTACATGGCCCCACCACAGATGTTTTATCACACACCTGCCCACCATTGCTCTAGGCCCACTACTCAGCAGGACCCAACTTTCTGGCATCTCTGTTAAACACCATTTTCATGAAAACCAGTCAATCAAGGCACTGTCTGGTATACTCATTGTTGGGAAAAGTATAAACGGCAGCCATACCCCAGAAAAAAACCCCAACATGGTGCCTAAGGACTTCTTCTTCCTACCTTCTTTTTTCTGCAGTGGTGCGAAATGTTTCCACCTGTGTGAACTCTCTTGCTGGCGCCAATTTGAAATCTCGCTGGTGGGAAACCTTAGCCCCAATAAGAACTAATTCCTGGGCTCCAGAGCTGATATCTGAAAGAACTTACCAAAAAACGTTTTGCCTGCCATTTATCTAAGCCCTTCCATCTTCCCCTTAGTTCTATATAAGCACACAGCTTTTTGCAATAAAATTGGAATTCTCCCAGCAAAGTGCCTTTGCATGGGAAGTTCTTTCATTCTGTTGCCCCGTGTGAGAATATGGGTGAGCTGTTTCTAACAAGAGCCCCGTCCCCTGCCCCGCCAAGACACTCCGCCCTGGTCCACTCTTTTCAGATGCCGGCTTCCTGCACTCACAACAGATCTGATATATGTAAGCCTCCCCTGACCCTGGCTCTCCAACTCCCTTCAGGCTACCGCTGGTTTTGTGACCTTGATCATCTGGCACACTCTAGACGCCCTGTAGGGGGCAAGAAATTCCTGCCACTAAGACCTTTACTGGTCGCAGTGGACCCTCTGGTGATCCGTTTTCCTTTGGGGCGTGAGGCTTCTGAGTTTACATGAGAGGCTCTTTGGTTTTTCTCCTCTGCTGCCGCTGCCGCTGCTGGCTAGAGTTGCTGTTTGCTGCAGGGCTGCTGTGTCTGGCTGAAGCTGCCTCTCTGCTCGGGGAAAACTGAACTCCCGTCCTGGAACTGCATTCTGCCGGAACCAGAGTTCTGTTTTCATTACTGACTTTTTCTGCTGCGTTCGAAAACTTTCCTGACGTCAGGTTGCCCGTGGCTCCGAACCCATTGGGTCTCACAGATCGCACTTCACTGGTGACGACCAGGTAGTGCCCTCTGTATTTCCTCATGACGGCTGGTCATTTTGGGGACGCCCACCTGACCACCGTTCGCCCTGAGCTTCCTGGAAGCCGTTCCAGCCCGGGTTTTCTCTTTGTCTCTCTCGCTTACTCTTATTCTCTCTCTCTCTCTCTCTCTCTCTCTCTCTCTCTCTCTCTCTCTCTCTCTCTTCCTTCTCTCCCTGTGACAATGGGCACCTCTTCATCTGTACCTGAAGCCTCACCTCTCAAATGTTTAATAAAAAATCTGGCCACACTCTCCCTCACACCAGACATCAAGCCCAAACTTCTAATCAAATTCTGTACCCAAGATTGGCCTACATATCCACTGGATAATGGAAATCATTGGCCTCCAGAAGGCTCCTTACATCCAAACCTTCTCTGGGATCTTTTTAACTACTGCCAGCATCTGAAAAAGTGGAGTGAGATTCCCTGCATTTAAGGTTTTAGCCTTCTCACACAGCACCCTATCGCTGCTCCTCCTGCCCTCCCTCTCAGGTCCTCCTTGTTTGCAAACCCTTCTCTTCCCCTACTTCTACTCCTGACTTCACAGATTCTTCCTCATTCAGCCCAGCAGATTAACCCCCACCTTATCCCCCAGTCCTATCTGCCCCTTCTCTCCCGCTATACCCTCCTCTTCCTCTGCCTGATTTCAAGGATCCTCAGCCTTCCATTTCATCCTCCTCCCCTCTGCCCTCTTCTGCCTGCTCCACCTCCTCCTCTTCCAAAGAGACACTCCCTTCCCCTCCCTCTCCTTCCTGTCCGCCTCCTGCCTCTTTCAGTCCTCCTGTTACCAGGTCTAAGGGACTCCTTCCCACCCCCAAGACCATCGCACCCCTTCGTGAGGTAGCTGGTCCCGAGGGTGTCATCAGAGTCCACGTGCCCTTCTCCATGTCGGACATTACTCAGCTAGAGAGGAAGTTAGGCTCATTCACCACTGACCCCACCACTTACATTCACGAGTTTCAATGGGTCCTGCAAGCATATAGCCTCACTCAACATGACATCTACATGCTCTTGGCCAATACACTTCTCCCTGAGGAAAGGCAATGGGTCTGGGAGCTAGCCCAAGCCCATGCTGATGAAAATCATAGGACCAATCCTGACCACCCCACAGGCCCTCATGCTGTCCCAGAGCAGGATTCTCTATGGAATTACAACACCCCTGAAGGCTTACAGTCTCATGACCTTTTTACATCCTGCCTCTTGGTGGGCCTGAAAAAGGCCATCCGTAAGGCTGTTAACTTTAAAAAGGTGCAGGAGGTCATTCAAAGGAAGGAGGAAACACCTTCAGAATTCCTGGATAGACTAACCAAGGCCTTTCAACAGTACACAAACCTCAACCCAGAAACCCCTGAGGGCCGTCATGTCTTAATGACATATGTTCTGGCCCAAAGCTACCCTGACATTAAAGCTAAGCTTAAAAAGCTTGAACAGGGCCCTGCTACTCCTTAGACCAAAATCTTCATTTTCAAGGTTTTTTATGATAGAGAGGATGAAAGTGAATGCCGTAGGCAGAGGGCTGAAAATGCCAAATTCCAAATGTTGGCCCAGGTCATTCAGAGAAGGCCATCACCACGCCATCCCAATATGACACCCCCGGGAGCTTGCTTCAAATGTGGTAAGGAGAGACATTGGGCCAGGGATTGTCCTTCACTGAGGACACCGTACAACCCCTGCCCAAAATGCCATCAAAGGGGACACTGGGGGGCAGACTGCCCAACAACATAAAAGGGAGATTGGTCAGCCGCCCGGCAACCACAGCCTCTCTTGGGCTTGGCAGAGGAGGATTGACGGAGTCCTGGGCTTTCCCTCCAGACTATTACCATCAAGAATCAAGAGCCTAGGGTTACCTTCCTGGTGGATGGATGCTTCATTACCTTCCTCTTGGATACTGGTGCCGCTTTATCAGTCTTAAGGGAGTATTGGGGTTCTACCACACCCTCAAAAACTCCTATTGTCAGGGTAGGAGTTAAACAGATTTTACCTCAAACCCCCCCATCATGTTATATGCAGGGATCCCTTTTGTCCTTCACTCACTTCTTTTTCGTTATGAGCCATTGCCCCATTCCCCTTCTGGGAAGGGACATACTCTCACTATGAAAAGTCACCATTCACATATCACCCCACACCTCTCCTACCTCTCATTTCCTCATGATGTTCCTAGGGGCAGATACACCTCCTTCATGCACTCCTCCATGACTCTCTAAACTAGTTAAGCCTGAGGTTTGGGACACAACTACACCCTTTATGGCTAAATGCAGTCCTATTTATATTGTCTTACGGGACCCTTCAAGATATATTAGTCAACCACAATATCCACTCACAACCACAGCCCTACTCGAATTAGAACCCATCATCCAGGATTTATTACGAAAGGGGTATCTTAGGCCTACACACTCTCCTTTCAACACCCCCATTCTGGCACTTAAGAAACCTAACGTGTCCTACAGGCTGGTTCAAGACCTTCTCCTTGTCAACTCCTCTGTGGTCCCCATCCACCCGCTAGTGCCCAACCCTTACACCCTCCTCTCTCAGATTCCTGCCACTACTACCCACTTCTCGGTCCTAGATTTAAAAGATGCATTCTTTTCTATTCACTTGTTCTCAGAATCTCAGAATATCTTTGCTTTTACGTGGACTGACTCTCACATCCACCATTCTCATCAGCTTTCCTGGACTGTCCTCCCACGGGGATTCAGCCCCCATCTCTTTTGCCAAGTTCTTGCCCAGGACCTCACATCCTTTCACCCGACCTGTCCTGACTCTATTCTCCTTCAATATGTCAATGACCTTCTTCTATGTAGTCCCTCTGGGAACACTCTCAATCCCACACCGCTCAGCTTCTTAATTTCCTAGCAGACAAGGGATATAGGGAGTCTCCCCACAAGGCACAGGTTTCCCAGTCTTCTGTCACCTCTCTTGGTTTTTGCCTTACACCCGGGAAAAAGGAAATAACACTGGATAGGAGGCAACTCCTCTCTGATCTTCCAGTGCCCCATATGAAAGCCAAAATACTATCATTCCTAGAAGTAGCAGGTTATTTTAGGGCCTGGATCCCAAATTATTCTCTTCTATCCAAACCCCTGTATGACCTAGCAAATGGACCCCCTAGTGAATCTCTTGTCTTCTCCCCCATCTACCACTTCCGCAGGCTTCAGCAACTCCTCTTAAAGGCACCTGCCCTTCACCTTCCTGATCTTTCAAGACCATTTCATCTATATGTCCATGAAAAAGGGGGGCAAGCACTTAGGGTCTTAGGTCAAAACTATGGGCCTACATTTGCACCTGTGGCATATTTTCCAAGAAACTAGACTCTACCATTCGTGGGTGGGCCCCTTGCTTAAGTGCTCTGGTTGCTGGACAAATTTTACACAAAGAAGCCTCTAAGCTGACTTTTGGGGCACCTTGAACTATCCACTCCCCACATCACTTGAAAGATCTTTCAGCTTATAAGGGCCTTCAAACCCTTCCTCCATCCAGAGTTCTGTCGCTCCTCACTTTCTTTCAGGAAAACCCTAATATTACTTTCCTCCCATGCTCTGCACTGAACCCTGCCTCACTGCTCCCAATGACTCCCACGTCTAACACACCAACTCATAATTGCTTGGAAACCTTAGATGATTTCCTCCGCTGTCATTGTTCCATTTCTGAGGAACCACTCACCAAGCCTGACCTTATCTGGTTTACTGACAGCAGTTCCTTTAGGCAGAACGGCACTCATTACTCTGGATACGCTGTAGTTTCAGCCACTGAGATTATAGAGGCCAAAGCTATGCCTTCAGGAACTACCAACCAGCAGATTGAACTTATAGCAGCCACTCGTGCCTGCCTCCTAGCACAAGGCAAATCCCTCACCCTCTATACTGATTCAAAATATGTCTTCCAGATCTTATTATCCCATGCTTCAATATGAAAGGAGCGAGGCCTACTTACCACCAAAGGTAATGCGATCACTAATTCGGCTCTTTTAACCAATCTGATAGAGGCCTCCCACTTACCCACCCAGTTGGGAGTTGTCCATTGTAGGTCACATCAGAAGGACGGCTCTCTTATCACTGAGGGCAATGCCAAAGCTGACCAGGCGGCACAAATGGCTGCTACCACTTCCAATTATGGCCCCCATGGGGGACATATTATGGCCACTTTAGACAGCTCATCTGAAGCCCCTACTTCTTCCAGTAAGAACAAAAATCTTTTCAAGTTCCTTCATACTCTACACCATTCCAATTCTCAGTCTTTGACCCTTTTTTTACAGAGCTTCTTCTCCCTCAACCCTTCTGACATAGCCATGCTAGAGAATATAGCCTCTAATTGTCAGATCTGTCAGCGGACCAACCCTCATACTCCTTTAAGGCCCAAACCTTTCCCTTTCCACCAAGCCCGGAGACACATTTCCGCTGCTGACTGGCAAGTAGACTTCACCAACATGCCCACAGTATGGCACACTAAATACCTCCTTGTCTTTGTGGACACTTTCTCTGTTTGGGTTGAGGCATTTCCCACTTCCAATAAAAAGGCTTCCACTGTAGCTTCAATCTAACTGACAGACATCATCCCCAGGTTTTGTATGCCGACTTCCCTACAATATGACAATGGCCCTGAGATTATTTCTAGGATCACAAAAAAGGTCTCTCAAGCCCTCTCTTTCAAGTGGCATTTCCACTGTCCATATTACCCCCAGGCTTCAGGGAAAGTGGAAAGGGTAAATCGTACTCTGAAGGAAGTCCTTACCAAATTGACAATGGAATTAAACTTAGACTGGGTCAAAATCCTTCCCTTGGCTTTGCTTCGAATCAGAGCTCTCCCTAAGAAACCATCTTTACTGTCTCCCTTTGAGATAATGTATGGAAGACCTCTTATACCCCCTGGGTTGGTCATTTCACAAGGACATCTCACCCGAGATTTGTCTTTGCCTCTCTTGTTTCATCTCCGCTCGGAACACTGGAAATATCAGAACTGGCTTCTTCCAGACCCAGTCTCCTCTCCAAACACTCCTCCCTTAACACCTGGGAGTCTAGTCTATTATAATACCCCAGAGGAGAAAGGGACTCTTGCACCAAAATGGGAAGGCCCCTATCCTGTCATTCTCTGTAACCCCACCGCCGCCAAACTCTCCTTATCAGACAACCATCTCACTCCCTGGATTCCCATTTCTAGGTTGAAGCCATATCACCAGGAGGCCCCACCTGCTGACGACAGGACCACCCCAGAGGAACTCCAAGAATCACCTCCTGTACCTCCCCTTTACTCCTGCTTTCCACACCCATCTCACCCATTTAAGTTGCGGCTCACACGGTGTTCCCTGCAGCCCAATTCCTCTTAAAGAAGGCACAATGAGCTCTCCCAACACCCTAGTCTTCTCTAACTGCTTGTTTTTTTGTGCTCTGCTTCTTTTCTGTGCTCTGTTGGGACTTGTCTTTACCCTCCTAACCTACCATGTATTTATTCACTCTTCGGGAACGATACTCAGAACATGGCATGCAGAAGGTCCGCGCAGTGGATGCAACAACTTGCTTCATCCACAACTGCACCTCTATTCCCCTAAAATTGTCACCTTCAAGGACCTTAGTCCCTGGGAGCTGGAACTGGCCTTTCATTTGCTTCCTTTTTAATCAAACCAAAGACTATTGTCATTGGTGGCCTGAGATATATAATGGGTGTCCCTATTGGTCATGCAGGTTCCATGATGAACGTGGTAGCTGTTCTTACCACTCACTTGGCTACCCTGAAGGGTGGACTTCTAGTTACCTAAAGTGGCATAAAGGCTCTTCATCCGATAACAATGGATCATATACTTCAGATACACCTGACCCCAAGGCCAAACGTTGGGCCTATGTTGAGTTTGCTGTCTATGCTCGGACAACCTCAGCCAGACCCACAGGTTGGATGACTGTTGGCCGCACCCTGATTACGCCACCTAAGGCAACCATCCAGGTAGTTGAACACATTAAGGAGTCAGAATCAAAACTTCGAGATCTTATCCATAGCTCATCCAAAGAGGATTCAGAGCCTTCAAACCCCTAAGGTCCCCCTTCCACATGGCTCAATTTGCTACACCAAACTCTTCGATTATTAAACTCCTCCATTCTTTTGGTGCCTACTTCTCAGTGCTTTCTCTGTGCTTCACTTAGTCGTCCACTTCTAGCAGCGGTCCCATTAGCGGCAGGAAATATTTCAGCAAAAACCTACAATTTCTCTAAGTAAGGACAACCCCTACATGTGACACATATCCCACTGTGGGAAAGTTATTCCAACAATACCTTATTTCCTTTCATCTGTATCCACCTGCCAATAATGAATCCTTTACCCATTTGTTCCTTGAGCTATAGCACCCCATAGAGCCCTGCGTTTATGCAACCTGGACATTTCATCTGGTGTAATTGGTCTTTAAGTACCTCAACGATCAATGTCTCTGGCACCTGTATCTTGGTTACTGTAGTTCCTCTGCTTTCTTTGTATACTCCCACTGAATTCCGACAGTTGGCCCTACCTTCCCGCACCCGTAGGGCAGTCTTTCTGCCGGTTCTGGTAGGCCTCACTTTAACAACCTCAGTGGCGAGTCTCGGTCTCTCTGGTGGAGCTATAGGTCATGTTATGGGCATCCAATGACGTGCAACAAAAACTGCAGGAAGCACTCGATACCACTGCTGAGTCTCTTGGCTCCTTGCAGTGGCAGGTTACTTCATTGGCACAAGTGGCTTTACAGAACCGAAGGGCAATTGATCTTCTCACTGCAGAAAAAGGGGGTACATGCCTATTCCTCAGAGAGAATGTTGCTATTATGTTAATGAATCTGGGCTAATAAAAAAAAAAAGTTGTTAAGTTGCAGGAATTATCGACCCAATTGCTCAAACCTACCTCCTCCAATCCCATTACGAGGTTCTTCCAATCCTATCTTGCCATGTACTTACTACCTCTCTCTGGGCCCCTTATTGGGATGCTCCTTTTTTGTGCTCTCTTGCCCTGCATAATGAAGTTCCTTCAAACCCAACTGCAAAAAATTCGTAATCAAACTTTCAACCAGCTTTTGCTTAGGCACTACCAGCCTCTGATGACCGACGAACCCCCAACATCTCCAAGAGAACAGTTCACTCCGTGATGAAGCTCACTACCAGGCACGATGGAATGCAATGGACATCAGACAGTGGGAGACAACAAGCTCGGAAAACCTCTTAATCTGCCATCCTGGATTCTTGAATCTTTATGACCTTCTAAGCTTCCTCATGGCCCTTGGCCTTTTCTATGTCACTCCCCAAACATGGAACTTCTGCCAAAAATTGACCTTTGCTTTAATTTTTATCTTCATTCTGTTTTTATTCACTCTGATCTTCTTCAGGTCCTGTGGCACCTTGTCCAGGCAACGCTTCCAGTATTTTCTAGAGTCTCTGTTACAGGACCAGTGGCTGATACCAACAATCTCCTCCATCCAGGACTGGTTCCATGCCATCGACAACTTGTGGCTTCAGGGAACTTTCATTGACTTCACCCCTACGGAAGTAGCTGTCTATAGCCACTGGGTTTTATTTCTTGCTGCCATGATATTCCCAGACCTGCCCCCCGAGCATTCCTCCCCTTCCCTTTCTAGGCCTCACAGCACCCCCATACAGCAGGAAGCAGCCGGATCTAAAAACGACGCCCCACTTCCTAAGAAAACAAAAAGGGAGGAATGTTGGGAAAAGTATAAATGGCAGCCATACCCCAGAGAAAAACCCCAACATGGTGCCTAAGGACTTCTTCTTCCTACCTTCTTCATTTCTGCAGTGGTGCGAAAAGTTCCCGCCCTTGTGAACTCTCCCGCCAGCGCCAATTTCAAATCTCACTGGTGGAGAACCTTAGCCCCAATGAGAACTAATTCCTGGGTTCTGGAGATGATATCTGAAAGAACTTGCTTTCAATAAACGGGTTGCTGCCATTTATCTAAGCCCTACCATCTCCCCCTTAGTTCTATATAATCACACAGCTTTTTTGCAATAAAATTGGAATTCTCCCTTTGAAGTGTCTTTGCGTGGGGAATTATTTCACTCATGATCAGCAACATGAAATCCAAAGGTTCTCCAGTGCCACCTGGTCATGGAAATTTCAGAAATTTGTTGGTATTTATTTAGCCATTTTTGAAGGATGATGTTGGCGGCACTGTGGGTTTCAATTCATGCAGAAACCATTATACGGTAAGGAAGCTCATTTCAATGAAATCTCTGGAGAACACTCACAGGCAAGCCTTCCCAAAGAGTGGCCAAAAGGTCACATGAAGCCAGGATCATTGAGGTCTACAATATGAGTTCCATGTGTGTTTAGACTCTCAACTATGGCTGCCAAGTCTTTCAGAATAAAATCATGTGATATCCTGGCTGAGATTCCCAGTGCAATCTGGAAAACCACCCTGGCCCTCGATCTCAGTTTCCAAGGGCGATTCTCATGCGTGGCCTCCTAAAATCCCAACACATTTCATGGCAATACTTCTCTGAGGTCAGTTTCAGAACTCAGTCTCTAAGAAAAATCACACAAGAGTTCAAGCCCAGGTGGATCCAGTCATCTCTTTCAACCGCTACACAAATGACCACAATTAAAACCAAAACACTCCCACATGGCCATCATCTTCTTCCATATAGACACTAATCATAAACTCTGGCTGGAGTTTTCCATGAGGGGTGCAGCCCAAGACAGTCTCAAAAATAAGCTCTCTTGCCCCTCATTTGCCTAAATTCACGGTGGCCTGGACACCCATCCTGTGAACCAGGAGTTATCAAATAGGCCAGGTGTTAAATCTGCTCTGCATCTCCAATTTGAGGCCTACTGACTGTCAGGTATAGATTCTTTATATGATTTGGAGTCATGAGAAAACCCAAAAACCTATGGGCTAGCCTCTGCAGGGCTTTGAATAAATAATTTGACCCAAAGGATCCCTATTAACACTTGATGGGGGTCAGGAAACTTACAAATGAATGTGAGAAACTTCATTCACAATAACTGCTCTTTTGGCCATTGTGGTTTTGGGTGCACTCATGGCATATCTCTTTACATAAATCAGGTGCTGAGAATCTAAGCCACAACCTCACACAGGGCCACGAGGTTTATTCAGACACATTCCTTTCCAAAGCAATTAAGCAAAGAGCAACAGGTGATGCCCATTCATTTGCATTTGAAAACTGTTTTCTTCAGGCTTCACAATGGGGTGGCCTTAGGCAAAGACCTTCCTGACATTCAGGGCAACAGAACAATTGATAAGCAAAAGGTCCAAAGCAGGGTTTCTCCACTGAGACTTTCTTGGTCACACTGATATCTGAGTTTTCTGAGATGCTCGCCATTCACTTCAGCTATCCAGTACATGGCCATGTCACAGATCTTGGAGGTGGTACATACCTTGGACACAAAACCATGAGCCTATTCTGGAGAGTGGCTAGAATTCTGGAAGGAAACAGAAACTTAGGAAGATAGCAGGTGTTGCCCATGGATAAGGCAAGCCTCAGTTCATTCATAAGTTGGGCAAGATGAATGCTGGGAATCTTTCTACTATACAGGACACATCAATTGTTGCATTCTCTTTTCTAATATCTACAACCACGGACACAGTGGATACACAGACATAGAAACACTCGCCTTGTCAAACTACTTACTAGAAGAAGTCCACTCCAAATCAAACAAACCACCTTTCCTACCTATTCTCAGATCATGAGACAAAACCTGAATCACACCCACAAAGGCACATCCTTCCCCCATGTAACTCTGTGACTATCTGGAGTGTCCTTTGAGTGGTGGGCCAAAATATGTTCCCCCAAAATGGCCTGTCCTATCTCAGATCTGGTCTCCTTGGCCAACTCTGTGAAGTTGTCAGGAACCAGCAGTGAACCACCACCTGCTTTCTCAGGAAAGGACCCTATTCAGAGCTCTCCTGGTATTTGGCCATCCTCACATCTGTAGGTACCAAGAAAGACTGACACTCTCCTTGGTAAATCCAAAAAAATGAGCCAATGGGTATTGGACTGGACTGGCTCCAGGTGCCTGGCTTTCTGGATCCGAAGTTCAGAGAGTTCCATCACCAAGAAAGTGAGGTAGATCACTTCTTCAGGAACTGAATGAGGTCACTGCCTTGACAACCACTTTGTACGAACAGTTGCTTTCAAGGGTCCCATGAAATGGAGGCTGCCCCTTCTTCCTGTGACATTTTCATAAGTTAGAATGGTATATAAACCATGGGCACTCGGGAACCGCTCTGCACCTAGGACTGGTTTGGTCCATCTTCTCTACATTAAGAAGAGAGAGGCTGATTCATACACATCCCTCCATGCTGACGAGGTTGTTTGCCATAGAAGATGACTTTTCTCTCTCAGTCTTTCATAGCTGCCTACATCTTCTCAAAAGATCATTTCTGCATGGACCTTTGATGTTCTCAACAGGTGGAAGATGCCCTACATTCCTGTATTGTAAAACTAACCCTGTCCCTGCTCTTCTGTAAAGTTTGATTGAGAGAACAGTGTATGGTTTGGGTTAATAACATGTTCAATTTGGGTTAGGAATATTTCTGCATGACAAATAATGGTATTGGGAAACTATGATATTTACAAGAATATATAGGTGAAATATAAGTATAAAAATAGAAATCTAGGGAAGATATGTAGCCCAGAAGGGCATTGGGCCCTTAATTGGTACACATAGCTTTGAATGATGTTCTGCAAAAATGTCTCAGATAAATCTATATACAATGGCATAGGAGCTTGTACCTTGGATGATTGAATGTCGAAGAGAACATCCACTCAAAAAGAGATAATCGGTAGGATTAGGAAGATAGTCGGTAGGTTTAGAAAGAAGAGTGAGTATAGGATTTAGAGCAAAAGATCTTAAGCAATAGGGTTTCGGGTAGACAGTGAATGTAAAAGTCAGCATATGTGAAGAGTCAGTCACAATGATGAACAGGGGAAAATATGTAGCAATACAGACATAAATAGAGACATTACTAAATCAGGCAAAGTATAAAGTGAGTGATAGGATTAGACATTTTCAACAGGCTTGAGGTTGAATATATAATCTTAGGAAGAAACAAATATGTAGTCACCAATACGATTGACATTTCAGAGCATTAGGAAACCTGGACATGGAAGGTTTTAGTAATCCATGCTCACTTTTCATTTAGGCTTTGGTACAATCTTAAGAGTGACCTTTGCTTATTTGGTCCAGAATATTACTGTGATAAAATGTATATGTAGATCAGATGACATGAGTATTTCTTCGACCATTTCTGGCAGCAATATTTAAAATATGTATAAATTAGTATTGGGGGTACAACGAGGTGTACCCTGTGTCTATAAATATAGAGATAATGCATGAATAGATCATACAGTTAATAAATAATATAACTGGTTCCACTTTAAATAATGGATTGAATTGATATCTGAAAATATATAAGAAATCATATATTGATATAGAATCATTCATAACAACTAGTTATACGTCTAATTGTAATCTTAGTGTTATGGTTTATCATGAAGAGTGTGTGAGTTTTGCTTCAAAAGTGATTATGGAAATCGAAAATAATGTGTTTGGAAAGAAGTCTCATGAAAAGACCAGTCAGACACATGGAGGAATACATGTTTCTGAAGCAGAAAGTGATTGAAAGTGAAATAAATGCCTATAAATTTGTGAACGTGTGGATGAAATATATATGCTATAATGTGCATAAACTCAAGAAATAGAAATGTACCAGTGTTGAATAAAAATGAACTTCAAAATAAATGTCATGTCCCATAGGAATCTACTTGCATTGATATTAAACTGGGTTAGTTACTGTAGAAATATTAGGATTTATATGGACTATTCACTGAAGTTAGTTTTCAATACTAGGAAACAAATATGTATTTCAGGTGAATGAATATTTCTGAGAATAATCTTGTGAAAATTTGATTGTAAATCCACATATATGAACAAGAATAAATTTAGGGAGTGTATAATAAGACACATATGTTAAATATTATGAAATATCTGGAGAGTATATATATATATATATATATATATATATATATATATATATATATATATATATATGCCAATCTAATTACACAGTGAAATATATATCATCCACAGATCCAAAAATATTCATTTTAGTCGATATGGATTTATGTATAACTTTTTTAACTAGGAAGCTCCCCCATAGGTTGAATTTTCAGTTCCTACATCGTTTAGGAGGAGTGATCTCTTCTCACAGTTTGTATCTGCCAAGTCATGTAACTCATGAAAATTTGCGTGTGATACCAGGTAGGATTCTATATGTGCATATAAAAATACATGTGCTGAATAGACTACAGAGAAAGGGAGACAGGAATTCACATATTCGTTAACATTAAAAGAACATGGAGAACTATTTCAATTAAAAATGGACTAGATTTATAACTCCTACCCTATATAATGCAAAACGCAAGTCCAAAAATACAACATGCCTCCTCTGAACTGCTTGTATTTCTATTCTGTTTCGGTTATTTTTCTCCATCATATTATGATTAGTACTCAGAATCTATTAGGGTATGTGTTAGTGTCAGGGATTCAGTATTTCAAATGTAAAATAGAAAAATGAATCCAATGTGTATACAAATATGTGCTAAACAAAATCTTCCCACTCTCATCCAGAACAATTCCTTGACATTACCTTCGCCCAAAGTAAGACACAATTAGAGGAGAAGAGTTAGAAAATCTGTGAATATATATATGGAATGGAATATGCTCAGGGGTTTACAACCTTGGCAGTGGTAGAGGAGTTTCCAAAAGTATGGGACAGGGTAAAAACTCCATAAACATGGAGCTCTGCTGGCCTAAATACTTCTTGAGAAACTGCCTCTGAGGTTGGGCACTTGAAATATATGTTGTTGTCAGGAGCTTTAGCTGCTTTCTAGTGAGACCATCAAATCTGTGTCTGCATCTATGTGACCTGGAGCAAATGGTCTCTTATTTTCCAAAGAAACATGAGGCAGCAGTGCTGAATTCTCTTTGTAAGTAAACGGTGACCATTGGGGGATAAGTGTCTTTTCATGTGGACTGTGAAGCCATTTGGTCATCTTCTATTTTCGTGGTGTTTCTTGCTGCTGCACTGGGACTTTGGCAATTGCTTCATGAAATTAAAGGAGTTCAACTGGGACACAGTTCTGGAGGCAAATCTGTCATGTGTGGTGAGTCAGCGTCTGCAGGAGAATGCACCAACCAGGCTTCTAACGCACATAGCTTGGCCCCATGTCCATAGCAACCTGATTCTGAACATTGCCCGGAAACATCTCCATATAACAAGATGCCTTTTCTTGTAAGGGTCTGCTGGCTGCACCATGTCAGTCACAAGCCATTTGGAAGCCAATGGCAGATCCACATGGCCCAAAAACAAATTTTTTATCACACACCTTCCCACCACTGCTCTAGGCACATTACTCAGCAGGTTCCAACTTACTGGCATCTCTGTTCTACACCATTTTCATGAAGCCCAGTCAATCAAGGCACTGTCTGGTACACTCATGATCAGCAACATCCAAAGGTTCTCCAGTGCCACCTGGTCATGGAAATTTCAAAAATTTCATGGTATTTATCAAGGCATTTTTCAAAGATGACGTTGGAGGCACTGTGGGTTTCAATTCATTCAGGAACCATTAAATGGTGAGGAAGCTCATTTCAATGAATGCTCTGGAGAACTCTCACAGGCAAGGCTTCCCAAAGAGTGGCCAAAAGGTCACATGAAGCCAGGCCCATTGAGGTCTACAATGTGACGTCCATGGGTGTTGTGACTCTCAACTATGGATGCCAAGTCTTTCAGAATAAAATCATGTGATATCCTGGCTGAGATTTCCCGGGCTCTTTGGAAAGCCACCCTGGGCCTAGATCTCTGTTTCCAAGGGTGATTCTCATAGGTGGCCTCCTAAAATCCCAACAAAATTCATGGCAATACTTCTCTGAAGTCAGTTCCAGAACTCAGTCTATAAGGGGAATCACACCAGAGTTCAAGCCCAGGTTTTCTCAGTCATGTCTTCCAACCGGACACAAATGACCAACATTAAAACCAAAACACTCCCATATGGCCCTCATCTTCTTCCATATAGACACTAATCATAACCTCTGGCTGTAGGTTTCCATGAGTGACGGAGTCCAGGAGAGTGGCCAAAATAACTCCCTTGCCCTCATTGGTGTAACATCAGGGTGGTCTGGACACCCTTCATGTGAACCAGGATTGATCAAATATGCTAGACGTTAATACTTCTAGCTTCTCCAATTTGTGGAAAACTGAGTATCAGGTATATAGTTTTATGTGATTTGCCGTCATGAGAAAACACAAGCACCTCTGCAAGTCTTTGAAGAACTCATTTGACCCAAAGGATCCCTATTCTCACTTGATCGAGTTCAAGAACTTTAAAGATAAAGGCGAGAGACTTCATCCACAATGACTGCTCTTTTGACCAATTTGGTTTTGGATGCACACATGGGATCTCTCTTTACATCCATCAGGTGCTGAGAATCTGAGCCACAACCTCACATAGGGCCAAGAGGCTGATTCAGACACATCCATTTCCAAAGCAATTAAGCAAAGAGCCACAGGAGATGCCCATTCATTTCCATTTGAAAACTTTTTCTTCAGTCTTCACAAAGGGGTGGCATGAGGCAAAGACCTTCCTGACATTCAGGGCAACAGAACAATAGGTTAGCAATAGGCCAAAAGCAGGGTTTCTCCACTGAGACTTTCCTGGTCACACTGATATCTGAGTTTTCTGAGATGCTCGCCATTCCCTTCAGCTATCCTGTACATGGCCATGTCACAGAGCTTGGAGGTGGTACATATCTTGGACACAAAACCATGAGCCAATTCTGGAGAGTGGCCTGAATTCAGGAAGAAATCAGGAACTTAGGAAGATAGCAGGTGTTACCCATCCATACGGCAAGCCGCATTCCATTCATAAATTGGGCAGGAAGAATGCTGGTAAGCTTTCTACTAGACTGGACACATCAATTGCTGCATTCTTTTTTTCTAATGTCTACAACCATGGACACAGTGGGATACACAGACATAGAAACCTTCGCCTTGTCAAAACCCTTATTAGAAACCGTCCACTCCAAACCAAACAAACTGCCTTTCCTACCTATTCTCAGAACATTAGACAAAATCACAAACACACACCCACACCCACAAAGGCACCTCTTTCCTCAAAGTAGGTCTCTGACTATCGTGTGTGTCCTCTGACTGCTGGGCCATACTATGTTCCCATCAAATGGCCTGTCTTGTTTCAGATCTGGTTTCCTTGGCCAACTCTGTGAAGTTGTCAGGAGACAGTGGTGAGCCACTTACTGCTTTCTCAGGAAAGGCCACTCTTAAGATCTTTCCTGTCATTTTTCTATCCTCACATCAGTAGGTAGCAAGAAAGACTGACTCTGTCCTTGGTAAATCAAAAGAAGTGAGACCACTGGGACTGGGACTGGGACTAGATTTGTGTGCCTGGCTTCCTAGATCCCAAGTTCAGAGAGTTCCATCACCAAGGATGTGAGGTGAGGTCACTTCCTTCAGGAACTGAATGAGGTCACTGCCTTGGCAACCACATTGTCTTAACATTTACTTCCAAAGGTCCCATGAAATGGAGGCTTCCTCTACTTTATGTGACACTTTTACAAGTTAGGATGGTATATCAACCATTGGTAACTGGGAACAGCTCTCCACACAGGCCTGGTTTGGTCCTTCTTCTCTACATAAAGAAGAGAGAGGCTGATTCAGACACATCACTTCATGATGACCATGTTGTTTGCAAAGGAAGATGACTTTTGCTCTCTCAGTTCCTTCATAGCTACCTACATCTTCTCTAGAGATCATTTGTGCATGGACCTTTTAGTTTCTCAGCAGTTGGAAGATTTCCTTCATTCCTGTATTTTAAGACCAACTCTGTCCTTGCTCTTCTCTTATGTTAGATTGAGGGAACAGTGTATGGTTAGGGTTAATAACAGGTTTGATTTTGAATAGAAATCATTCTGCTTGATGAATAATGGTATTGGAAACCTGCAATATTTACAAGAATATATAGGTGAAATATATGAGTATGAAAACAGAAATCTAGGTAAGATTTGAAGTCCAGAAAAGCATTGAGCCCTTGATTTCGGTATTAAGCTTTGATTTATTTTCTGCACAGATGGGATACTTTGCTTTGAATTATGTTCTGCAAAGATGTCTCAGATAAATTGATATATAATTGCATAGGACCTTGTAACTTGGATGATTGATTGTAAAAGAGAACTTCCAGTCAAAAAGGAGTAATCGGTAGTATTAGGAAGATAGTCGGTAGGTTTATATAGGAGAGTGAGTGTAGGATTTGGACCAAAAGTTCTTTAGCTATAGGGTTTCGGGTATACAGTGAATGTAAATGTCAGAACATGTGAAGAATCAGTCACAATGCAGAACTGGGGAAAATATGTAGGAATGCAGATATCAATAGAGACTTTAGGAAATCTGGCAAAGTATAGTCGCTTGTGAAATGTTAATAAAATAGGTACTTGTCACTTCCTGTTTTTCTGTATGCTTAATATAACACTGTTGAAATCTTGAGAACTGTTTTCTAATCTTTTTCCCAGAATGTGCTGTCCCCAACTGCCAAACTGCAGAATGTACTCCCTCACCCAGTTGCACGCAAACTGCTCACTCGCCCAGACTCATCAATAAACTTCCCTCCCTGCCCACTTCAAGGAAAGTATATGAGCTCTGCTCTATTCAAATTAGCTCTGAGCCCCAGCATGCTGGACCCCCAATAAACCCTTTGCTTTTGCATGAGAGAGTCTCTTGGTGGTCTCTTCCCCCAACGCTCTCCCGACCTTTATATATGGAGGTTCCTTCGAGATCCGGCAGGGGCGGAAGAGAGACCTCAATGGGCTACTCTCAGGGAAAGTAAGGCGCCTCTTTCTGGTTTCAGGTTTCAGGTTAGGGCTTGGCAAAATGGCTGTTGATGAAGTTGCATGAGCTCTCTTTGACGGTGGCTGGCAGTTGTGTCACAGAGCCACAGGCTCTGGGGGACGCCACAGAGGACTCGGGAATCAAGGAACAATAGTCTCCTCGACTCAGTGATGTTTTGTTTCAGATTCGGTATTGCCAGCCCATCGGGTTTTGCCGGCTGCTCAGTCTTGGTCTCAGTGTTGGACGTTCATTGCCTGTCTTTATTATCTTGTCTTGTCTGTGTCGTGAGAGTTGCTTTTACTGTTTGTGTATCTTTCATTATGGGACAGGTCACTTCAATGCCTCTGTCTCTGACCTTGATCACTGGACCAAAGTCCGCTTAAGGGCTCAGAATCTTTCTTTTTCAGTAAAACGCTGGACCTGGCAGACTCTCTGTGCCTCATAATGGCCCACCTTTGCATTCGGATGGCCCCTAGAAGGATCTTTCTACTTCGCACTAATTTAATAAGTCAGAGATATTGTCTTACAGCCAGGGCCACATAGCCATCCCGATCAACAGCCATATATCTTAACTTGGCAGGACCTCTGCAAATCTCCTCCTCCATGGGCGAAGCCTTTCCTTGCCATGTCCCCGCTCCTACTCTTTTCCCCACGATCTCTCAAACCCTCTGCTCATCCTCCTCCTCCACCCTCTGTTCTCCCTGAGTCACAAGATTTGACTCTACTGGACTCTCATCCCCCTCCTTATCTTCTACCCTCATCCCACAACCCCCAACACCCTCTAAGTGATTCCCCTGCTGCTGACTCAGCCTCTCCGCCATTGGAGAAAGATAAGCCAGCCCAGCGCACTCCAGATAACTCCCCTGAAGCACACACAGCCCCTCCTCCCCTGGAGGAAGCTGGCCTGGCTAAAGGAACTCGACAGCGTCAAATGATTTAAAACCCTGAAACTCCCGTGTTGCTCCCCCTCCATTCCTATGGGCCAATGATTGACAACGGCCATGGAGGAAAAATGCAAGCCTACCAGTATTGGCCTTCTCCTCTTCAGACCTATATAAATGGAAAAATAACAATCCTCCTTTTACCGAGGACCCAACCTGGCTCTCAGGTCTGGTTGAGTCATTGATGTTTTCACACCAGCCTACTTGGGATGACTGCCAACAACTCATAGGGACTCTCTTCATGACAGAGGAACAAAAGAGAATCCTCCTGGATGCTAGAAAACAATATCCTCGGACTAGATGGGTGACCAACACAACTTCCCAACATAATCAAAGCCGGCTTTCTCTTGAAACGACCCAAGTGGGACCCCAACACATTTGAAGGTAGGGAGCATCTGTCCACTTATCACCAGGCTCTAATAGTGGGTATCTTAGTGGCCGCTAGGCGACCAACTAATTTGGCCAAGGTAAGAGAGATTATTCAAGGGCCTGGTGAATCTACCTCTATGTTCCTAGAGAGAACTATGGAGGCATATAGGAGACATACTACTTTCGATCCTCAGGCAGAGGATCAAAAGGCATCTGTCACAATGGCCTTTATTGGGCAAGCTGCCCTAGATATTAAAAGAAAGTTACAATGCTTAGATGGATTACAAGATATGATTTTGAGAGATTTAGTTAGAGAAGCCAACAAGGTATACTATAAGAGTGAAACTGAGGAAGAGAAGGGAGCAAAGGGAGGATGAGAGAAGCAAAAGACAGACTAAGGCATTGACTAAGGTCCTGGTCACAACAACAAACAGGCCAGAAATTAAGAAACAGAGAGACAGAAAGGGATACCTGGGCCCACATTAGAGGCCACCCCTGGCCTCAGATCAATGTGCCTACTCTAAAGAAAAAGGACACTGGGCCAAAGAGTGCCCTAGAAAGAGACAGCCACGCCAGCCAGACATTCTGACTCTGGAGGATGACTAAGAAAGTCGGGGCTCAGATCCTCTCCCCGACCTCAGGGTAACTTTTGAAGTGGAGGGGACCCCAGTAAACTTTGAAGTAGATACAGGGGCAATATACTCAGCCCTTAAGGCCCCATTGGGCCCTCTATCAAATAAAAGGTCTCTAATTCCAGGGTCTAAATGCAGTAAATATCAGACTTTGACAACTAAGGGGACCATGGACCAGGGGAAAGGATAAATCCATCACTCCTTCCTAGTAATCCCAGAATGCCCGGCCCCATTGATGGGCAGAGATCTGCTCACCAAGCTCTGGGCCAAAATAACTTTTAACCCTGAAGGCCCCCATGTGGAATTTCTAAATCCTTCAGTAAATACTCCTATAATCATGGCTCTAACTATGTCAGTAGCAAATGTTCATCAACTCACTCATCTTTGTTCAAAGAAACTGCATTCATTCCTGAAAGATCAAGAACAGAGTTTTCCACTAACCGACTCACAGTGAAAGAAAATAACTGAATGGGTAACAAAAGCCTGTCAGGTCCATCAATTGGTTAATACTTACCCTTCCAAGCTTCCTGCAGGAAAGCACCTACGAGGAACCATACCAGGAAAATTCTGGGAAGTGGACTTTACTGAAATTAAGCCAGCAAGGTATGGACTTAAATATCTTCTAGTCTTTGAAGATACATTTTCAAGACGGATTGAAGCCTTCCCCACAAAAAAAAGAAAGAAAAAAGAAAAAAAAAAAAGAAACAGAGCAAATGGTTGTCAAGAAGATCCTGGAAGACATTTATTCTCCCCTTGACGACCAGTAGTCTTAACCCTCATCAGCCCGTTAAGCAGCGATGGCTGATCACAAATCCTACTGGAAAAGAAGTATGGTCTATCTCACATACAGCCCCCTTATGGACCTGGTGGCCATCTCTCCACCCAGACATTTGTCAGCTGGCTATAGGTCTTTCCTATTGAGATATCCCTGATGAAGAGGATCC
The DNA here is from genome assembly GCF_048772815.1 of Callospermophilus lateralis. Classification (NCBI taxonomy): domain Eukaryota; kingdom Metazoa; phylum Chordata; class Mammalia; order Rodentia; family Sciuridae; genus Callospermophilus; species Callospermophilus lateralis. The sequence goes on along the minus strand of NW_027514460.1, from coordinate 964,247 downwards.
CACTAAAATTCCATTAAATCCCTTCGGTACCATAGAAAATGGAAACAAACATTATGGATGTAGGGACACGTGAGCCAGATGCAGGTTGGCTAACCTAGATTACTATGTTTGCCCGGCGGAGTATCAAAGCCACAAACAGTCACGGCTGTGCGGGGGGGAGAGCAGACTTCTTCTGTAAGTCATGGGGCTGTGAGCATACAGGGACTGCCAGATGGAACCCAAACTCCTCATCAAATTCTGTAAACAGCATTGGCCATATTACCAATTAGATAACCAAAACCGATGGCCCCAAGAGGGGTCTCTATATCCTCAAATTCTGCGTGACCTTTTAAACTTCTAAAAGTGCTCAAAAGGGTAAAAGGAGATTCCCCTATGTGGAGGCCTTCTCCCTCCTTTGCTCACATCCTGAACTATGCTTCTCCAATAGATGCTTACCCTCAGCCTTCTGCTCCAGACTCTCTGCTGTCACTCCCACCTCAGTAACTTGATTTCTGCCCTCCAATATCTAGATCAAAAACCCAAATCTCCGCCAGTTCTCAGACCATTGCCCCCTTGCTGAGGTAGCAGGTACTGAGGTACCACTCCACTCACTCACTACTCTCTTCTCCTGTCAGTGCCCGCACTGGGTCCCTCCAGGTCCTCTTACCAGCTAATGCAAAGCTCAAACCCACTGAGGAGAACCCTCAGACCCTTATCCAAAATGTAATGAAAATGGCCTTTAATGTTGCTTTGTCATCACTGAAAACAGGTTACTAAAAATTTAAAGTCCCTCACAGGCTTTTTGGGATACTCACTCCCATTTCCCCCTCTGTTCTATCTGTTCTACTGCTCAAATTTTTCTTGCTATTAAGATCCCAAAGCCCTCTCCCAATATTCTTTTACATCTCTCCTTCCTCATTCTCAGATCCACGGAAGTTGCTCTCATCCCTGCCTTCCAAGTCGTCCCCCTCTGTACCAGGTCCACAGAAAAGTCTTAATTAACCTTCTCCAGAAGTCTTCACCATGGCTGATTTACGACGTTCAGCAAAAGAGTCCCTATAAAAGAGATCACTGTAGATAAACTTCCTATTTTCGTGTTGCCCTGGTCTCCTTGGAAACTGGCTAAAAAAAACCAGCACTCCTAATCTAGACACACCCTTAATAGTTTTTCACAAAATATGTGAAAAAAAGGCCTCTGGCCTTGAGCTGGGGCTTCACAGAGATGGCTACATTTCTAAAATAAAGAAGTTACAAACTGGGCTGCAAGGAAACAGCTGGCTGGTTGAAAAAAAAGAAAGGGAAGAAAAAGCTCTCCCCCACATAGGTGTCCTTGAAAAGTTAACTTGCCCCAAACTGAGGAAAAAACAGAAACGAAAACTGCTTTTTGTGAATTTCTGCAGACTGTGAACTTCTGAGCCCCTTTCCTTACGTGTTGTGTACAAAATTCTGAAACTACCTAAACTTGGGTTTCAGGGGATTAATTGATTACAACAGAAGCAATGCCCCCTGAATCTGGTTGCAACCAAAAAAGACTGTTTTCCTGTCTTTGGTGCTATCTTAGGTGCCTTGCCTTGTCCGTCCCTACAACAGTATAATTCTATATACTTAAACACTGTTTATGTTTTCATGAAATGGTCAACAGATGTGATTAATTGTGTAATGGTGCAGATGTTTCCCAGAGTGCTCTATCATGATGCAGGTTCATTTGAAGATCAAAGAGGGGGGCATAGAACACGGTTCTGCTGAAAACATATGTCCCTCACCTTAGCCATTCTATTACGAATAGTAGTTACTGCAGGTTAGGGCACGGGAACCATTGCTCTGGCCCATGGGACACAACAAATGACCCAAAGCAGCAATAGATCAAAAATTAAAGATATTAGAAACCTCCATCACAGCTTTGAACGAATCTTTAACCTCTCTCTCTGAAGTTGTTTTACAGAACAGTCGAGGGTTGGACCTCCTTTTCATGAGAGAAGGGGGCCTTTGTGCTTCATTGAGGGAAGAATGTTGTTTTTATGTCTACAATACTGGAGTTGTAAAAAAAATCTATGAGTAAATTAAAAAGATGCCTTGAAGAGTGACAACGAGAGAGAGAGAGGCCCAAGAATGGTAGTTTGAGTCTTTTTTTACACAGTCCCCCTGGTTAACTACGTTTTTATCAACCCTAGCCAGTCCAATAATAATCCTCATATTATTGCTAACTATAAAACCCTGTTTTCTCAACCGTGTAATTTCTTTTCTCCAAGCTCAAATTGGACAAATTAAACTTATGGTAATACCCCACTAGCAGACATAGAATGTGACACCCCACAATGATCACTTTTATGATTAAAAGTAGCCAGAAGAAGAAGTGGGGAATGAAAGGTTAATAAAATATGTACTTGTCACTTCCTGTTTTTCTGTATGCGTAACAAAACACTGTTGAAATCTTGAGAACTGTTTGCTAATCTTGTTCCCAGAATATGCTGTCCCCAATTACCAAACTGCAGAATGTACTCCCTCACCCAGTTGAATACAAACCATCCACTCTCCCTGACCCATCAATGAACTTCCATCCCTGCCCTCTGCAAGGAAAGTATATAAGCTCTGCTTAAGCTGTTGTCAGGTCTCTCTGCTCTATTCAAGTGAGCTCTGAGCCCCAGCATGCTGGACCCCCAATAAAACCTTTGCTGTTGCATGAGATAGTCTCTTGGTGGTCTCTTTCTCCGGCACTCGCCCAAACTTTACTTGGATGATTGAATGTAGAAGAGAACATCTATTCAAAAAGTTATAGGCAGTAGGATTAGGAAGATAGTTGGTAGGTTTAGGAAGAAAAGTGAGTATAGGATTTGGAACAAAAGTTCTTTGCCAATAGGGTTTTGGTTAGAGAGTCAATGTAAATATCAACACAAGTGAAGAGTCAGTCACAATGATGAACAGGGGAAAATATGTAGAAAAGCAGATATAAATAGAGACATTAGGAAATCAGGAAAAGAATAAAGTGAGTTATGGGATTAGATATTTTCTACAGGGTTGAGGTTGAATGTATGAGCTTAGGAAGAAACAAAGATGAAGTCAACAATAGGATTGACATTTGAGAGCATTAGCATAGCCCAAGACAGTGTCCAAAATAAGCTCCGTTGCCCTCATTTGCCTAAATTCCCGGTGGCCTGTACATCCTTCCTGTGTACCAGGAGTGATCAAATAGGCCTGACCTTAATATTGCTCTGCTTCACCAATTTGAGGCCTACCGAGTGTCGGGTACACATTCTTTATGTAAATTGGAGAGATGAGAAAACCCAAGAACCTATTGGAAAGCTTCTGAATTAATTTGAAGAAATCATTTGACCCAAATGATCCCTATTCTCACTTGATGGAATTCAGAAACCTTACAGAGGAAGGCAAAAGACTTCATCCACAATGACTGCTCTTTTTTGCCATTTTGGATTTGGATGCACACATGGGATCTTTCTTTAGATCCATCAGGTGCTGAGTATCTAAGTCAAAGAATCACACTGGGCCAAGAGGCTGATTCAGACACACCTCTTTCCAAATCAATTAAGAAAAGAGCCAAAGGTGAATCCTATTAATTTCCATTTGAAAAATCTTTTCTTCAGGATTCAAAAAGCTGTGGCCTGAGACAAAAACCTTCCTGACTCTCAGGGCAACAGAACAATAGGTAAGCAAATGGCCCAAAGCAGGGATTCTCCACTGAGACTTTACTGGTCACACTGATATCTGAGTTTTCTGAGATGCTCGCCATTCCCTTCAGCTATCCAGTACTTGGCCATGTCACCGAGCTTGGAGGTAGTACATATCTTGGACACAAAACCATGAGCCTATTCTGGAAAGTGGCCATAATTCAGGAAGAAAACAGCAACTTAGGAAGGTAGCAGGTATTACCCATCAATAAGGCAAGCCATAGTCAATTCATAAATTGGGCTGGATGAATGCTGGGAAGCTTTCTACAAGACAGGACACATCAATTAATGCATTCTCTTTTCTAATGTGTACAAGTACAAACACAGTGGGATACACAGACATAGAAACACTTGCGCTGTCAAACGACTTACTAGAAACTGTTCACTCCAAATCAAAAAAAACCGCCTTTCCTACCTATTCTCAGAACATGAGACAAAACCACAAACCCACACCCACACCCACAATGGCACCTCCTTCCCTCAAATAGGTCTGTGACTGTCCGGTGTGTGCTCTGACTGATGGGTCATACTATGATCCCCCAAAATGGCCTGTCCTGTCTCAGATCTGGTCTTCTTGGCCAACTCTGTGAAGTTGTCAGGAGCCAGGATTGAGCCACTACCTGCTTTCTCAGGAAGAGCCCCTCTTCCGAGCTTTCCTGGCATTTGGCCATCCTCACATCAGTAGGTACCAAGAAAGACTGACTCTGTCCTTGGTTAATCCAAAAAAGTGAGACCACTGGGACTAGGACTGGGACTGGCTCTGGGTGCCTGGCTTTCTGTATCCCAAGTTCAGAGAGTTCCATCACCAAGGAAGTGAGATGAGATCACTTTCTTCAGGAACTGAATGAGATCACTGCCTTAGCAACCACTTTATCATAACAATTGCTTCCAACGGTACCATGAGATGGAGGCTGCCCCTACTACCTGTCACACTTTCACATGGTAGAATGGTATATCACCTGTAGGCAAATGGTAACAGCTCTCCACACAGGCATGGTTTTGTCCATCTTCTCTACATTAAGGAGAGATTGGCTGATTCTGATGCAACCCTTCATCCTGACCAGGTTGTTTGCCATGGAAGATGATTTTTGCTCTCTCAAGTCTTTCATAGCTGCCTACATCTTCTCCAGGGATCATTTCTGCATGGAGCTTTGAGGTTCTCAGCAGATGGAAGATCCACTACATTTCTGTATTGTAAGACCAACACTGTCCCTGCTCTTCTGTAAAATGAGATTGAGGGAACAGTGTATGGTTAGGGTGAATAACATTTTCCATTTGGCTTAGGAATCATTCTGCTGGATGATTAATGGTATTGGGAACATGCGATATTTATAAGAATATAGAGGTGAAATACATGTATGAAAAAATAAATCTAAGTAAGATTTGAAGCTCAGAAAATCATTGGGCCCTTGATTGGGATACTTACCATTGAATTACGTTCTCACAGATGTCTCAGATAAATCGATATACAATGGCATAAGACCTTGTACGTTGGATGATTGAATGTAGAAGAGAATATCCAGTCAAAAAGGGATAGTCAGTAGGATTAGGAAGATAGTCAGTAGGCTTAGGAAGAAGAGTGAGTATAGGATTTGGAAAAAAAGTTCTTCAGCAATAAGTTATCAATTAGAGTGTGAAAGCAAATGTCAGCACATGTGAAGGTTCAGTCACAGTGGTGAACTGTGGAAAATATGTAAGAAAGCAGATGGCAATAGAGACATTATGAAATCAGGCAATGTATAAAGTGAGGGATAGGATTAAACATTTTAAATCGGGTTGAGTTTGAATATATAATCTTAAGAGGAAACAAATATGTAGTCACCAATAGGATTGACATTTGAGAGCATTAGGCAACTTGGACATGGATGATTTTAGTAATCCATATTTACTTTCCATTTAGGCTTTGGTACAATCATAAGTGTGATCTTTGCATTTTGTGTCCAGAATATTTCTGTGATAAAATGTATATGTAGTTCAGGTGACATGCGTATTTCTTCCACCATTTCTGGGAGCAATATTTTGAAGACATATAAATTAGTATTGGGGGTACAAAGAGGTGTACACTGTGTCTATGAATATAAAGAAAATCATGCATAGACCATACTGTGAATAAATAATATAACTGGTTTTACTCTAAATAATGGATTGAATTGATATCTGAAAATATATAAGAAATCTGATATTGGTATACAATCATTCATTCCAACCAGTTATACATCCATTGGAAATATCAGAGTTATAATTTATCATGAAGGGGATGTGAGTTTTGCTTCAAAAGTGATTATGGAAATGGAAAATAATGTGTTTTGAAAGAGGTCTCAGGAAGAGACCAGTCAAGAAAGATGGAAGAATACATGTGTCCTGAAGCAGGAAGTGATTGAAAGTGAAACAAATTCAAATAAATTTGCGAACTTGTGGATAAAATATATATCCTATGATGTGCATAAACTTAAGAAATAGTAATGTACCAGTTTTGAATAAAAATGAACGTAAAAATACAAATCATGTACCATAGGAATCTACTTGCCTTGATGTTAAACTGGGACAGTAACTCTAGAAATATTAGGATATGTATGTACCATTCACTGAAGTTAGTTTTCAGTACTAGAAAACAAATATGTATTTCAGGTGGATGAATATTTCTGAGAATAATATTGTGAAAAGTTGATTATAAATCCACATACGTGAACATGAATGAATTTAGGGAGTGTATATAAGACACATCTATTTCATATTTTAAAAATCTGGAGATTGTATATATATATATATATATATATATATATATATATATATATATATATAAAAAAAACAAAACACACACACAGACATTCAAAAGTAGCAATAGATATGCCAATCGTAATTGATCGAGATATATATATCATCCACAGATCCAAAAATATTCAATTTACTGAACATGGATTTATGTATAATGTTGTTCAACTAGGAAGCTCACCCATTGGTTGAATTTTTAGTTCCAGCAGTGTTTAAGATAGTGATCTCTTCTCACAATTTGTGTCTGCCAAGTCAGCCACCTCACAAGAATGTACATGTGATACAAGTTAGGATTCTATATGTGCATATCAAAACACATCTGCTGAATAGGCTACAGAGAAAGGGAGATAGGAATTCACATATTTGTTAACTTTAAAACACATGGAGAGATATCCAAAATGGCGGCGGGTATGGAGAGATCAAGTCTCTGACCTCTTCAGTTGCGCTGGAATAGGGAGTCATAAACTGTCTAAATACTGTTTGCTCAGGATCACTAGGCAATGATGCACTGACATGAATCTGGGGTGAACAGTCTGGGTCACGCAGAACACACACCGAGCCCGGATCGGTTGCATTCAACCTCTGGTTTGCCTGCGTTTCGTGACTCAGCACTAACGATCCAGCTGAAATAACTGGTCTGCCCTTCTGAACTTACAGAGGTAGAAGCCAACCTAGCCTTCATAGGCAGTGGCCAAAGGATTGAAACGGGGCATAGGAGAGACAGTCAGGACCCACCAGTTGCATCGGTCACCCGGCAAAGGGAACGAATGATCACCATTTGCATGGGATACCACCATGGCATAGAACTGACGTCAAGGATGGAGGAGATAACTTCATTGAAACCAGCGCGACAGGTTTGTAATTCCCTAGACCGAGAAAATCAGGAGTGGCGCGGGACTTGTGGCACAGAACTCCAGGCTACCGCTCCCACCAGTGCTGACAACTGAGGTCTCTTGCACCAACTACTGGGGCGTGGCTCCCGGAGGGCAAACAAATTCGCTTGGGGATCTCAGCCCCAAGCTCTACAAACTTAGGGTCTGAGGGAAGCAAACCGGGAGAGTGTGCCCAGGTATTCATAAAAACAGGTCTCCCAGGAGCAGCAGACCTGGCGTGTTGCCAGTATTGTGGTGAGCGTCGCAGGTGAGCAGGGCATGGCTTGAGGAAACACAAGAGAAGGCCCTAGGGTGTCAGGATTGGACACCCGCCCAGTCTGGAAGGAAGAGCAGCTGCAAAGTGATTGGTTCCCACCTACTGAGAGGAGAACCTCGGCCCAGTGGGCACAGCACCACCTATTGGAAGAGAAGTTAATCAAACTCTATGACTGCATTTATTATTATCATTATTTATTTATTTTTTAAATTTGGGTTTTTTTTTTCTTTTTCTTTCATTTTCATTCTTGTTGTTGTTGTTTTTCTTTAACTTTTTTAATGTTTTTAAGTTTTTACATTTCTTTATTTTATTATTAATTATTATTATTAATATTAAATTGTAATTTTCATTTTTTTAATATCATTATTATTTTTTTAATTTTTCTTTCATTCTTTATTTTCTGTTTTTTTCTTTTGTCTTTTCATTTCTTCTCAATTTTCTTTTTCCCCCTTCCTTTAATTCTACCTGCCTACTCTCATTCTCTTATTGACTTCTTCCCTTCCCTTCTAATATCTTTCCTCCCAAGCATGAAATAAATTTATAAGACTAATCAGTAACTCAGCACTCAAACAGAAGAAGAAGTAACATGAGCAGCATAAGAAAGAAAGAAAGAAAAAGAGTACAAACAATGAAGGACAGCCTAAATACTCAGGAGGACCTAGAGTCATCAGAAAAATGATCATATAAAGAACTCAAGGAATACCTTAGACAGATGGAATGGAACCTTAAAGAAGATATGAGACAGCAAATCCAAACAGTGAAAGAACACATTGAAAATGAATTACATGAACAGATTAAAAAAAAGAAGTTAAGCATCTTTATACGGAGATAGAGATAATAAAAAAAAATCATACAATAATTCTAGAAATGAAGGAAACGATAAACCAAATTAAAAACTCAATTGAGAGAATTAATAAAAGAGTGGAGCAAGTAGAAGACAGAATGTCACATAATGAAGACAAAATATATCATCTTGAAAAGAGTCTAGCCAACTCAGAAAGGCTGGTAAAAAATCCCGAGAAAATCATCCAAGAGATATGGGATAACATATAAAAACCAAATTTATGAGTCATCTGGATAGAGGAAGGTCCAGAGATTCAAACCACGGGAATGAGTAACCTACTGAATGAAATAATTACAGAAAACTTTCCAGAAATAAAAAAAGAAACGGATATACAAATTGTAGATTCATAGAGGACACTGAGCACAAAAATCACAGTAGACCAACACCAAGACATTTGTTATAAACATATCTAATATACAGAACAAAGAGAAAATATTAAAAGCTACAAGAAAAAGGAGGCAGACTACATTCAGGGGTAAATCAATAAGGTTAACAAAGGATGTTTCATCACAGTTGAAAGCGAGAAGATCTTGGAACAACGTATTTTAAACACTGAAAGACAATGGATGCCAACCAAGAATTTTGGATCCAGCAAAATTAACCTTCAGGTACGAAAATGAAATAAAAATCTTTCATGATTAACAAAAGCTAAAAGAATTTGCAGCCAGAAAACCAGCATTGCAAAGCATCTTGAGAAAAACACTACATGAGGAAGAAATGAAAAACAACAACCAAAACCATCAGTGGGAAGTGACTGGGTAATGACAGAGTGCAGGGGGAAAGCTAATCATGGAGAAACAAAGTAAATTAAAAACAAAGATAAATAATTAAACATGGCTGGAAGTACAAACCATACATCAATAATAGCTCTAAACGTTTATGGCTTAAAATCTCCAATAAAGCAACATAGGCTGGTAACTTGGATTAATAAAACAAATCCAACAATATGTTGCCTCCAGGAGACACATCTGAATTGAAAAGACATACACAGGCTGAAGGTGAAAAGTTGGGAAAATTTATACCATGCACACGGTCCTCGTAAGCAAGCAGGGGTGGCCATCCTCATATAGAATAAAATCGAAGTCAAGACTAAGTTAATCAAAAGGGATAAGAAGGACATTATATACTGTTAAAAGAAACCATTCACCAACAAGACATAACAATTATCAATATTTATGCACCAAATAATGGTGTTGCAATGTTCATAAAACAAATTCTTCTCAAGTTCAAGAATCAAATAGACCACAACCTAATAATTATGGGTGACTTCAACACACCTCTCTCACCATTAGACAGATCCTCCAAACAAAAGTTGAATAAAGAAAATATAGAACTCAATATCACAATCAATATCCTAGACTTAACTGACATATATAGAATATATCAACCATCATCAAGTGGATATACTTTTTTTTCAGCAGCACATGGATCCCTCTCAAAAATAGAGCATATATTATGCAATAGGGCAACACTCAGTAAATATAAAGAGGTGGAGATAATACCATGCATTTTATCTGATCATAATGGAATGAAACTGTAAATCAATGATAAAAGAAGGAAGGAAAAATCCTACATCACTAGGAAAATAAACAATATGTTACTGAATAATCCATGGGTTACAGAAGACATAAAGGAGGGAATCAAAAAATTCTTAGAGATAAATGAAAATACAGACACAACATATCGGAATCTATGGGACACAATGAAAGCAATTTTAAGAGGGAAATTCATCACCTGGAGGTCATTCATCAAAAAAAGCAAAAACCAACAAATAAATGAGCTCACACTTCATCTAAAAGCCCTAGAAAAGGAAGAGCAAAACAACAGCAAATGTAGCAGAAGGCAAGAAATAATTAAAATCAGAGTGGAAACCAATGAAATTGAAACAAAAGAAACTATTGAAAAAACTAACAAAATTAAAAGTTGGTTCTTCGAAAAAATAAATAAGATCAACAGACTCTTAGCCATGCTAATGAAGAGAAGAAGAGAGAGAACTCAAATTACAAACATACAGGATGAAAAAGGCAATATCACAACAGATGCTACAGAAATACAGAAGACAATTAGAAATTATTTTGAAAACCTATATTCCAATAAAATAGAAAATATGAAGACATCGGTAAATTTCTTAAGTTACATGATTTGCCCAGACTGAGTCAGGAGGATACACACAATTTAAACATACCAATATCAATGGATGATTTAGAGGAAGCAATCAAAAGACTACCAACCAAGAAAAGCCCAGGACCAGATGGGTATACAGCAGAATTTTACAAAACCTTTAAAGAAGAATTAATACCAATACTTTTCAAGTTATTTCGAGAAACAGATAAAGAGGGAGCTCTGCCAAATTCATTCTATGAGGCCAACATCACCCTTATTCTGAAACAAGACAAAGACACCTCAAAGAAAGAAAAGTACAGACCAATATCTCTGATGAAACTAGATGCAAGAATCCTCAGTAAAATTCTGGAGAATCGTATTGAAAGGCACATAAAAAATAATTGTGCACCACGATCAAGTAGGATTCATCCCTGGGATGCAAGGATGTTTTAATATATGGAAATCAATAAATATTATTCACCACATCAATTGACTTAAAGATAAGAACCATATGATCATCTTGATAGATGCAGAAAGAGCAGTTGACAAAGTACAGCATCCCTTTATGTTCAAAACTATGAAAAACTAGGGATAACAGGAACTTACCTAGACATTGTAAAAGCTATCTATGCTAAGCCTCAGGCTAGGATCATTCTGAATGGAGAAAAATTGAAGGCATTCACTCTAAAATCTGGAACAAGACAAGGATGCCCTCTATCCACACTTCAATTCAATATAGTTCTCAAAACACTGGCCAGAGAAATTAGACGAAAGAAATCAAAGCCATAAAAATAGGAAAAGAAGAACGTAAATTATCACTATGTGCTGGTGACATGATTCTATAGAATCATAGAAGACCCAAAAGGGTCTACAAAAAAAACTACTAGAACTAATAAATGAATTCAGCAAAGTAGCATGATCTAAAATCAACATGCATAAATCGAAGGCCTTTCTGTATATCAGCAACAAATCTTCTGAAACGGAAATGAGGAAAAGCAGTTCATTCAAAACATCCTCAAAAAAATTAAATACATGGGAATCAACCTAACAAAAGAGGTGAAAGATTTATACAATAAATCAATAGAACCCTAAAAAAAGAAGTAGAAGAAGATATTAGAAGATGGAAAAATATACCCTGTTCATGGATAGGCAGAACTAACATCATCAAAATGGCGATATTACCAAAAGTTATCTATAGGTTTAATGCAATGCCAATCAAAATCCCAATGGCATTTCTTGTAGAAATAGAGAAAGCAATCATGAAATTCATATGGAAAAATATAAGACTCAGAAATACAAAAGCAATTCTAAGCAGGAAGTGTGAATCAGGCGGTATAGTGATACCAGATTTCAAACTATATTACAGAGCAATAGTAACAAAAACAGCATGGTACTGGTACCAAAACAGGCGGGTAGACCAGTGGTACGGTATACAGGACACAAGAGACTAATCCACAAAGCTACAACTATGTTATATTTGATAAAGGAGCTAAAAGCATGCAATGGAGGAAGGATAGCATCTTCAACAAATGGTGTTGGGTAAACTGAAAATCCATATGCAACAAAATGGAACTTAATCCCCTCCTCTCGCCATGCACAAGAGAGTTAACTCAAAGTGGATCATGGAGCTAGATATCAAATCAGAGACTCTGCATGTGTTAGAAGAAAAAGTTGGCTCTGGTCTACATATTGTGGGGTCGGGCTCCAAATTCCTTAATAGGACACCCATAGCACAAGAGTTAATAACAAGAATCAACAAATGGGACTTACTTAAATTAAAAAGTTTTTTCTCAGCAAAAGAAACAATAAGAGAGGTAAATAGGAAGCCTACATCATGGGAACAAATTTTTACTCATCACACTTCAGATAGAGCCCTAATATCCAGAGTATACAAAAAACTCAAACAATTAGACAATAAGATAACAAATAACCCAATCAACAAATGGGCCAAGGACCTGAAAAGACACTTCTCAAAGGAGGACATACAATCAATCAATAAGTACATGAAAAAATGCTCACCATCTCTAGCAGTCAGAGAAATGCAAATCAAAACCAAACTAAGATACCATCTCACTCCAGTAAGATTGACAGCCTTTAGGAAGTCAAACAACAACAAGTGCTGCTGAGGATGTGGGGAAAAGGGTACTCTTGTACATTGCTGGTGGGACTGCAAACTGGTGCGGCCAATTTGGAAAGCAGTATGGAGAATCCTGGGAAAGCTGGGAATGGAACCACCATTTGACCAAGCTATTGCCCTTCTCGGACTATTCCCTGAATCTTAAAAGAGCGTGTTACAGTGATACTGCCACATCAATGTTCATAGCAGCACAATTCACAATTGCTAGACTGTGGAACCAACCCAGATGCCCTACAATAGATGAATGGATTAAAAAAATGTGGCATTTATACACCATGGAGTAATATGCAGCACTAAAAAATGACAAAAAAATGGAATTTGCAGGGAAATGGATGGCACTAGAGCAGATAATGCTTAGTGAAGCTAGCCAATCGTAGAAAACAAATACCAAATGTCTTATTTGATATAATGAGAGCAACTAAGAACAGAGCAGGGAGGAAGAGCAGGAAGAAAAGATTAACATTAAACAGAGACGTGAGTTGGGGGGGGAGGTAGAGAAAAGGTAAATTTCATGGTAATGGAGGGAGACCCTCATTGTTACACAAAATTACATATAAGAGGTTGTGAGGGGAATTGGAAAATAAACAAAGAGAGAAATGAATTACAGTAGATTCGGTAGAGAGAGAAGATGGGAATAGAGGGGAGCAGGGATAGTAGAGGATAGGAAAGGTACCAGAATACAAGTTACTAATAGGGCATTATGTAAAATGTGGATGTGTAACCGATGTGATTCTGCAATCCATATTTGGGGTAAAAATGGGAGTTCATAACCCACTTGAATCTAATGTATAAAATACGATATGTCAAGAGCTTTGTTATGTTTTGAACAACCAACTAATAAAATAAAATAAAATAAAATAAAATAATCGAAAGAAAAACACATGGGGAACTATTTCAACACAAAATTGACTAGATGTATAACTCCTACCTTATATAATGCAAAATGCAAGTCCAACTATACACCATGCCTCCTCTGAAATGCTTGTAATTCTATTCTGTTTGGGTTGTTTTTCTCCATCTTATTAGGATTAGTAGTCAGAGTCTAGTAGATTAGGTGTCAGTGTCCGGTATTCAGTATTTCGAATGGAAAATTGGAAAATGGACCAAATGTGTATGCAAATATATGCTACACAAAAATTTTCCCACTCTCATCCAGAACAATGCCTTGACATTACCCTCGTCCCAAGTAATACATCATTAAAAGTCAAGAGTTAGAAAATCTGGGAATAAATATCTGGAATGGAATATGCTCAAAAGTTTACAACCTGGGAGGTAGAGAGTAGTTTCCAAAAGTAAGGGACAGGGTAAACACTCCACAAACATGGAGCTGTGCTGGCATAAAGACTTCTTGAGAAACTGCCTCTGAGTTTGAGCACTTGAAATATATGTTGTTGTCAGGAGCTTTACCTTCCTTGTAGTGAGACAATTACAGCTGGGTCTGCATCTATGTTACCTGGAGGACATGGTTTAATATTTTCCAATGAACATGCTGTAGCAGTGCTGAATTCAATCCTAGTCGGTAAACTGGGGCCACTGGGGGCTAAGTGTCTCCCCTTGTGGACTGTGAAGTCATTGGGTCATCCTCCACATTTTGTGGTGTTTATTGCTGCTGCACTGGGTGTTTAGTATTTGCTTCACGAAATACAAGGAGTTCAACTGAAAAACAGTGCTGAAGGGAGTTCTGTCATATGTGGTGGGTCAGGGTCTGTAGGAGAATGCACCAACCAAGTTTCTATCCCTCATAGCTTGCCCCTTGACCATAGCAACCTGATTCTGAACATTCCCCTGAAACCTCTCCATATAACAAGGTCCCTTTACTTGTAAGGGTCTGTTGGCTGCACCATGTCAGCCACAAGCCATTTGGAAGCCAATGGCAGATCCACATGGCCCCACCACAGATATTCCATCACACACCTGCCCACCACGGCTATAAGCCCACTAGTCAGCAGACTCCAACTTACTGGCATCTCTGTTCTACACCATTTTCTTGAAACCCAGTCAATCAAGGCACTGTCTGGTATACTCATAATCATCAACAGGATATCCAAAGGTCCTCCAGTGCCACCTGTTCATGAAAATTTAAAAAAAAATTTCATGGTATTTATCGAGCCATTTTTCAAGCATGAAGTTGGAGGCAATGTGGGTTTCAATTCATTCAGGAACAATTAAATGTTGAGGATGCTCATTTCCATAAAAGCTTTGGAGAACTCTCAGAGGCAAGTCTTCCCAAAGAGTAGCCAAAAGGTCACATGAAGCAAGGTGCATTGAGGTCTACAACGTGAGGTCCATGTGTGTTTTGACTCTCAACTATGGCTGCCAAGTCGTTCAGAATAAAATCATGTGATATCTTGGCTGAGATTCCCAGTGCTCTGCGGAAAGCAACCCTGGGCCTAGATCTCAGTTTCCAAGGGCAAATCTCATGCGTGGCCTCCTAAAATTCCAACACAATTCATGGAAATACTTTGATGACGTCAGTTCCAGAATGCAGTCTCTTAGGGTAATCACACCAGAGTTCAAGCCAAGGTGGACCCAGTCGTCTCTTCCAAACGCCACACAAATGACCACGATTCAAACCAAAACAATCCCACATGACCTCATCTTCTTCCATTTAGACACTCATCATAACTTCTGGCTGGAGGTTTCCATGAGGTGTTCACCCCAAGACAGTGTCCAAAAAATCTCCCTTGCATCTCATTTGCCTAAAGTCAGGGTGGCCTGTACACCCTTTTTGTGAACCAGGAATGATCAAAAAGGCCTGCCATTAATACTGCTCTGCTTCTCAAATTTGAGGCCTACTGACTGTGGGTTTTATATTCTTTATGTGAATTGGAGTCATGAGAAAATCTAAGCACCTATGGGCTAGCCTCTGCAGGGTTTGAGGAACTTATTTGACCCAAAGAATCCCTATTCTCACTTGATGGAGCTCAAGAAAGTTACAGAGCAAGGTGAGAGACTTCATCCACAAGGAATGCTCTTTGGCCATTTTGGTTTTGGATGTACACATGGAATCTTTCTTTAGATCCATCAGGTGCTGAGACTCTAAGCCACCACCTCACACAGGCTCAAGAGTCTGAATAAGACACATTCTTTTCAAAGAAATTAAGCAAAGAGCCACAGGTAATGCCCATTTATTTCCATTGCAAAACTCTTCTTTTCAGGCTTCAAAAAGGTGTGGCCTGAGGCAAAGGCCTTCCTGAAATTCAGGGCAACAGAACAATAGGTAAGCATAAGGCCCAAAGCAGGGTTTCTCCACTGAGACTTTCCTGGTCCCAGTGATTTCTGAGTTTTCTGAGATGCTCGCCATTCCCTTCAGCTATCCAGTACATGGCCATGTCAAAAAACTTGGAGGTGGTACATAACTTGGACAAAAAACCATGAGCCTATTCTGGAGAGTCTCCAGAATTCAGGAAGAAAACAGGAACTTAGGAAGATATCAGGTGTAGCCCATCGATCAGGCAAGCCGCAGTCCATTCATAAATTGGGCAAAATGAATGCTGTGAAGCTTTCTACTAGACAGGACACATCCATTAATGCATTCTCTTTTCTAATGTCTACAACTATGGACACAGTGGGATACACAGACACAGAAACACTCGCCTTGTCAAGGGACTTTCTAGAAAATGTTCACTAAATCCAAACAAACCACTTTTCCTACCTATTTTCAGAACAAGGGAAAATCACAAACCTACAACCACACCCACAGAGGCACCTCCTTACCCCAAGTAATTCTGAGACTATCTGGAGTGTCCTCTGACTGGTGGGCCATATTATGTTCCCTCAAAATGGCATGTCCTGTCTCAGATCTCCTCTTCTTATCCAACTCTGTGAAGTTGTCAAGAGCAAGCTGTGAGCAACTACCTTTTTTCCCAGGAAAGGCCCGTCTTCAGAACTCTCTTGGCATTTGGCCTTCCTCACATCAGTAGGTACCAAGAAAGACTGATTCTGTCCTTGGTACATCCAAACAAGTGAGAACACTGGGACTGGGACTGGGACTGGCTCTGTGTGCCTGGCTTCCTGGATCCCAAGTTCAGAGAGTTCCATCAACAAGGAAGTGAGGTGAGGTCACTTCCTTCAGGAACTGAATGAGGTCACTGCCTTGGCAACCACTTTGTCCTAACAGTTGCTTCCAAGGGTCCCTTCAGATGCAGGCTGCTCCTACTACCTGTGACAGTTTCACAAGTTAGAATAGTATATCAACCATAGGCACCAGGAAACAACTCTCCACACAGGCCTGGTTTGGTCCATCTTCTCTACATTAAGAAGAGAGAGGCTGATTCAGACACAACCCTTCATCCTGACCAGGTTGTTTGCCATGGAAGATGACTTCTGCTCTCTCAGGTCCTTCATAGGTGCCTACATCTTCTCCAGGGATCATTTCTGCATAGATCTTTGAATTTCTCAGGAGGTGAAAGATCCCCTATATTCCTGTATTGTAAGACCAACTCTGTGCCTGCTCTTCTGTAAAGTTAGATTGAGGGTAGATGGTATGGTTAGGATTAATAACATGTTTGATTTGTGTTAGGAATCATTCTGCTGGATGAATAATGGTGTTGGGAACCTGAGATATTTTTAAGAATATAGAGGTGAAATATTGTAATGGTCAGGCGAGTATAGGAGGAAGAGATGACCAAAAGACTGTCTCGTGCAACTACAAAGGGTTCATTGTGGGTCCAGCATGCTGGGGCTCAGAGCTCAGTTGAATAGAGCAGAGAGCCCTGAGAACAGCTTAAGCAGAGCTTATGTACTTTTCTTGGAGAAGGCAGGGATGGAAGTTTATTGATGGGTCAGGGCGAGTAGGCCGTTTGCTTTCAACTGCGTGACTGAGCACATTCTGCAGTTTGGCAGTTGGGGACAGCACATTCTGGGAACAAGATTAGCAAACAGTTCTCAAGATTTCAACAGTGTTTTGTTAAGTGTACAGAAAAACAGGAAGTGACAAGTACCTATTTCATTAACCTTTCATTCCCCACTTCTTCTTCTGGTTACTTTTAATCATAAAAGTCATCACTGATGGGTGTTACATTTTATGTCTTCTAGTGTGGTATATTGTTGTCTGGTTACCATAAGTTTAACTTGTCCAATTTGAGCTTGGAGAAAGGAAACTCCATGGTTTAGCCAACAGGGTCCTACAGTTCGCAATAATATGAGGATTATTAATGGACCAGCCAGGGCTGATGAAAGCATAGTTAACCAGACGGACTGTGTGAACCAAGACTCAAACCACCCTTTTGGGGCCTCTCTTTCTCGTTGACGCTCTTCAATGCGTTTTCTTTATTTACTCATAGATTCTTTTCAACTCCAGTGTGGCCGGCACAAAAACAACATTCTTCCCTCAATGCACTACAAATTCCCCCTTCTCTCATGAAGAGGAGGTTTTATCGCTCGCCTGTTCTGTAAAACAGATTCATAGACAGAGGTTAAACATTCCTGTAAAGCTGTGATGGAGGTTTTATTATCTTTAAGTTTTGGTCTATTGCTGCTTCTAATTAGGGCATTGGTTGTGTCCTTTGGACTAGGGCATTGATTCCTGTGCCCACTCATGCAGCAACTCCTATTCCTAATAGCATGGCTAAAGTGAGAGATACAGGTTCCCAGCGGAACTGAGTTGCATGCCCTCCTATTTGATCTTTAAATGGACCTGCATCATCATAGAGCACTCTGGGAAACATCTGCACCATTACATAATTAATCACATCTGTTGACTATTTCATGAAAACATAAACAATGTTTAAGTATATAGAATCTTTCTGTTATAGGGACGGACGAGGCAAAGCACCTAAGATAGCACTGAAGACAGGGAAAAAGTCCTATTTGGTTGCAAACGGATTTAGAGGGCATTGCTTCTGTTGTAATCAATTAATCCCCTGAACCCCAAGTTTAGGTAGTTTCATAATTTGTACCCAACATGTAAGGGAAGGGGCTCAGAAGTTCAAAGTCGGCAGAAGTTCACAAAAAGCTGTTTTTCTATCTTTTATTTTATCCTCTGTTCTGGGCAAGTTAACTTTTCAAGGACACCTGAAAGGGGGAGAGATTTCTTTCTCTTTTTTTTTCGCCCTGCCAGCTGTTACCATGGAGCCTAGTTGGTAACTTCTTTATCTTAGAAATGTAGCCATCTCTGTGAAGCCCCCACTCAAGGCCAGAGGCCTTGTTCACATATTTTGTGAAAAACTAGTATGGGTGTGTCTAGCTCAGGAGTGCTGATTTTTTTTCGCCAGTTGCCAAGTAGACCAGGGCAACACGAAAAGAAGAAGTTTATCTACAGTGAACTCTTTTAAAGGAACTCTTTTGCTGAAAGTCCTAAAGTCAGCCATGTTGAAGACTTCTGGAGAAGGTCATTTAAGACTTTTCTGTGGGCCTGGTAGAGAGGGGGAAGACGTGGAAGGCAAGGCTGAGAGCAGTTTCATGGATCTGAGAATGAGGAAGTAGAAATGTAAAAGAATATTGGAAAAAGGGGTTTGGGATTTTCCTAGCAACAAAAACTTGAGCAGTAGAACAGGTAGAGCAGAGGGGACGACGAAAGTGAGTATCCCAAAAAGCATGTGAGGTATTTTAAATTCTTAGTCACCTGTTTACAGTGATGACAAAGCAACTTTAAAGGCCATTTTAATTACATCCTGGATAGGGGTCTGAGGGATCTCCTCAGCTGGTTTGAGCTTTGGGTTAGCTGGTAAGAGGACCTTATGGGACGCAGTGCGGGCACTGACAGGAGAAGAGAGGAGTGAGTGTGTGGAGGGGTACCTCAGTACCGGATACCTCAGCAAGGGGGCAATTGTCTGAGAACCGGCAGAGGTTTTGATTTTTGATCTAGTAATTGGAGGGGAGAAATCAGGTTGCTGAGGTGGGAGTGCCAGCAGAGAGTCTGGAGCAGAAGGCTGAGTTTGAGGAACTATTGGAGAAGTATAGTTCAGGATGTGAGCAAAGGAGGGAAAAAACCTCCACATAGGGGAATCTCCTTTAACCCTTTTGAGCACTTGCAGAAGTTAAAAAGGTCATGCAGAATGTGAGGATCTGGAGACCCCTCTGGGGGTGACAGGTTTTGGTTGTCTAATTGGTAATATGGCCAATTCTGTGTATTGAATTTGATGAGCAGTTTGGGTTCCACCAGGCAGTCCCTGTATGCTAACATCCCCATGACTTACAGAAGAAGTCGGCTTTCCCCCCACACAGCCGTGGCTGTTTGTGGCTTTGATAGTCTTCCAGGCAAACATAGTAATCTAGGCTAGCCAACCTGCATCTGGCTCACGTGTCCCTACATCCATAATATTTGTTTTCATTATCTATGATACGAAAGGGATTTAATGAAATTTTAGTGGGATCTGCTTTATCAGGGATATCCCAATAGGAAAAACCTATAGGCAGCTGACAAATGTTGAGATGACCAACAGGTCCCTATGTGGGCTGTAAGCGAGATAGACCATTCTTCTGGTCTATGAGGATTTGTGATCAGCCATTGCTGCTGAATTCGCTGATGAGGGTTAGGACTAGTGGTGGCCAAGGGGAGAGTCTATAGCCTTATACACATGCCAAATACACAATTTGAAAGGGTTACCAGTCATTTCCAGTTTCCAGCCAGAGTTTGGGAGGGCGCAGGCTTGAGATGGAAGGCATGGATACAGGAAAGGATTCCGTCTACATTTACTGCTGTAGGTGTTATAAGTAGCACGTGGTATTTCCTTTCCAGCTGGGTTCCAGTGATGACACCTGATGTCATCTTATGTAGATGAAGTCTCTTACTTGATATCGATGTGGAGTCTCCTTGTCCCCAGGTTGGTAGGCCGTGGCCAGCTGTTTTAACAGGTATCGCTGAGTTCTTTCAAGAGCTTTAAGTGTGTCAAGCAAGGGGGTGTGGAAGGGATCCTTAGGTCTTAGAGTTGGGGTTAGGTCCCTTACTGGAGGAGGGGCAACATAGAGAATTTCACAGGGGGAGAGGTTACACAAAGAAACAGAGGGAGTATTTTTTAGATGATACAGTGCATAAGGCAGGAGTATAGTCCAATCATTTAGCTGGTTTCTAAGCTTAATTTCATTACGGTCTCTTTAATGGTTCTATTTATTTTTTCTACCTGTCCTGAGCTCTGGGATCTATAAGCATAATGTAACTACCAATTAATCACCAGGGTACAGGTTAACCCATGACTTACCTGGGCCATGAACACCAGTGCATTGTCAGACCCTATTACCTTAGGCAGGCCGTATCTTGGAAAAATATCCTTCAGTATCATCTTGACCACGATTTGAGCCATTGTTTTTTTTTTTTTTTTTTTTTTTTTTTTTTTTTTTGGGGGGGGAAGGTTTCAATCCATCCTGAAAATGTATCTACAAAGACTAGGAGATATATTTAAGTCCATACTTTGCTGGCTTAATTTCAGTAAAGTTCACTTCTGAAAATTTTTCTGGTCTGGTTCTTCGAAGGTGTTTTCCTGCAGGAAGCTTAAAAGGGTAAGCATTAACCAATTGATGGACCTGAGACGCTTTTGATACCCATTCAGTTATTTCCTTTCGCTGTGAGTCGGTTAGTAGAAAACTCTGTTCTTGATCTTTCAGGAATGCCTGCAATTTCTTTGAACCAAGGTGAGTGAGTTGATGTACATTTTCTACTGACATTGTTAAAGCCATGACTATAGGAGTTTTTACTGAAGGATTTAGAAATTCCACTTGGGGGCCTTCAGGGTTAAAAGTCATTATGGCCCAGAATTTGGTGAGCAGATCTCCACCCATCAATGGGGCCGGGAACTCTGGGATTACTAGGAAGGAGTGATGGATTTTTCCTTTCCACAGGTCCATGTACCTCTTAGTTGTCCAAGCCCGATATTTACTGCCATTAGCCCCTTGAACTAGAGACCTTTTATTTGATAGAGGGCCCAATGGGGCCTTAAAGGCTGAGTATAATGCCCCTGTATCTACTTCAATGTTTACTGGGGTCCCTTCAACTTCAAAAGTTATTTACTATAACTGTGATTTGGTTAGTGGAGTTGGTTAGACTTCATCCACAATGAGTGCTCTTTTGGAGATGTTGGTTTTGGATGCACACAAGGGATCTTTCTTTAGATCCATCACGTGCTGAGAATCTAAGCCACAGCCTTACACAGGGCCAAAATGCTGATTCAGACACATCCCTTTCCAAAGCAATTAAGGAAAGAATCACAGGTGATGTCCACTCATTTCCATTTGAAAACTGTTTTCTTCAGGCTTCACAAAGGGGTGGCCTGAGGCAAAGACCTTCCTGACATTCAGGCCAACATAACAATAGGCAAGCAAAAGGCCCATTGCAGGGTTTCTCCACTGAGACTTTCCTGGTAACACTGATATCTGAGTTTTCTGAGATGCTCCCATTCCATTCAGCTGTCCAGTACATGGCCTTGTCAAGTATCTTGGAGGTTGTACATATCTGGGGCAAGATGAATCCTGGGAAGCTTTCTCCTAGACAGGAAACATCCATTGATGCATTCTCTTTTCTAATTTCTACAACCACAGACACAGTGGGATACACAGAAATAGAAACAATCGCCTTGTCAAATGACTTACCAGAAACAGGTCACACCAAACCAAACAAACTGCCTTTCCTACCTATTCTCAGAACATGAGACAAAACCACAAACACACACCCACACCCAGAAAGGCACCTCCTTTCCCCAAGGAGGTCTGTGACTATACAGAGTGTTCTCTGACTGGTGGGCCATTCTATGTTTCACGGAATTGGACTATCTTGTCTCAGATCTAGTATCCTTGGCCAACTGTGTGATGCTGACAGGAGCCAGCAGTGAGCTATTACCTGCTTTCTCAGGAAAGGCCCCTCTTCTGAGCTCTTCTGGCATTTGGTCATCTTCACATTAGTAGGCACCAAGAAAGACCGATTCTCACCTTGGTAAATCCAAACAAGTGAAACCACTGGGAGTGGGACTGGGACTGGCTCTGGGTGCCTGCCTTCCTGGATTCCAAGTTCAGAGACTTCCAAAAACAAGGAAGTGAGGTGAGGTCACTTCCTCCTAAAATGAATGAGGTCACTGACTTGGCAACTACTTTATGCTAACAGTTTCTTCTTATGGTCCCTTGAGATGGAGGGTGCCCCTACTTCATGTGACACTTTCACAAGTTAGAATGGTATATAAACCTTAGGCACCTGGGAAGAGCTCTCCACAAAGGCCTGGTTTGGTCCATCTTCTCTACATTAAAAAGAGAGAGGCTGATTCAGACACAAACCTGTATCCTGACCAGGTTGTTTGCTATGGAAGATGACTTTCACTTTCAAAAGTCCTTCATAGCTGCATACATCTTCTCCAGGGATTATTTCTGCATGTATCTTTGAGGTTCTCAGCAGGTGGAAGATCCCCTACATTCCTGTATTGTAAGACCAACACTTTCCCTGCTCTTCTGCAATGTTAGATTGAGGGAACAGTGTATGGTTAGGGTTAAAAACATGTTCGATTTGTGTTAGGAATAATTCTGCGGGATGATTAATGGTATTGGAAACCTGCGATATTTACAAGAATATATAGGTGAAATATAAGTATGAAAACAGGAATCCTGGTAAGATTTGAAGCTCAGAAGGGCATTGGGCCCTTGATTGGGAGACTTAGTTTTGCATTATGTTCTGCACACATGCCTCAGCTGAATCGATATAAAAATGGTATAGGACCTTTTTTCTTGGATGATTGAATGTCGAAGAGAACATCCAGTCAAAAAGGGACAGTAGGTAGGATTAAGAAGATAGTCAGTAGGTTTAGAAAAAAGCGTGGGTATAGGATTCGGACCAAAATATTTTTAGCAATAGGGTTTTGGTTAGAAAGTGAATGTCAATGTAAGCACATGTAAAGAATGAGTTACAATAATGAGCTGGGGAAAATATGTAGGAAAACAGATATCAATAGAGACATTACGAAATGAGACAAAGTATAAAGTGAGTAATAGGATTAGACATTTTCAACAGGCTTGAGTTTGAATATATAATCTTAGGAAAAAACAAATATGTAATCACCAATAGGATTTTCATTTGAGCACATTAGGCAACTTGGACATGGATGTTTTTAGTAATCCATGTTCAATTTCTGTTTAGGTTTGGTACAATCATAAGTGTGACGTTTGTGTTTTTTGTGTCCTGAATATTACTGTGATAAAATGTATATGTAGATCAGGTGACATGGGTATTTCTTCCACCATTTCTGGGAGCAATATGTTGAAGTTGTATTAATTAGTACTGGAGTTCAATGAGGTGTATCCTGTGTCTATGAATATAGAGATAATACATGAATAGACGATATTGTGAATAAATAATATAACTGATTCCACTTTAAATAATAGATTGAATTAATATCTGAAAATATATAGGAAATCTTATATTGATAAACAATCATTCATTCCAACCGGTTATACATCTAATTTTAATATTAGGTTTATGGTTTATCATGAAGAGTGTGTGGGCTTTGTTTCAAAATTGATTATGGAAATCAAATATAATGTGTTTGGAAAGAAGTCTCATGAAAAGACCAGTTAAGAAACCTGGAGGAATACATGTGTTTTGAAGAAGTAAGTGATTGAAAGTGAAAAAATGCCTATAAATTTGTGAACTTGTGGATGAAATATATATCCTATGATGTGCATAAACTGAAGAAATAATAATGTACCAGTGTTGTAAAAAAATGAACGTCAAAATACACATTATGTCCCATACAAATCTACAGGCAATGATGTTTAAGTGGGTCAGTTACTGTAGAAATATTAGGATTTGTATGCAACATTAACTGAAGTTAGTTTTCAGTACTAGAAAACAAATATGTATTTCAGGTGGATGAATATTTCTGATAATAATCTTGTAAAAAGTTGATTATAAATCCACATACATGAACATGAATGAATTCTGGGAGTTAATGTAAGACACATATATTTCATATTTTGAAAAATCTGGAGAGTGTGTATATATATATATATATATATATATATATATATACACAGACATTAAAATGTAGCAATATTTATGCCTATCGAAATTCATCATTAAATATATATCATCAACAGATGCAAAAGTATTTATTTTAGTAAACATGGATTTATGTATAATGTTTTTCAACTAGGAAGCTCACCCATAGTTTGAATTTTCAGTTCCAAAATAGTTTTGGAGGAGTGATCTCTTCTCAAAATTTGTATCTTCCTAGTAACTGTAACCTCAAAAGTATGTATGTGTGATACCAGGTAGGATTCTATATGTGCATATAAAATTACATGTGCTGAATAGGCTACAGAGAAAGGGAGACAGGAATTCACATATTTGTTTACTTTAAAACACATTGAGAACTATTTAAACAAAAAATTTACTGGATTTATAACACCAACCCTTTATCATCCAAAAGACCAGTCCAACTGTACACCATTCCTCCTCTGAACTGCTTGTATTTCTATTCTGTTTGGGTTATTTTTCTCCATCATAATGGTTTAGTAGTCAGAGTCTAGTCAGCTATTGGTTAGTGTCAGGGATTCAGTATTTCGAATGGAAAATTAGATAATGAATCCAATGTGTATGCAAATATGTGCTACACAAAATTTTTCCACTCTCATCCAGAATAATGCCTGGGCATTTTAATTAATAATCATCATCTCCACAATGAGAGGAGAACAGTTAGAAAATCTGTGAATACCTATCAGGAATGCAAAATCCTCAGGAGTTCACAACCTTGGAGGTGGTAGGGGAGTTTCCAAAAGTAAGGGACAGGGTTGATAGATCAAACCTGATCTTTCATTAAAATTGGGGGCCATCTTGCCACAAAGCCATGAAAAGATAATTTTGGCTTTACTATAAATTAGCGCAAATTCTGAACCTGCTTGGAATGCCTACCAGTGCCTTGAACTCACCCATGTCTGGATCTCTGACCAGATAGCAGCGCTCTCTAAAACTTTAATGATACCTCATAAATATTTTTCTTTCCCTGGCCAGACAACGTGTCTCTGAGGCTCTAATGGTCCTCATAAATTCTGATGTTAGGGCCAGCAAAAAAAAAAAAATGTAATATACCATTAGTGTGATGCTTGTCAAAGTTCTCTTATCTGTAACCCCCCTTTTGTGTATCTTTCTGGGCTACATATCTGGGCTGTAGGAAAGTTGGGTTGCTGTCTTGTTCCCGCCATTTTGGGAGGGAGAGGCAGCCTGGCCGGTTGAAATAATAAGCTTGCCTTAATTTGATTTTAATTGGAGTCAGTGGTCTTTTCTTGCATTCTGGTCTTACATTTTGGAGTTCCAAAGCGAGATAACCCTGCCCGACCAGATCACAAGACCAGACTGTGGAAATTATGAAGATGGCCTGCCCTCTAGGGCTCCACACTGGAGAGCCACTCTAGGGGGTGTGCAACTTAAGACGTTCCAAGGCCTTGGATTGAGCCTTCAGTCCGTGGAGCACTGCAGAGAACCAAAGCACTAAAACTATTAGCAAGCTCCTGGTAGAGGAGGCCTCCATAGGTAAGTGACGCCTTTATAACATCTGCTATCCAGTTAAGGGAGAGTACTTCTGATGACAGGGAGGTGGCCTGGGTAGGCTAACATATACCCCTCTCCGGGACAGTAATGAGAATGGTTCTGTCCTCTGTTCTGTTCTGTAGGGAATTGCTCTTTAAATTTAAGCTCACAAGGTTTTCTAGGTGTTCAAAAATCTAATAAAATATTAATGTCTACAAAAGGTCTAATATGCCTTTGTTCAAGGACTTTTCCTTCAACAACAAAAAAATGGTTTACAATTTTCAATACAATTGTCTAATATTTTAATAAATAAGTAAAGTAAATTTCATATGGGATTACTCATTCATGAGTAGTTTTGTTTGATATCTGATTGATTTCCTAAGGTCTGTATAAGTTTGTACTAAAGTGTGTATAAGATTGTAAAATTCAGTCATGTGTTAAAGAGACAAAAATTTCTGAAAACATAAGTTTACCCATAAAACTGTGTTATTAAGTTTTATTTTTTTCTAGAGCAAACAACCATAAAAATTAAACAACTGAATAAATAAGAACTGTTATTTTAGAGAACTGTACTGCCATTTCTTTAAAAGCTAAACTTGGTTAATGTAGAAACATCAATGTAATTGTGTTGCTGTCAATGTGCTCATATCTTCCAGGTATACAAGTCTGTAAGGTAGAAACTTGAAAAGAGCATTATATCAATCTGTTGTTCTAAATTTATATGGTAAAAAAATATATTGGGGATTTATTTACCTGTTATCAATAAGATATGTAAAGTTTTATGTTACTTTTTACATTGGGGAACCATTTAAATGTATTTTTAAGTTATTGAGAGCCTAATCTATGTAAAGGTTAAAAACTTTCAGCCTTTCTTTAATTCATGTTTTAAATCTGATATCATACGGTGTTAGCAAATGTTCATGTGACCTGACACAATTTATGTAAACTTTGTAAAATGATATTTAAAAAACAAAGATCACCTTTAGATCTAAAACACTAAAGATTCATATAGAGCCCTGCCTTAACTGAAATAAGGCTGTGTGTCCCATCTTACAACATGTGAGAATGACTACGAAAGCAGTAGGTCAGATTTTATTTCATTTAAAGTTATGTTCAAAAGTTTCTTTGGTTTTTGATTTGTGTCAAGATTACTAGGATTTAAACAGGGGATATAGTGTATAACTCAGCCAAAAAATTTAGGGTAGCTGTTACACGAACTAAGTATTTTTACTCTTGTTAAAAATTTTTATTTTGTAATTTCCTTATAAGTGATCTAAAGATTCCCTGTTAGTGTTTTACAGAAGTGTTGCTTTAAGAACACAACATGGGTTAATTTAAGATAATAAGTCATCACCTATAAGACAGAATAATACAGATCCCAATTAATTAAAAGATAAATAATTATAAAGTTATAGACATTAAATCCCAGTACTTGTAATATAAGGCTGTTAAAATTTATTTGCTGGATGTTTCAGATTAGGATTTAATTAAAGTTAAATGAAAAGGGCCAAGAAAACCAATATTTGGCTCTTGCCCTCTGAGTCAGTCTGAATCCAGGGAACAGGGGACTTCTCTAAAGAGCTTTGCAACTCTGGGCCAAATAACCTCCAGATCAGGAAAAATAATGAGACCACTGGAGAACATAAAGCCAATGAGTGCATTTGCCATGAAGAGGAGAGTTATCAGAGAAGGGAGACATTCTTATGCTTCTGAGGGAAACCACATGGTCAAGCAAGACCTGGACCCACCTAGCGAAAATGGCACTATCAGAACTGAGAAGCTGCTCTCAAGTTTCCCCAGAATTGACTCCCATAAAAGCTCAGCTGACTGTGAAAAATAGATAGAAACAGAAGTCAGTTTGACTGTTTCATCTTAAACAGTTAGCAAAGACAGTTAAAACGAAAATACAGCCATTCCTGGGCATTTTAATTAATAATCATCATCATCATCATCATCATCATCATCATCATCATCATCATAATAATAATAATAATAAAATTTTAAGGTATACAATTTATGTTAGCCTCCCAAAATAAGTAAGACTGGAAACTAAAAGAAGGATTCTCAGACAGGAATGCCTGATAACTATAAAAAGTGACTATCAAGAGGAGCTGCCACAGGCAGATTTTTTAGGTTAAGACCTACTTATATTCCTAACCTAAACAGGTAGTCTTCGTGTCTGCTAGTACGATTATCCAGCCCTGAGTAACAGAAGTGAAGATTTCTCTATTAGACACAAAGGTCATACTAGTAAAAGGATTTTGCAAGATCAGATGACATGAAATTATTACACTGTATCTAATGGGGAAGGACAACTGTAACACTAAAATTAAAAGGTTACGTTGACAGTCCAGATAACTGGGGAAACTAAAGTCTGGTGAGGGAACCTCAATACAGCGACATGTTCCAACTGCTGCAACATTTATTCAGTACTCATGGTTTTTGTTTCTCTCAACTTTCAGGGCAGCTGAACAATAGGTAATCTAAAGGCCCAAAGCAGGGTTTCTCCACTGAGACTTTCATGGTCACACTGATATCTGAGTTTTCTGACATGGTCGCCATTCCTTTCAGCTATTCAGTACATGGCCATGTCACAGAGATTGGAGGTGGTACATACCTTGGACACAAAACCATGAGCCTATTCTACAGAGTGGCCAGAATTCAGAAAGAAAACAGGAACTTAGGAAGATAGCAGGTGTTCCCCATCGATAAGGCAAGCTGCAGTACATTCATAAATTGGGCAGGATGAATGCTGGGAAGCTTTCTACTAGACAGGACACATCCAATGATGCATCCTCTTTTCTAATATCTACAACCACGGACACAGTGGGTTACACAGACATAGAAACACTCGCCTTGTCAAATGACTTAGTAAAAGCTGTTCACTCCAAACCAAGTAAACCGCCTTTCCTACCTATTCTCAGAATATGAGACAAAACCACAAACCCACACCCACACCCACAAAGACACCTCGTTCCCCCAAGTAGGTCTGTGACTATCCGGAGTTTACTCTGAGTGGTGGACCATGCTATGTTCACCAGAAATGGCCTGTCCTATCTCAGATCTGGTCTCTTTGGCCACCTCTCTGAAATTGTCAGAAGCGAGCGCTGAGCCACTACCTGCTTTCTCAGAAAAGGACCCTCTTCAGAGCTTTCCTCGCATTTGGCCATCCTCACATCAGTAGGTACCAAAAAAGACTGACCCTGTCCTCGGTAAATCCAAACAAGTGAGACCAATGGGACTTGGATTGGGACTGCTTTTGGTTGCCTGGCTTCCCGAATCCCAAGTTCAGAGAATTCCATCACCAAGGAAGTGAGGTGAGGTCACTTCCTTCCTGAACTGAATGAGGTCACTGCCTTGGCAACCAGTTTGTCCTAACAGTTGCTTCCAAGGGTCCCATGAGATGGAGGCTTCCCCTACTCTCTGTGACACTTTCACAAGTTAGAATGATAAATCAAACATAGGCACCCAGGAACAGCTCTCCATAATTGCCTGCTTTGGTCCATCTTCTCTACATTAAGATCAGAGAGGATGATTCAGACACAACCCTTCATCCTGACCAGGTTGCTTTCCATGGTAGATGACTTTTGCTCTCTCAGGTCCTACATAGCTGCCTATATCTTCTCCAGGGATCATTTCTGCAAGTACCTTTGTGGTTATTAGCAGGTTAAAGATCCCCTACATTCCTGTATTTTAAGACCAACTCTGTCCCTGCTCTTCTGTAATGTAAGATTGAGGGAACAGTGTATGCTTAGGGTTAATAACAGATTCAATTTCAGTTAGGAATCATTCTACAGGATGAATAAAGGTATTGGGATCCTGCAATATTTACAACAATATATAGGTGAAATATAATTATGAAAACAGAAATCTAAGTAAGATTTGAAGCCCAGAAGGTCATTGGGCCCTTGATTGGTATACTTAGCTTTGAATTACTTTCTGCACAGATGTCTCAGATAAATCGATATACAATGGCATAGTATCTTGTACCTGGGATGATGGAATGTAGAAGAGAACATCCAGTCAAAAAGTGATAGAAGTTAGGATTAGGAAGATATTCGGTAGGTTTAGGAAGGAGGGAATAATAGATTTGGAACAAATGTTCTTTAGCAATAGGGTTTCGGTTAGAGGGTGAATGTAAGTGTCACCACATGTGAAGATTCAGTCACAATGATGAACTGGGGAAAATATCTAGGAAAGAAGATATCAATTGAGACATTACAAAATCAGGCAAAGTATAAAGTGAGTGACAGGATTAGACTTTTTCAAAAGGGTTGAGTTTGATTACATAATCTTTGGAAGAAACAAATATGTAGTCACCAATAGGATTTTCATTTGAGCACATTAGGCAACCTGGACATGGATATTTTTAGTAATCCATGTTCAATTTCCGTTTAGGTTTGGTACAATCATAAGTGTAACGTTTGTGTTTTTTGTGTCCTGAATATTACTGTGATAAAATGTATATGTAGATCAGGTGACATGGGTATTTCTTCCACCATTTCTGGGAGCAATATGTTGAAGATGTATTAATTAGTACTGGAGTTCAATGAGGTGTATCCTGTGTCTATGAATATAGAGATAATGCATGAATAGACGATACTGTGAATAAATAATATAACTGATTCCACTTTAAATAATGGATTGAATTAATATCTGAAAATATATACGAAATCTTATATTGATATACATTCATTCATTTCAACCAGTTGTACATCTAATGTTAACATTAGGGTTATGGATTATCATGAAGGGTGTCTGAGTTTTGCTTCAAAAGTGATTATGGAAATCGAAAATAAAGTGTTTGGAAAGAAGTCTCACTGAAAGACCCGTCAAGAAACCTGGAGGAATACATGTGTTCTAAAACAGGAAGTGATTGAAAGTGAAACAAATGCCTATAATTTGCGAACTTGTGGATGAAATATATATCCTATGATGTGCATAAACTGAAGAAATTGTAAAGTACCAGTGTTAAATAAAAATGAATGTCAAAAGTCACATCATATCCCATAGGAATCTACTTGCATTGATGTTAAACAGGATGAGTTACTGTAGAAATATTAGGATTTGTATGCACCATTCACTGAAGTTAGTTGTCAGTACTAGGAAACAATATGTATTTCGGGTTGATGAATATTTTTGAGAATAATCTTGTGAAATATTGATTATAAATCTACATACATGAGCATCAATGAATTGATAGAGTGTACAGTAAGACACATATATTTTATATTTTGAAAAATCTGGAGTGTGTGTGTGTGTATATATGTATATATATATACATATAACACAGAGACATTACAAAGTAGCAATACATATGACAATCAAAATTTGTTGTGAAATATATATCATCCACATATATTTGGATATACATATAACACACAGACATTAAAAAGTAGCAATATATATGACAATCGAAATTTGTTGTGAAATATATATCATCCACAGGTCCAAATATATTTATTTTACTCAACATGATTTATGTATAATGTTGTTCAACTAGGAAATTCACGAATAGTTTGAATTTTCAGTTCCAACAGCGTTTAGTAGGAGTGATCTCTGCTAACAATTTGTATCTGCCAAATCAGACATCTCAAAAGAATGTACATGTGATACCAGGTAGGAATCTATATGTGCATATGAAATTACATGTGCTGAATAGGCTACAGAGAAAGGGAGACAGGATTTTTTTTATTTGTTAAATTAAAAACACATGGAGAACTATTTCAACAAAAAATTGACAAGTTTTACAACAGCTACACTTTATCATGCAAAAGGCAATTCCAACTGTACACCATGCCTCTTCTGAACTGCTTGCATTTCCAATCTGTTTGGGTTATTTTTCTCCATCATATTAGGATTAGTAGTCAGAGTCTAGTAGGGTTTGGGGTAGTGTCAGGGATAAAGTACTTCCAAAGGAAAATTAGAAAAAGAATTCAATGAGTAGGCAAATATGTGCTACAAAAAATCCTCCCACACTCATCCAGAACAAAGCCTTGACATAACCATTACCCCAAGTATGACACAACTAGAAGAGAAGAGTTTGAAAATCCGTAATTATATGTCTGGAATGGAACACGCTCAGGAGTTTACAAACTTGGAGGTGGTAGAGGAGATTCCAAAAGTAAGGGACAGGGTAAACATGCCACAAACATGGAGCTCTGGTGGAATAAAGACTTATTGAGAAACAGCCTCTGAGTTTGGACACATGAAATATATGTTGTTGTCAGGAGCTTTAGCTTCCTTTGTAGTGAGACCATCAAAGCTGGGTCTGCATCTATGTGACCTGGAGGAAGTGGTTTCTTATTTTCCAATGACCATGAGGCAGCAGTGCTGAATTCTATCTTTTTAGGTCAACTGTGGCCATTGGGGACTAAGTGTCTCCCCCACTGTGGACCGTGAAGTCATTTGGTCATCCTCCATTTTTCCTGGTGTTTCTTGCAGCTGCACTGGGAGTTTGGTATTTGCTTCACGAAATACAAGGAATTCAACTGGGACACAGGGCTGGAGGGAGTTCTGTCACGTGTGGTGAAACAGGGTCAGCAAGAGAATGCACCAACTAGGCTTCTATCCTATATAGCTTGCCCCCTTGACTATAGCAACCTGATTCTGAACATTGCCCTGAAACCTCTCCATATAACAAAATGCCTTTACTTATAAGGGTCTGTTGGCTGCACCATGTCAGTCACAAGCCATTTTGAAGACAATGGCAGATCCACATGGCCCCACCGCAGATGTTTTATCACACTCCTGCCCACCACTCCTCTAGGCCCACTACTCAGAAGGCACCAAGTTACTGGCATCTCTGTTCTACACCATTTTCATGGAACCCAGTCAATCAAGGCACTGTGTGGTACACTCATGATGAGAAACAGGACATCCAAAGATTCTCCAGTGCCACCTGTTCATGGGAATTTCAAAAATTTCATGGTATTTATCAGGAAACATTAAATGGTGAGGAAGCTCATTTCATAGAAAGCTGTGGAGAATTATCACAGGCAAGACTTCCCAAAGAGTGGCCAAAATTTCACATGAAGCCATGCCCATTGAGGTTTACAATGTGAGGTCCATGTGTGTTTTGCCTCTCAACTCTGGCTGTCAAGTTTTTCAGAATAAAATCATGTGATATCCTAGCTGAAATTCCTAGTGCTCTGTGGAAAGCAAACCTGGCCCTAGATCAGTTTCCAAGGGCAACTCTTATCCGTGGCCTCCTAAAATCCCAAAACAGTTCATGGCAATATTTCTCTGATGTCATTTCCTGAACTCAGTATCTAAGGGGAATCACACCAGAGTTCAAGCCAAGGTGGACCCAGTCATCTCTTCCAACTGTCACACAAATAACCAAAATTAAAACCAAAACACTCCCACATGGCCCTCATCTTCTTCCATATAGGCACTCATCATAAACTCCGGTTGGTGGTTTCCATGAGGGACACAGCTCAAGACAGTGTCAAAAATATGCTCCCTTGCCACTCATTTGCCTAAAGTCAGAGTGGCCTGGACACACTTCCGGTGAACCAGGAGTGATCAAATAGGCCTGCCATTAATACTGCTCTGCTTGTATAATTTGAGGCCTACTGACTGTCAGGTATAAATTCTTTATGCGATTTGGAGTAATGAGAAAACCCAAGAACTTCTGCATGGCTTTGAAGAACTCATTTGACCCAAAGGATCCCTATTCTCACTTGATAGAGGTCAAGAACCTAACAGAGGAAGGCAAGAGACTTCATCCACAATCACTGATCTTTTTGCCATTGTGGTTTTGGATGCACATATGGGATCTTTCTTTAGATAAATTAGGTGCTGAGAATCTAAGCCACAGCCTCACACAGGGTGAAGAGGCTGATTGAGACACATCCTTTTCCAAAGCATTTAATCAAAGAAACACAGGTGATGCCTATTCATTTCCATTTGAAAACTGTTTTTTTCAGGATTCAAAAAAGGGTGGCCTGAGGCAAAGACCTTCCTGACATTCAGGGCAACAGAACATTAGGTAAGCAAAAGGCCTAAAGCAGAGTGGCCAGAATTCAGGAAGAAAACAGGAACTTAGGAAGGTAGCAGGTGATGCACATCAATAAGGTTAGCCACACTCTATTCATAAATTGGGCAGGATGAACGCTGGAAAGCTGTCTACTAGACAGGAAACAATCATTGATGCATTCTCTTTTTTAATGTCTGCATCCACAGACACAGTGTGATACACAGATATAGAAACACTCCCCTTGTCAAATGACATTCTAGAAGCAGTCTAGTCCAAACCAAACAAACCGCCTTTCCTACCTATTCTCAGACCATGAGACATAACCACAAACACACACCCACACCCACAAAGGCACCTCCTTCCAGCAAGTAGGTCTGTGACTAACTGGAGTGTCCTCTGACTGACAGACTTTCCCTGAAATGTCCTGTCCTGTCTCATATCTGGTTTTTTGGGCAAGTCTCCGAAGTTGTCAGTAGCCAGTGCTGAGCCACTACCATCTTTTTCAGGACAGGCCCCTCTTCAGAGCTTTCATGGCATTTGCCGATCCTCACATTAGAAGGTACCAAGAATGACTGACCCTATCCTTGTTAATTCCAATCAAGTGAGCACACTGAAACTGGGACTGGGACTGGCTCTGGATGCCTGGCTTCCTGGATCCCATGTTCAGAGAGTTAAATCAACAAGAAAATGAGGTGAGGTCACTTCTTTCAGGAACTGAATGAGATCACTGCTTTGGTAACCATATGTCCTAACAGTTGCTTCCAAGAGTCCCATGCGATGGAGGCTGCCCCTATTTCCTGTGACACTTTTACAAGTTAGAATGGTATATCAACCATAGGCACCCTGTAAGAGCTCTCAACACAGGCCTGGATTGGTCCACCTTCTCTACATTGAGAAGAGAGTGCCTCATTCAGACAATCCACATCAAGTTGTTTGCCATGGATGATGACTTTTGCCCTCTCAGATCCTTCATAGCTGAATACATCTTCTCCAGGGATCATTTCTGCATGGACCTATGAGGTTCTCAGCAGGTGGAAGATCCCCTACATTCCTGTATTTTAAGACCAACTCTGTCCCTGCTCTTTTGTAAAGTTAGATTGAGGAAACAGTGTATGGTTAGTATTAATAACATGTTCAATTTGGATTAGGAATCATTCTGCTGGATTAATAATGGTATAGGGAACCTGCGATATTTATAAGAATATAGAGGAGAAATATACGTATGAAAACAGAAATCTAGGTACGATTTGAAGCCCAGAAGGGCATTGGGCCCTTGATGGGGATACTTAGCTTTGAATTACTTTCTGCACAGTTGTCTCAGATAAATCGACATACAATGGTATAGGACCATTTACCTTGGATGATTGAATGTAGTGAAAGAGGAAGAGTCGGCAGGATTAGGAAGGTAATTGGTATATTTTGAAAGAAGAGTGAGTATAGGATTTGGAGCAAAAGTTCTTTAGAAATAGGGTTTCTTGTAGAGAATGACTGTAAATGTCAGCACATGTGAAGAGTCAGTCACAATGATGAACTGGTGAAAATATGTAGGAAAGCAGATATCAATAGAGACATTAGGAAATCAGGCAAAGTATAAAGTGAGTGATTGGATTAGACAATTTCAACATGCTTGAGAGAATATATAATCTTAGGAAGAAACAAATATGTAATTACCAATAGGATTGACATTAGAGAGCATTAGGCAAACTGAACGTGGATGTTTTTAGTAATCCCTGCTCACTTTCCATTTAGATTTTGGTAGAAGCATAAGTGTGACCTTTGGTTTTTGTGTCCAGAATATTACTGTGATAAAATATATTTGTAGATAAGGTGACATGAGTATTTCTTCCACCAGTTCTCAGAGCAATATTTTGAAGACTTATAAATTAGTATTCGGGATACAAATAAGTTTACCCTGTATCTATGAATACAGAGATAATGCATTAATAAATCATAATGTGAATAAATAATATAACTAGTTCCAATTTTAAATAATGGATTTAATTGATATCTGAAAATATACAGGAAATCTTATATTGATATACATACATTCATTCCAACGAGTTAAACATCTAATGGTAATATTAGGGTTATGGTTTATCAGGAAGAGTGTGTGAGTTTTGCTATTGTGGGTGAAGGAAAATGCGAGCCAGATGCAGGTTGGCTAGCCTAGATTACTATGTTTACCCGGCAGTTATCAAAGCCACAAAAGCCAAGGCTGTGTGAGGAAAAAGCCGACTTCTTCTGTGAGTCATAGGGATGTGAGCATATAGGGGCTGCCTAGAGGAACCCAAACTTTTCATCAAATTCAGTACACAGCATTGGCCATATTACCAATTAACAACCAAAACCGATGGCCCCCAGGGGGGTCTCTATAACCTCAAATTCTGTGTGACCTTTTTAACTGCGGCAAGTGCTCAATAGCGTGGAAGGAAATTCCCCTATGTGGAGGCCTTTTTCCTCCTTCACTCAAATCCTGAACTATACATCTCCAATAGATCCTCACCCTCTGCCATCTACTCCAGATGCTCTGCTGTCAATCCCACCTCAGCAACCTGATTTCTCCTCTCCAATTACTAGATCAAATACCCAAACCACCGCTGGTTCTCAGACAATTGCCCCCTTGCTGAGGTAGCAGGTACTGAGATACCCCTCTTCCCACTCACTCCTCTCTTCTCCTGTCAGTGTCCACACCGGGTCCCAACAGGTCCTTTTACCAGCTAACCCAAAGCTCAAACAGGCAGAGGAGAGCCCTCAGACCCCTATCCAAGATGTAATGAAAATGGCCTTTAAAGTTGCTTTGTCAACACTGAAAACAGGTTACTAAGAATTTGAAGTCCCTCACAGGCTTTTTGAGATACTCACTCCCATCTTCCCCTCTGGTCTATCTGTTCTACTGCTCAACTTTTTGATGCTAGGAAAATCCCAAAGCCCTTTCCCATTATTCTTTTACATCTCTTCTTCCTCATTCTCAGATCCACGGAGCTGCTCTCACCACCCGCCTTTCACGTCTTCCCCCTCTGTACCAGGACCACAGAAAATTCTTAACTGACCTTCTCCAGAAGTCTTCACCATGGCTGAATTTAGGACTTTTAGCAAAAGAGTCCCAATGAAGGAGTTCAATGTAGATAAACTTCCTCTTTTCTTGTTGCCCTGTTCTACATACCATGGGCTGGAAAAATCAGCTCTGCTATGCTAGACACCCCTTTACTAGTTTTTCACAAAATATGTGAACAAGGCCTCTGGCCTTGAGCTGGGGCTTCACAGAGATGGCTACATTTCTAAGATAAAGAAGTTACCAACTGGGCTCCATGGTAATAGCTGGCAGGGAGAAAAAAAAAGAGAAGACAAAATCTCTCCCCCTCCCAAGTGTCCTTAAAAACTAAACTTGCATAGAACAGAGGAAATAAAACAGAAACAAAAACAGCTTTTTGTGAACTTCTGCAGACTGTGAACTTCTGAGCCACTTTACCTACATGTTGGGTACAAAATTCTGAAACTACCTAAACTTGGGGTTCAGCGGATTAATTGATTACAACAGAAGCAATGCCCTCTAAATCCGTTTGCAACCAAATAGGATTGTTTCCCTAGCTTCGGTGCTATCTTAGGTGCCTTGCCTTGTCTGTCCCTACAAAAGTGTAATTCTAT
The DNA here is from genome assembly GCF_048772815.1 of Callospermophilus lateralis. Classification (NCBI taxonomy): domain Eukaryota; kingdom Metazoa; phylum Chordata; class Mammalia; order Rodentia; family Sciuridae; genus Callospermophilus; species Callospermophilus lateralis. Next base: position 926,513 of record NW_027514460.1, on the reverse strand, counting down.
ATACTTAAACATTGTTAATGGGTTCATAAAATGGTCAACAGATGTGATTAATTATGTAATGGTGCAGATGATTCCCAGAGTGCTCTATCATTAAACAGGTTCATTTAAAAATCAAATAGGGGGGCAAAAAACTCGGTTCCGCTGGGAAGCTGTATTCCTCACTTTAGCCATCCTATTCGGAATAGGAGTTGCTGCAGGGGTGGGCACAGGAACCACTGCCCTAGTCCATGGGACACAACAAATAACCCAATGACAAGTACCAATAGACCAAAACTTAAAGATATTAAAAACCTCCATCACAGCTTTACAGGAATCTTTAACCTCGCTCTCTGAAGTAGTTTTACAGAACAGGCGACATTTGGACCTTCTCTTCATGAGAGAAGGGGCCTTTGTGCTGCATTGAGGGAAGGATATTGTTTTTATGCTGACGATACTGGAGTTGTAAAAGAATCTATGAGTAAATTTAAAAAAACCGCCTTGAAGAGTGTCAACGAGAGACAGAGGCCCAAAAAGGGTGGTTTGAGTCTTGGTACACACAGTCCCCGTGGGTAACTACACTTTTATCAGCCTTGTCCGGTACTTTAATAATCTTCATATTATTGCTAACTGTAGGGCCCTGTATGCTCAACCGTGTAGTTTCTTTTCTCCAAGCTCAAATTGGACAAGTTAAACTTATGGTAATCAGACAACAATGTTTCCGACTAGCAGACATGAATTGTGACACCCCCCAATGATCACTTTTATGATTAAAAGTAACCAGAACAAGAAGTGGGGAATGAAAGGATAATAAAATAGGTACTTGTCAATTTCTGTTTTTCTGTATGCTTAAAAAAACACTGTTGAAATCTTGAGAACTGTTTGCTTATCTTGTTCCCCAAATGTACTGTCCCCAATTGCCAAACTGCAGAATGTACTCCCTCACACATTTGCAAACAAACTGCCCACTTGCCATGACCCATCAATAAATTTCACTCCCTTCCCTCTCTAAGGAAAGTATATAAGCTCTGCTTAAGCTGTTCTCAGGGCTCTCTGCTAAATTCAAGTGAGCTCTGAGCCACAGCATGCTGGACCCCCAATAAACACTTTGCTGTTGCATGTGACAGTCTCTTGGTGGTCTCTTACTCCAACGCTCGACCAACCTTTACATTGGTACAATCATAAGTGTGACCTTTGCTTTTTGTGTCCAGAATATTACTGTGATAAAATGTATACATAGGTCAGGTGACATGAGTATTTCTTCCACCATTTCAAGGAGGAATATTTTGAAGACATGTAAATTAGTATTGGGGGTGTAAAGAGGTGTACCCTGTGTCTATGAATATAGAGATAATGCATGAATAGACAATATTGTGTATAAATAATATAACTGGTTCCACATTAAACAATGGATTGAATTGATATCTGAAAATATATAAGAAATCATATATTGATATATAATCATTCATTCTAACCAGTTATACATCTAATCGTAATATTAGGGTTATGGTTCATCATGTAGGGTGTGTGAGATTTGCTTCAAAAGTACTTATGGATATCAAAAATAATGTGTTTGGAAAGAAGTCTCATGAAAAGACCAGTCAAGAAACATGAAGAAATATATGTGTTCTGAAGTAGAAAGTGATTGAAAGTGAAACAAATGCCTATAAATTTGCAAACTTGTGGATGAAATCTATATCCAATGATGTGCATAAACTAAAGAAATTGTAATGCACCAGTGTTGAAAAAAATTAACATCAAAATACACATCATGTTCCATAGGAGTCTACTTGCATTGATGTTAAACTTGGTCAGTTACTGAAGAAATATTAGGATTTGTATACACCATTCACTGAAGTTAGTTTTCAGTAGTAGGAAACAAATATGTATTTCAGGTGGATGAATATTTCTGAGAATAATCTTGTGAAAAGATAATTATAAATCCACATACATGAATATGAATGAATTTAGGAAATGTATAATAAGACAGATATATTTCATATTTTGAAAAATCTGGATAGTATATATATATATATATATATATATATATATATATATATATATATTAAAAATTAGCACTATATGCCAATTGAAATTAACCATGAAATATATATCATTCACAGATCAAAAATATTCATTTTACTGAACATGGATTTATATATAATGTTGTTCAGCTAGGAAACTCACCCATAGGTTGAATTTTCAGTTCCATCAGCATTTAGGAGGAGTGATCTCTTCTCACAATTTGTATCTGCCAAGTCAGCAACCACAAAAGAGTGTACGTGTGGTACCAGGTAGGATTGTATATGTGCTTATAAAAATACATATGCTGAATAGGCTACAGCGAAAGGGAGACAGGAATTCACATATTGGTTAACTTTAAAAACAACTGGAGAACTATTTCAACAAAAAATTGACTAGATTTATAACTCCTACCCTACACAGTGCATAAGGCAAGTCCAAATATACACCAGGCCTCTTTTGAAATGCTTGTATTTCAATTTTTTGGGGATTATTTTTCTCCATCATATTAGGATTAGTACACAGAGTCTAGTAGGGTATGGGGTAGTGTCAGGGATTCAGTATTTCAATTGGAAAATTGGAAAATGAATCCAATGTGTATGCAAACATGTGCTACACAAAAATCCTTCCACTCTCATCCAGAACAATTCCTTGACATTTCCTTCACTCCAAGTAAGACACAATTTGAGGAGAAGAGTTATAAAATCTGTGAATATATATCTGGAATGAAAATTGCTCAGGAGTTTAGAACTTTGAAGGTGGTAGACCAGTTTCCAAAAGTAAGGGACAGTGTAAACTCCACAATCATGGAGCTCTGCTGGCCTAAAGACTTCTTCAGAAACTGCCTCTGAGGTTGGGCACTTGAAATATATGTTGTTGTCAGGAGCTTTAGCTTCGTTTGTAGTGAGACCATCAAAGCTGGGTCTGCATCTATGTGACCTGGAGGACATGGTCTCTTATATTCCAATGAACATTAGGCAGCAGTGCTGAATTCTCTCTTTGTAGATAATTGTGGCCACTGGGGGCTAAGTGTCTCCCCATGTGGAGTGTGAAGCTATTTGGTCACCTTCCACTTTTTGTGGTGTTTCTTGCCGCTGCACTGGGAGTTTGGTATTTGCTTCACGAAATTCAAAAAGTTCAACTGGGACAAACTGCTGGAGGGAGTTCTGTCACGTGTCGTGGGTCAGGGTCTACAGGAGAATACACCAATCTGGCTTCTATCCCACATAGCTTGCCCCCTTGACCATAGCAACCTGATTCTGAACATTGCCCTGAAACTTCTCCATATAACAAGATGCCTCTACATACAAGGTTCTGCTGGCTGCTCCATGTCAGTCACAACCCATTTGAAAGCCAATGGCAGATCCACATGACCGCACCACAGATTTTTTAACACACACGTGCACAACACTTCTCTACGACCACTAATCAGCAGGCTCCAACTTACTGACATCTCTGTTCTACATCATTATCATGAAACCCTGTCAATCAAGGAAGTGTCTGGTACACTCAAATCAGCAACAGGACATTCATGGTTGTCCAGTGCCACCTGGTCATGGAATTTTCAAAAATGTCATGGTATTTATGTAGCCATTTTTCAAGAATGAATTTGGAGGCACTCTGGGTTTCAATTCATTCAGGTACCGTTAAATGGTGAGGAAGCTCATTTCAATGAATGCTCTAGAGAACTCTCACAGGCAAGGTTTCCCAAAGAGTGGCCAAAAAGTTACATGAAGCCAGACCCATAGAAGTCTACAATGTGAGGTCCATGTTTGTATTGACTCTCAACTATGGCTGCCAAGTCTTTCAGAATAAAATCACATGATATCATTGCTGAGATTCCCTGTGCTGTGTGGAAAGCCACCCTTGGTCTAGATCTCAGTTTCCAAGGGTGACTCCCATGTGTGGCCTCCAAAAATCTCAACACATTTCATGGCAATAATTCTCTGAGGTCAGTTCCACAACACAGTCTCTAAGGGGAATCACACCAGAGTTTAAACCCCGGTGGACCCAGTCATCTCCCAACCGCCACACAAATGACCAGAATTAAAACCAAAACACTCCCACATAGCCCTCATATTCTTCCATATATACACTCATCATAAACTGTGGCTGGATATTTCCATGAGGGGCACATCCAAAGACAGTGTTCAAAAAAAGCTCCCTTGCCCCTCATTTGCCTAAAGTCATTGTGGCCTGGACACCCTTAATGAACCAGGAGTGATCAAGTAGGCCAGCTCTTAATACTGCTCTGCTTCTCCAATTTGAGGCCTACTGCCTGTCAGGTATAGACTCTTCATGTGATTTGGAGTCATGAGGAAACCCAAGCACCTCTGCATGTCTTTCAAGAACTCATTTGACCCAAAGGATCCCTATTCTCACTTGATAAAGGTCATGAAACTAAGAGAGAAAGGCAAGAAACTTCATCCACAAAAACTGAACTTTTTGCCATTTTTTTTGGATGCACACATGGGATCTTTCTTTAGATCCATCTGGTGCTGAGAATTTAAGCCACAGCCTCATACAGGGCCAAGATGCTGATTCAGACACAAAACCATGAGCCTATTCTGGAGAGTTTCCAGAATTCAGGAAGACAACTGGAACTTGGGAAGATAATAGGTTTTGCCCATCTATAAGGCAAGCTGCAGTCCATTCATAAATTGGGCCGGATGAATGATGGGAGCTTTCTATTAGACAGGACACATCCATTGATGCATTGTCTTTTCTAATGTCTACAACCACGGACACAGTAGGATACACAGATATAGAAACACTTGCCTTTTCAAGTGACATACAAGAAACAGTCCACTCCAAACCAAACAAACCGACTTTCCTATCTATTCTCAGAACATGAGACAAAACCGCATACTCACACCCATACTCAAACGGCACCTCCTTCTCCCAAGTAGGTGTGTGAATATATGGAGTGTCCTCTGACTGGTGGGCCATACTCTGTTCCACCGAAATGCCCTGTAGGGTCTCAGATCTTGTCTCCTTTTCCAACTCTGTGAAGTTGCCAGGAGCCATTGGTGAGCAACTATCTGCTTTCCCTGGAAAGGCCCCTCTTCAGAGCTCTCCTGGCATTTGGCCATCCTCACATCAGTAGGTACCCAGAAAGACTGACCCTATCTTTGGTAAATCCAAACAAGTGAGCCCAATGTGACTGAGACTGGGACTGGCTCTGGATGCCTTGCTTCCTGGATCCCAAGTTCAGAGATTTCAAACACCAAGGAAGTTAGGTAGGTCAATTCCTTCAGAAACTGAAAGAGGTCACTGCCTTGACAACCACCTTGTGCTAACAGTTGTTTCATAGGGTCCCATGAAATGGAGGCTGCCCCTACTTCCTGTGACACTTTCAAAAGTAAGAATGGTATTTCAACCATAGGCACCTGGGAACAGCTCTCCACACAGGCCTGGTTTGGTTCATCTTCTCTATATTAAGAAGAAAGCGGCTGTTTCAGACACATCCCTTCGTCCTGACCAGGGTTTTTGCCATGGAAGATGATTTTTGCTCTCTTAGGTCCTCCATAGCTGCCTACATCTTATCCAGGGATCATTTCAGCATGGACCTTTGAGGTTCTCAGCAGGTCGAAGATCCCCTACATTCTTGTATTGTAAGACCAACTCTGTACCTGCTCTTCTGTAAAGTGAGATTGAGCGAACAGTGTATGGTTAGGGTTAATAACAGGTTCGATTTGGGTTAGGAATCCTTCTGCGAGATGAATAATGGTATTGGAACCAACAGAAATCTAGGTAAGATTTGAAGCCCAGTAAGGCATTAGGCGCTTGAGTGGGATACTTAGTTTTGAATTATATTCTGCACAGACGTCTCAGATGAATCGATATACAATGGCATAGGACCTTGTATCTTCGATGATTGAATGTTGAAGAGAACATCCAGTCAAAAAGGGATAGTAAGTAGGATTAGGATGATAGTTGGTAGGTTTAGAAACAAGAGTGAGTATAGGAGTGGGACCAAAATTTCTTTAGCAATAGGCTTTTGCGTAGAGATTGAATATAAATGTCAGCACATGTGAAGAGTCAATCACAATAATGAACTGGGATAACATCCTCACTCCATGGGTGCATCCTCCGCCAAGTGGAGGGGCCCATGGGGGACGAACCGTTATGGCAAGGGCAGAAGATAGTTGGTCAGAGCTGTTACTCATACTTTTATATAAGAAAGAGAGATCTGTGGGGATGTAAACTTAAGAAATAAGCCTGTGAGAAGGGTAGAACATCCTTTTAAATGTTGGCAGCACGGTCTTCCATCTCCAGACGATGATGGACCTGTATGGGTTTAGAGGCCAAAATATTAATCTGTTCTTTAATAAATTGTACCAGCCTGTTTATAATGCAGGGTCCTATGGACCCAATTATAAGTAAACCCAACAAAGGGCCTAATAGGGGAAGAAGGTAGGGTAGAAATCCATAAAGCCCAGTCCAGAGGGGATTTTCAAATAGTTCGCGTCATCTTTTTCTAGATCTTATTGAAGGTGCTTAATTTTAGTGCGTACTATGCCTGATTTATTGGCATAAAAGCAGCATCGTTCCCCTAAGCCCAAGCAAATACTTCCCTGGTTATCTGTCAGCAAATCTAAGCCTCGTCTTTTTGAAGGAACACTTCTGCCTGGGAGTCTATTTGGTCCTGCAGATCTTTAATGGTTCCTGATAGAGTTTGTACATCATTTATAAGTTGTTGAGAAAGGCGATGGTAAGAGTGTATAGCTGTGCCTAAGCCAGTGTACCTGTGCCCACAGCAGCTGTTATTCCAAAGCTGGCAATGAGTGGTAAGGCCTGTATTGCCCGCCTGTGTCTTTTAACTAAGGTGTCTAGGCTAGGAATGGGTAGAGGTTCATCTCCTGGGACTATAGTTATATCAGGGAGTAATAAGGCAAGAACAGAGCCACCGGTCCAATTCGCTGGAAGCCTGGGGAAGGCCAAGTTTCCTCCACCCATTAAAACTCTGCCATTGGGAGGACAAAGAGTTGGGGTGGGTGAGGAATAATTTTGTATGTTGAGCAATTTTCAAAGAAAGTAACTCCAACATCAATATCATAGGTGTTATTCTGCATCGCGCCTAAAAGACATAATGTAATAGTGCCTATAAGTTGTACTTAAAAAGGAAATCCGGGTTGGCATGTATTATCATTGTCTATGATAGAATTAATAGGAACTGCCATAGTCATAATTGCCCCTGTTGTCATGCAGAGCCAGCAATCACCAGCAAGGGTGTGGTTGGAATTATTAAGCAAGTAGAAGGTAGTTTCCAAAATATCTAATGTATTGGTATCTAAACCTGGGAGCTGAGATTTAGGCAACATTAAGGGATGATATGTAAGCTCAGGGATTTGGGGTTTCAAAAGTTTGATTATGTGAGGATGTTTGACAGCATCAGTGGTTCTTCCACCATCAGTGACCCCTGTAGGGGCCTTAATGGGCCAGCAGGAGGGTTTACCGACAGGGCCTTGGCAACCAGCTTACTGTAGCTTGGTGTATTTGCCTTCTACTCCCTGGTCAAATAGAACGGAGGTATAATGAATAGTGGTCCCCCCTGCTGCATGAGTTTTAGTTTGGGAGGCTTCAAAAAATTGTTCTCCCTGCTTGTTAACACAAATTGAGGGCGACACATAACAAGAGTCATGCCTCGCCTGGGTATGCGAACAGGTTGCAGAAGAATTTTGGAGAGCTTTACTTGTACTAGGGGGAATAAACTTTGGCTTGTTAACACATACCCATTTAGGCTGATGAACTCCTCCAAGTTTATGGTCAACCTCGGCATGGAGGTAAGCCACCTTAGTCACGCAGTCAGCAGTCTCGGTCCAACTAGTGGGAGCCTGAGTCCAAGATCATCACTTGCATTCACAGGGGGGCCCAAAAACTTACACCATGATGTTGGAACGTGGAGGGCCAAGGCCTCCATGTACAAACCTGTTAAGCAGAAGTGCCTAATTCAGGATCCTCACACAGATTGTTGGCTGCATCTGAAAAAGAACAAAATTTGTCCTCAGGGGGAGGCCCTCCATCCCTGTGTTGAGGTAAGTCATTAACCTGTTTAACCAGGCATTCTGGTAACCATCTTGGGGCTGATTGCTCTTGGTCCAAAAGACAAGCTGAGCCTCGTCCCCAGATGAGAACAGGATCTGGACCTTTCCATTTATTTGTAAGGGAATTGCACCACATAAGAGGTGGGCGAACAGAATTGGACAAGGGATGCCAGTTTCTGTCTGCGGCAGAATGGCCTTCACTGTCTAGAGTAAGAAAAATAAGGGGAAGTAAGGCATGGTTAAGGCGATGCCTGGGAGTGGTAAATACAAGGGTGGAAGCCTTATGGAGGGTTATCCAAGTCTATAAGGTAAGGTGGGCACGTTCCACAATGCCTTGGCCCTGAGGGTTGTATGGAATTCCAGTAGTATGACGAATTTGCAAGGTAGCACAAAACTATTTAAACTTGGCACAGGTATATGCAGGATAATTATCTGTTTTAATATGTATTGGTTTACCCATTATGGAAAAGGCTGAAATAAGAGGAGAAAGAACATATTTGGTAGCCTCTCCTGAATGTGGTGATGCAAAAATAAAGTCGCTGAAGGTATATATAGAAACGTGTATATATTTGGTAATTTCAAATTCAGGAAAATGAGTAACATCCATTTTCCAAAACTGATTGGGCAGTAATTCTCGGGGGTTAACTCTCATGTGTTGAATGGGGAGGGAGACAGTGCAACCTGGGCATGCTTTTACTATTTCTCGTGCCTGTTGCATGGTAATTTTACAAAGTAATTGAAGGCTCTTGGAATTTAGATGGTGAAGATTGTGTAACTCTGTGGCCTTTTGAATGGAGCCCACAAAAATTGGAAAGATGGAACGAGTTGCTGCATCAGCTTGGGCATTACCTTGTGTTAGAGGCCTGGGATGATCAGAGTGTGCCCTGATGTGTTCTAAGAAAAATGGGTGTTGTCTGGCCTGAATTAGCTGCTGAAGCTGATGAAAAAGAAAGGCCACATTGGAAGAAGCCTTAATGGTAGGGGAAATGTCCAGCAGGGGCACAGAATGAGCAATGTAGGCACTGTCTGTATAAATATTAACAGGATTATCAAAAAATATTATAAAAACTTGTGTTATGGCAAACAATTCCACAACCTGTGCTGACTGATAGATAGTATCAAAGATGGTAGGCTGGTTATTGACAACAAAGAGCGCTCAGCCATTACTGGAACCGTCTGTAAAGACATTAAGGGCTTGAGGAATGGGAGCCTTTTGAGTAATTTTGGGAAAAATAAATGGATGTAACTGGACAAAATGTAAAAGGGGGTCATTGGGGAGGTGGTTATCAATTGTTCCCCAAAAGCCTGATAGGGCAATACCCCATTCATCCCGTGTCTGTATTAAAAATTTGGTTTGGTCCTTCATATATGGAATTAAATTATTATGAGTTTCTTTGCCAAAATGTTGTCGAGAATCAAATGACCTTTAATAATAATAGAAGCTACCTGAGCAAGATTAACAGTAATAACCTTGGAGGATGTGGTGGGTAAATGGACCCAAAGCAAGGGGCAGCCTTTATTTTTAAAATGTGGATCTCGCTGCCAAATTATTCCTGTGGGTGTATGAGGAGTTTGTTAAATAACCAGAACCAGAGGAAGGTTATAAGAAATTTGTGTAACAAACTGTTGGGCAATGGCTTCTGTGACTTGGTTTAATGCCTGTAATGCCTCGTGTGTAAGCTTTTGAGAGGAGGAGGGGTGGGAATCACCTCTCAAAATATAATTAAGGGACAAAAGTACACAAGTGGGTAATTTTAAATATGTTCTTAGCCATTTAATATCCCCCAGTAATTTTTGAAAATCATTAAGAGTGTGAAGATGGTCCACACGTAGTTGTATTTTAGGAATTTGAATCTGATTATCTTGAAGTTTAAGGCCCAAATAGGTATAACAGTCGTGTGTTTGAACCTTATCAGAAGCTATCTGCAGTCCCAAGGTAGTGAGGGTTTTGTAAAGGTCCAGGTAACAATTATTAACGTCATGGATATTAGGTGCAGCAATTGACAAATCATCCAATTAATGTAAAATATGAATTTGTGAACATTGCTCTCTCACAGGGTCTACTGCTTGAGCAACGTATTTTGGGCTAAGACTAGGGCTGTTGGCCATACCTTGGGGAAGAACCTTCCATTGAAATCTGTGCATAAGGCCCTGAAAATTAATGTGAGGGAGACTAAAGGCAAAATAGGGTCTATCCTCAGGATGTAAAGCAATGGTAAAAAAGCAATCTTTTAAGTCAACAACCATTTTACAATAGTTTTTGGGAATAGCCACTGGTGTGGGAATGCCTGGCTGTAGTGCTCCCATCAGGCATATAACTTTATTAATGACACACAAATCTTGTAAAAGGCGCCACTTGCCTGATTTTTTCTTGATAACAAAAATAGAATTATTCTATGGTGAGCTTGATGGCTCTACATAGCCAGCTGCCAGCTGTTCCTGCACTAACATGGAGGCAGCCTCCAATTTTTCTTGGGTAAGGGGCCACTGATCCACCAACACAGGAGTCTGAGTCTCCCAAATAATTTTATCTGCATGGGGTACAGGAGGGTCAGGGACCAACACTAAAAATCCAAATACCCAAGTCTATATGTATTTGTTTTTTGTAAGGGTTGTATAGGCTCAACCAGTCCTTGTCTCAGTCTCCCCATGCCTGTACCAGGGACAAAATTCATATGAAGCATTTGATGAGTCACCATGGAATTGGGACTGGAAAGAATAACTTACATTTGACTCAAAATATCTCGGACGTATAGGTTAAGATGAAGGTCAGGAACAAAGAAAGGAGTGACAGTTCCCATATTACCCTCTTTATCAGTCCAGCTAAGAGCCCTAGAGCTGACCAGAGGATTTTTTGACTGTCCTATCCCTTTAAGGTCTGTCAAGGATGTGGTGAGGGGCCAACCTTTTGGCCAGTATTTTTGAGAAATGATTGTGACATCAGCTCCAGTATCAAGAATTCCTTGGAATTCCTTTCCTTCAATAAGTAAGATAAGGGTGGGTCTATTGTGAGAAATGGGCTGAACCCAATATACATCAGAGGAGCCCAAGGAGGTAGTCCCCCTCGGTAGGTTTGAGTGGTGGAAGTGCCTCCTGAATCCAAGGGAAGGAGTATTAATTGTGCAAGTCTTGTTCCTGCTGGGATGGCCGCAACTCCATTAATAGCTGTGGCCAGTATTTTTATTTCTCCAGTGAAATCATTATCTTTAATGCCAGGGAAGACCTGAACACCTTGTAAGGTAGTAGAGGCTCTTTCAAGAATAAGGGCACACATATGAGATGGAGTGGGACCCATAATTCCAGTGGGTATTATCTGGGGCCCTTGCATTGAGTCTAATATTGTATTGGTGGCGGCAAAAAGGTCCAATCCTGTGCTGCCTGGGGTGGCTAATTGGAATGAGGCAATTGTGGAGAAGGATTTTGAGATAGGCTGCTGAGGGCATTTGTCTTAGATCTACACTCACTGGCCCAGTGATGACCTTTACCTCATCTAGGGCAAAGGGTAGCTGGGGGCAGTTTAGCCTCAGTTTGAAAAGACACTATTCTTAGGCTTTGTTTGCCTGTCGGACACTCACGTGCAAAATGGCCAGGTTGTTTACAAGTAAAGCAACTACATGAGCCAGGATTGTGAAAGGCCTTGGTAAAGGCGGCAAAGAGGGTGAGACCCATGGCAAGGGCTACACCCAACCCTGCACAGAGTCCAATAAAGTCAGAAAGTTTCCCTTTTTTCTTATGTGGTCGAAGAACATCCTGACATGCCAGGTTGGCATTTTCAAAGGCAAGATGTTTTACAAAGATGCTTTCGCTTTCACTTGGTCCAAGCAAGAATCCCGCAGCTAGGTTAAGCCGGGGAACAAAGTCGCTATAAGGCTTGTCGGGCCCTTGTCGAATTTTTGCCAGGGAAGTCGTAGCAGAGGCCTTTTGAGGGAGGCGTCTCCAAGCATGTAAGCCAGCCATCTGAATCTGTGTCAAAAGTCCAGCAGGGAAACGTGCCAGTTAAGTTTTAGTGTCAAAAGGCGCATTGCCCACTAGCTAAACATAAGTCCAGGAATTAGAGGAGGGCTTAGTTAAAGTTTTCTGAGCAGTTTCCTGACAGTGCTCTTTGAAATCTGCATTCCATAACAGGAAGTCTGCGGCATTGAGGGTAGCTTGGTCTAAAAATTTCCAATCATTGGGAGTAAGACATTGTGTGATGTAGCTTTCTAATAAAGCCTACGTGTAGGGTGCAATGGGTCCATAGTGAGCACAAGACTTTTTAAGTTTTTTCAAGAAAACGCAGGCTTAATGTTTTGTAGACACTCTGGGTTCCTTCCTGCCTAGGGATGAAGTCCTCATCCTCTGAGTCCTGATCTCCTTGATCCATTTCCCCCGCTTCCTCCTCTTGATCCTCGTCTAAGTCTTTGACATCAACCTGGGCAGGCTTAACTATCTAACTGAGGGTGACTGAAAAGTGAGAACAGTCCAATGGAGAGGCTTAGCCTTTGTATTAGACCACTTTGGGCCAGCTTGTGTTGACTCCAGCAATAAGGCTAATGAATAAAGCTCAGAGTCAAGGGATCTTAATTCTTTTTAAACTTGGATCTCTTCCAGTCTATGTTGGAGAGACTCTCCCAAGGGAGCCAGGTTAGGCAAGGGAATTGGGGAAAAAATATCTTGTGGGGGGATTTGGCCCCTGAAGGGCCAGAGCACAAAAAGCAGGAGAGATATAGGAGGGAGGTGGATGTGTAAGTCCTATAGGCTGTGGCTGGGTCCTAAGCAGTGGCAGGTCTTCTGTATCATAGGGAGTTGCTTCCTTCTCCAAGTTAGCCTTCTCCCCAGGGGTCAATGTGTCTCCAGGATTTAAAACTGGATAAAGGCGGTTGGTAACCATTGGAGCCCTATTCATTAGGGTGGTATTTTGAGGGGGACCAGGAAGGTTTCCAGGGTCCTGGGGAGACTGAGAATGGTCTATGTCTATACTAACTGATGGGCATGCGAGGGGGGACGAGAGGTCTTTTGCATAGTCTCTTTCCTAATCCTGAAAAGTTTTAAGGTACCATTGTCAAAGGGTGAACTTTTAAGAAATTCATTAATTAATTTCCAGTAAGAAAAGGTGGGAACAGGCAATTTTTCTGTCCAAAGGATTCATAATAATCTTTTAAACAGTCTCCTACTCTAAGCCATCTTTTACCATTAATGGTCCCTTCAAGGTGAAATCATAGACACAATTCCCCTATGTATGAAAAGAAAAATTTTAAGTCCTTTTTCTTAACACGTGCCCCCCATGTCTTGAAGGAATCCTTGAGGCCCGACAAATACAAATCATGTGACAAAACTGCTTGACCCATGGTGGGTCACTCCCCGTGCGTCATCCCCACTCTCCTCCTGGATCTGTCTCTCGGTGGTGTCTGCTGAGGCAATTGTGAGCTCCGCTTTACCAAGTTTTCCAGGAGGACGGGGTTCCCTATGACTCAAAGGCTCGAGCCCCAGTCAGTGGGCGCCAGATGTCCCGGCTGGCAGGACACATCAACGTGGGCAGCGAACCAAGATAGGGAGGAATGAAGGGACAAGAGACACGAGAGATGACAGCAAGACAGGAGTTCTGATCAACCTTCAAAATACATTGTTCACACAGGGGATTTTATATGCTGGAGATGGGAAAGCTCTCTTATCGGCAGTTCCTGGATGTCTACAAAAGGTGAGATAACCTCAGGATATTTCAGGAAGACAGATGGCCACAGGATGTCTCAGGGACACAGATGGCTAAATGATGTCTCCAAGAGATGATGTCTCCCTGGGTGTTGTTTCTTGTAAGTGTCAGGCTATTCTTTGAAGGAGAATTCCTTCTACCCCTGACAGTCAGGGATTCAGTATTTCCAATGGAAAACTGAAAAAAGAATGCAATGTGTATGCAAATATGTGCTACCCCAAAATCTTCCCACTTTCATTCAGAACAATGCCTTGACATTACCTTCACCCCAAGTAAGACACAATTAGAGAAGATTTGAAAATCTGTGAATACACATCTGGAATGGAAAATGCTCAGGAGTTCACAAACTTGAAGGTGGTAGAGGAGTTTCCAAAAGCAAAGAACAGGGTAATAACTCCACAAACATGGAGCTCTGCCGGCATAAAGATTTCTTGAGAAACTGCTTCTGAGGTTGGGCACTTGAAATATATGTTGTTTTCAGGAGCTTTAGCTTCCTTTGTATTGAGACCATCAAATCTGGGTCTGCATCTATGTGACCTGGAGGACATGGTTTCATATTTTCCAATGGATATGAGGCAGCAGTGCTGAATTCTCTCTTTGTAGGTAAACTGTTGCCAATGGGGGCTAAGTGTCTCCCAGTGTGGACTGTGAAGACATTTAATCATCCTCCACTTTGTGGTGTTTCTTGTAGCTGCTCTGGGAGTTTGGTATTTGCTTCTCGAAATGCAAGGAGTTCAACTGGGACACAGTGCTCGAGGGAGTTCTGTCATGTGTGGTGGGTAAGGGTCTGCAAGAGAATGCACCAACCAGGCTTCTATCCCACATAGCTTGCCCCCTTGACCATAGCAATCTGATTCTAAACATTGCACTGAAACCTCTCCATATAACAAGATGCCTTTACATACAAGGATCTAGAGGCTACACTATGTCAGTCACAAACCATTTGGAAGCCAATGCAAATCCAAATGACCCCACCACAGATGTTTTAACACACACCTGCACTCCACTGCTCTAGGCCGACTACTCATCAGGTTCCAAATTACTGGCATCTCTCTTCTACACCATTTTCATGAACACCAGTCAATCAAGGCACTGTCTGATACACTCATGATCATCAATAGGACATACAAAGTTTCTCCAGTGCGACCTGGTCATGGGAATTCAAAAATTTAATGGTATTTATCTAGCCATTTTTCAATGATGACATTGGAGGCACAGTGGGATTCAATTCACTCAGGAACCATTAAATGGAGAAAAAGCTCATTTCAATGAAAGATCTAGAAAACGTTAACAGGCAAGGCTTCCCAAAGACAGGCCAAAAGGTCACATGAAGCCAGGTCCATTGAGGTCTACAATGTGAGGTCCATGTGTGTTTTGACTTGCAACAATGGCTGCCACGTCTTTAAGAATAAAATCATGTAATATCATTCCTGAGATTCCCAGTGCTCTGTGGAAAGCCACCCTGGGCCTAGATCTCAGTTTCCAAGGGCGAATCTCATGCGTGGCCTCCTAAAATCCCAACACAATACACAGCAATACTTCTTGGAGGTCAGTTCCAGAACTCAGTCTCTAGGGGAATCACACCAGTGTTCAAGCCCAGGTGGATCCAGTCAACTCTTCCAACCACGACTTAAATAAAAACAATTAAAACCAAAACACTCCCACATGGCCCTCATCTTCTCCCATATAGACACTCATCATAACCTCTGGCTGGAGTTTTCCATGAGGGTCGCAGGCCAAGACAATGTCCAAAATAATCTCCCTTGCACCTCATTTGCCTAAATTCAGGGTGGCCTGGACACCCTTCCTGTGAACCAGAAGTGATCAAATAGGCCTGCCCTTAATACTGTTCCATTTCTCCAATTTGAGGCCTTCTGACTGTGGGGTTTAGATTCTTTATGTGAATTGGAGTCATGAGAAAACCAAGGTCCTCTGCAGAGATTAGAAGAACTCACTTGACCCAAAGGATCCCTATTCTCAATTGATGGATTTTAGGAACCTAAAAGGGGTAGGCAACAGAATTCATTAACAATGACTAAACTTTTTGCCATTTTGGTTTTGGATGCTCACATGGGATCTTTCTTTAGATCCATCAGGTGCTGAAAATCTAAGCCACAGCCTCACACAGGGCCAAGAGCCTGATCCAGACACATCCCTTTCCAAAGCAATTAAGCAAAGAGCCACAGGTGATGCCCATTCATTTCCATTTCAAAACTGTTTTCTTCAGGCTTCACAAAGGGGTGGCCTGAGGCAAAGACTTTCCTGACATTCAGGGCAAAAGAACAATAGGTAAGCAAAAGGCCCAAAGCAGGTTTATACACTGAGATTTTCCTGGTCACACGGATATATGAGTTTTTTGATATTCTGGCCATTCCCTTCAGCTATCCAGTACATGGTCATGTAACAGACCTTGGAGTTGGTACATACCTTGGACAGAAAACCATGAGTGTATTCTGGAGAGTGGCCAGAATTCAGGAAGAAAACAGGGACTTATGAAGGTAGTAGGTGTTGCCCATCCATAAGGCAAGGCACACTCCATTCATAAATTGGGCAGGATGAATGCTGGGAAGCTTTCTACTAGACAGGACACATCCATTGTTGCATTCTCTTTTCTAATGTCTACAACCAGGGACACAGTGGGATACACAGACATAGAAACACTAACCTTGTAAAAGAATCTACTAGAAACAGTTCACTCCAAACCAAACAAACCACCTCTCTGATCTGGTTTCTTTGGCTAACTCTGTGAAGTTGTCAGGAACAAAGTGTTGAGCCACTACCTGCTTTCTCAGGAAATGTCCCTCTTCAGAACTCTCCTGGCATTTGGCTATCCTCACAGCAGTAGTTACCGAGAAAGACTGACTCTGTCCTTGGAAAATCCAAACAAGTGAGCCCACTGGGACTGGGATTTGGACTGCCTCTTGGTGCCTGGCTTCTTGGATAATAAGTTCAGAGAGTTCAATCACCAAGGAAATGAGGCATGTCACTTTCTTTGGAACTGAATGAGGCCACTGCCTTGGAAACCACATTGTCCTAAGAGTTGCTTCCAAGGGTCCCATGAGATGGAGGCTTCCCCTAATTTCTGTGACACTTTCACAAGTTAGAATGATATATCATCCATAGGCACCCAGGAACAGCTCTCCACACAGGCTGGTTTGATCCATCTTCTCTACAATAAGAAGAGAAAAGCTGATTCAGACACATTGCTTCATCCTGACCAGGTTGCTTGCCATGGAATATGACTTTTGCTCTCTCAGGTCCTTCGTACCTGCCTACAACTTCTCTGGGTATCATTTCTGTATGTACCTTTGAGGTTCTCAGCAGGTGGAAGGTCCCGTACTTTCCTGTATTCTAAGAACAACTCTGTCCCTGCTTTTCAGTAAAATGAGATTGAGGGAAGAGTGTATATTTAGGGTTAATAACAGGTTCAATTTGGGTTAGGAAATATTCTCTGTGATGTTTATGTTATTGGGAACCTGCGATATTTACAAAAATATAGAGGTGAAATATAAGAATGAAAACAGAAATCTAGGTATGATTTGAAGGCCAGAAGGGCATTGGGCCCTTGATTGGGATACTTAGCTTTGAATTATGTTCTGCACAGATGTCTCAGAAAATTTGATATACAATGGCATAGGACCTGTACCTTGGAAGATTGAATGTAGAAGAGAACATCCACTCAAAAAAGGATAGTCATTAGGATTTGAAAGATAGTCGGTACGTTTAGGAAGAAGAGTGAGTATATGATTTGGACCAAAAGTTCTTTAGCAATAGGGTTTCTTATTTTCCAATAAACATGAGGAAGCAGTGCAGAATCCTCTCTTTGTAGGTCAACTGTGACCACTGGAGACTAAGTGTCTCCCCGTGTGGACTGTGAAGCCATTTGTTCCTCCTCAACGTTTTGTGGTATTTTTGCTGCAGCACTGGGAGTTTGGTATTTGTGTCACAAAATACAAGGAGCTCAACTTGGACACAGTGCTGGAGGGAGTTCTGTCACGAGTGGTGGGTCAGAGTCTGCGAGAGAATGCACCGACCAGGCTCTATCCCTCATATCTTGTCCCATTCCCGCCTTGTCCATATCAACCTCATTCTGAACATTGCCGTGAAACCTCTCCATATAACAAGATGCCTTTACATATAAGGGTCTGCTGGCTGCACCATGTCAGTCAAAAGCCATTTGGAATCCAATGGTAGATCCTCATGGCCCTACCACTGATGTTCTTTCACACACCTGCCCACCACTCCTCTAGGCCCACTACTCAGCAGGCTCCAACATACTGAAATCTCTGTTCTACACCATTTTCATGAAACCCAGTAATTCAAGGCACTGTCTGGTACCCTCATGATCAGCAACAGGACATACAAAGCTTCTCCAATGAATTTCCAAAATTTTATGGTATTTTTCTAGCCATTTTTCAAGGATGAAGTTGGAGGCACTGTTGGTTTCAATTCATTCAGAAAACATTAAATGTTGAGGAAGCTCATTTCAGTGAATGCTCTGGAGAACTCTCACAGGCAAGTCTTCCCAAAGAGTGGCCAAATGGACACATGAAGCCAGGCCCATTGAGGTCTACAATGTGAGGTACGTGTGTGTTTTGACTCTCAACTATGGTACCGAAGTCTTTCAGAATAAAATCATGTGATATCCTGGCTGAGATTCCCAGTGATCTGAGGAAAGCCACCCTGGGCCTAGATGTCAGTTTCCAAGGGCGACTCTCATGCGTGGCCTCCTAAAATCCCAACAAAATTCATGGCAATACTTCTCTGAGGTCAGTTCCAAAACCCAGTCTCTAAGGGGAATCACACCAGAGTTCAAGCCCTGGTGGACCAAGTCATTTCTTCCAACCGCCTCACAAATGACCAAAATTAAAACCAAAACTCTCCCACATGGCCCTCATCTTCTTCCATATAGTCACTCATCGTAACCTTTGCCAGGAGTTTTCCATGAGGGGCACAGCCAAAGACAGTGTCCAAAATAAACTCCCTTGCCCTTCATTTGCCAATATTCAAGGTGGCCTGGACACCCTTCCTGTGAACCACGAGTGATCAAATAAGCCTGCCGTTAATACTGCTCTATTTCTCCAATTTGAGGCCTACTGACTTTTAGGTATAGATTATTTATGTGATTTGGAGTCATGAGAAAACACAAGAACCTCTGCGGGACTTTGAAGAACTCATTTGACCCAAAGAATCCCTAATACGTTAATCCCTAATACTCGTTAATACGGCACTGCTTCTCCAATTTGAGGCCTATTGACTGTGGGGTTTAGATTCTTTATGTGAATTGGAGTCATGAGAAAAACCAAGCACCTATGGGCTAGCCTCTGCAGGGTTTTGAGCAACTCATTTGACCCAAATGATCACTAGTCTCACTTGATGAAGGTCAGGAACCTTACAGAGGTAGGCAAGAGACTTCATTCACAATGACTGCTCTTTTGGCAATTTTTGTTTTAGATGCACACATTGGATCTTTTTTTTAGATCCTTCAGGTGCTGAGAATCTAAGACATAACCTCACACAGGGCCAAAAATCTGATTCAGACACATCCCTTTCCAAAGAAATTAAGTAAAGAGCCACAGGTGATGCCCTTTCATTTCCATTTGAAAACTGTTTTCTTCATGCTTCACAAAGGTTTGGCCTGAAGAAAAGACCTTCCTCACATTCAGGGCAACAGAACAATTGGTAAGCACAGAGCTTGGAGGTGGTACAAATCATGGAAACAAAATCGTGAGCCTATTCTGAGCGTGATCAGTTTTCAGGAAGAAAACAGGAACTTAGGAAGATAGTAGATGTTGCCCATCCATAAGTCAAGCCGCAGTCCATTCATACACTGGACAAGATAAATCCTGGAATGCTTTCTACTAGACAGGACACATCCATTGATGCATTCTCTTTTCTAATGTCTACAACCACGGACACAGTGGATGCACAGAAAAAGAAACACTCGCCTTGCGAAACGTCTTACCAGAAACAGTTCACTCCAAACCAAACAAACCACCTTTCCTAACTATTCTTAGAACATGAGACAAAACCTCAAACCCACACTCAAACCCACAAAGGCACCTCCTTCCCCCAAGTAGGTCTGTAACTATTGGGAGTGTCCTCTGAATGGTGGGCCATACTATGTTCTGCTGAAATGGCCTGTCCTGTGTCAGATCTGGTCTCCTTGGCCAACTCTGTGAAGTTTTCATGAGCCAGCGGTGATCCACTACCTGGTTTCTCAGGCAAGGCCCATCTTCAGAGCTTTCCTGACATTTGGCCATCCTCACATCCGTAGGTACCAAGAAAGACTGACTCTGTCCTTGGTAAATCCAAACAAGTGAGAACACTGAGACTGGGACTGGGACTGGCTCTTGGTGCCTGGCTTCCCAGATCTGAGACTTCCATCACCAAAGAAGTAAGGTGAGGTTACTTCCTTCAATATCTTAATGAGGTCACTGCTCTGGCAACCACTTTGTCCTAACAGTTCCTTCCAATGGTCCTATGATGGAGGTTGCCCCTACTTCCTGTGATACTTTCACAAGTTAGAATGGTATATCAACCATAGGCATCCGGGAACAACTTACCACACAGCACTGGTTTGGTCCATCTTCTCTACATTAAGAAGAGAGAGGCTTATTCAGAAGCTACCCTTCATCCTTACCAGGTTGTTTCCCATGGAAGGTGACTTTTGCTCTCTCAAGTACTTCATAGCTGCCTGCATCTTTCCCTGGGATCAAATCTGCATGGACCTTTGAGGTTCTCAGCAGGTGGAAGATCCCCTACATTCCTGTATTTTAAGATGAACTCTGACCCTGCCCTTTTGTAAAGTTAGATTGACGGATCAGTGTATGGTTAGGGTTAATACCTTGTTCAATTTGGGTTATAAATCATTCTGCAGGATGATTACTGCTATTGGTAACCTGCAATATTTATAAGATTATAGAGGTGAAATATAAGTACAAAAACAGAAATCTATGTAAGATTTGTAGCACAGAAGGGCATTAGGCCCTTGATTTGGATACTTAGCTTTGAATTACATTCTGCAGAGATGTCTCAGATAATGCGATATACAATTGCAAAGGACCTTGTACTTTGGATGATTGATTGTAGAAGAGAACATTTACTCAAATTGGGAGAGTCAGTAGGATTAGGAAGATAGTCTGTAGGTTTAGGAAGAAGAGTGAGTATAAAATTTGGAACAAATGTTCTTTAGCAATAGGGTTTCGGTTATAGAGTGAATGTAAATGTCAGCACATGTGAAGACTCAGTCACAATGATGAACTGGAGAAAATATAGGAAAAAAGATATCAATAGAGACATTACAAAATCAGGCAATTATAATGTGAGTGATAGGATTAGACATTTTCAACATGGTTAAGATTGAATGCATAATCTTAGGAAGAAAAAAAATATGTAGTTACCAATAGGAATAACATTTGAAAGCATTAGGCAACCTGGACATGGATGTTTTTAGTAATCCATGTTCACTTTCCATTTAGGCTTTGGTACAATCATAAGTGTGACCTTTGCATTTTCTGCCCAGAAAATTATTGTGATAAAATGTATCTGTGGATCATGTGATATGAGTATTTCTTTCACCATTTCTGGGAGCAATATTTGAAGACATATAAATTAGTATTGGGGGTACAAAGTGGTGTACCCTGTGTCAATGAATATAGAGATAATGGATGAATAGAATATACTGTGAATAAATAATCTAACTGGTTCCACTTTAAATAATGGATTGAATTGATATCTGAAAATATATAAGATATCATATATTGACATACAATCATTCATTCCAACCAGTTATATACCTAATGGTAATCTTAGGCTTATTGTTTATCATGAAGTGTGTGTGAGTTTTGCTTCAAAAGTGATTATGGAAATCGAAAATAATGTGTTTGGAAAGAAGTCTCATGAAAAGACCAGTCAAGAAATATGGAGGAATACATGAGTTGTGAAGCAGGAAGTGATTGAAAGTGAAACAAATGCCTATAAATTTGCTAAATTGTGGATGAAATATATATCCAATGATGTGCATAAACTGATGAAATAGTAGTGTACCAGTGTTGAATACAAATGAACGGCAAAATACATATCATGTCCCATAGGAATCGACTTGCATTGATGTTAAACTGAGTCAGTTACTGTAGAAATATTAGGATTCGCGTGCATCATTCACTGAATTTAGTTTTCTTTTTTAAAAACTTATTATTAACGGTTGTTCAAAACATTACATAGTATTGTGGTGAGCGTCACAGGTTGGGGGGCCTGGCTTGAGGAAACAAAAGAGAAGGCCCTAGACACTCAGGATTGGAGATCCGCCCATTCTGGGATAAAGAGTTGCTGCACAGTGATTGCTTCCCACCTATTGAGAGGAGAAGCTTGGCCCAATGCACACAGCTCCACCTACTGGAAGAGAAGTTAATTGAACTCTATTACTGCATGTATTATTATTATTTTTTTCTTTTTATTTTCTTCTTTTTCTTTCATTTTCATTTTTTTGTTGTTGTTCTTTAACTTTTTTTAATGTTTTTATTTTTTAAAATTTTTAAAATTTATTATTTTATGATTCTTTTAAATTTTAATTTTCATTTTTATAATTATCATTATTATTTCTAAAAATTTTATTTCTTTCTTTATTTTCTATTTTTTTTCTTTTGTCTTTTCATTTCTTTTCAATTTTCTTATTCTCCCTTCCTTGAATTCTACCTGCCTACTCTCATTCTCTTTAGTGACTTCTTCCCATCCCTACTACTATCTTTCGTCCCAAGCTTCAAATAAATTTATAAGAGTAAGCAGTAACTCAGCAGTCAAACAGAACAAGAAGTAACATTAGCAGCATAAAAAATCAAGGATGAAAATGTGTACAAACAATGAAGGACAACATAAATAATCAGGAGGACCTAGAATCATCAGGAAAATGGTCATATAAAGAACTCAAGGAATACCTTAGACAAATGGAATGGAACCTTAAAGAGGATACGAGACAGCAATTCCAAACAGTGAAAGAACACATTGAAAATGAATTACATAAACAGATAAAAGAAGAAGTTAAGCGTCTTTATCAGGAGAGATTATAAAAGAAATCAACCAATAATGCTAGAAATGAAGGAAACGATAAACCAAATTAAAAACTCAATTGAGAGTATCACTAACAGAGTGGAGCAAGTAGAAGCCAGAACGTCAAATAATGAAGAAAAAATATATCATCTTGAAAGGAGTCTAGCCAACTCTGAAAAACTGGTAAAAAATCATGAGAAAAACATCCAAGAGATATGGGATAACATAAAAAAACAAACTTATGAGTCATCTGGATAGAGGAAGGTACAGAGATTCAAACCAAGGGAATGAGTAACCTGCTGAATGAAATAATTTTAGAAAACTTTCCAGAAATAAAAAAGGAAACGGATATACAAATTGTAGATGCATACAGGACACCGAGCACACAAAATCACAGTAGACCAATGCCAAGACACATTGTTACGAAAATATCCAATAAACAGACCAAAGAGAAATTATTAAAAGGTACATGAGAAAGGAGGCAGATGACATTCAGGGGTAAACCAATAAGGTTAACAACAGATTTTTCATCACAGATGCTGAAAGCGAGAAGATCCTGGAACAATGTATTTCAAATACTGAAAGACAATGGATGCCAACCAATAATTCTGTATCCAGCAAAATTAAGCTTCAGGTACGACAACAAAATAAAAATATTTCATAATTAACAAAAGCTAAAAGAATTTGCAGCCAGAAAACCAGCATTGCAAAGTGTCTTGAGCAAAACACTACACGAGGAAGAAATGAAAAACAACAACCAAAACTATCACTGGGAAGTGCCTCAGTAATAACAGAGGGCGGGGGAAAAGCTAATCATGGAGAAACAAACTAAATTAAAAAAAAATAAATAATCAAAATGGCTGGCAGTACAAACCATATATAAATAGTAACTCTAAACCTTAATGGTTGAACTCTCCAATAAAGCGACATAGGCTGGTAACTTGGATTATAAAAACAAATCCAACAATATGTTGCCTCCAGGAGACACATCTGAATGGAAAAGGCATACACAGGCTGAAGGTGAAAGGTTGGGAAAAAATATACCATGCACACGGTCCTCGTAAGCAACCAGGGGTGGCCATCCTCACATAGAATAAAATCGACTTCAAGACTAAGTTATTCAAAAGGGATAAGTATGGATATTATATAACTTTAAAAGGAATCATTCACCAACAAGACATAAAAATTATCAATATTTATGAACCAAATAATGGTGCTGCGACCTTCATAAAACAAATTCTCCTCAAGTTCTGGAATCAAATAGACAACAACACAATAATTATCGGTGACTTCAACACAGCTCTCTCACCATTGGACAGATATTTCAAACAAAAGTTGAATTAAAAAAATATAGAATTCAATATCACAATCAATAACCTAGACTTAACTGAAATATATAGAATATACCAACCATCATCAAATGGATATACTTTTTTTCAGCAGCACATGGATCCTTCTCAAAAATAGACCATATATTATGCCATAGGGCAACCCTCAGTAAATATAAAGGGGTGGAGATAATACCATGCATTTTTTCTCACTATAATGGAATGAAACTGTAAATCAATGATAAAAGAAGGAAGAAAAAGTCCTACATCACATGGAAAATGAACGATATGTTACGGAATGATCAATGGGTTACAGAAGACATAAAGGTGGAAATCAAAAAATTCTTAGAGATAAACGAAAACACAGACACAACATATCGGAATCTACGGGACACAATGAAAGCAGTTTTAAGAGGGAAATTCATCGCCTGGTGGTCATTCCTCAAAAAAAAAAAAAAAAGGAAAAACCAACAAATAAATGAGTCACAACACACGTTACAGAACTCTCTCCAGCACTCTGTCCCAGTTGAACTCCTTGTATTTTGTGAAGCAAAAACCATATTCCCAGTGCAGCAGCAAAAAGCACCACAAAATGTGAAGGATGACCAAATGTCTTCACAGTCCCCACCAGGAGACACTTGGCTTCCTGTGGCCACAGTTTACCTACAAAGAGAAAATTCAGCACTGCTGCCTCAGGTTCATTGGAATATAAGAAACCATGTCTTCCAGGTCACATAGATGCAGACCCAGATTTGATGGTCTCACTACAAAGGAAGCTAAAGCTCATGACAACAACATATATTTCAAGTGCCCAACCTCAGAGGCAGTTTCCCAAGAAGTCATAGGCCAGCAGAGCTCCATGTTGGTGGAGTGTTTACCCTGTCCCTTACTTTTGGAAGCTCCTCTACCACCTCCAAGGTTGTGAACTCCCGAGCATATTCCATTCAGATACATAATCACAGATTTTCACACTTTTCTCCTCTTATTGTGTCTTACTTGGGGCGAAGGTAATATCATGGCACTTCTCTGGATGTGAGTGGGAAGATTTTTGTGTAGCACATGTTTACATACACATTGGAGTCATTTTCCAATTTTCCATTTGAAATACTGAATCCCTGACATTAACCCCTACCCTACTGGACTCTGACTAATAATCTTAATATGATGGTGAGAAATAACCCAAAAAGAATAGAAATACAAGCAGTTCAGAGGAGGCATGGTGTGTAGTTGGAATTGCCTTTTGCATTATATAGTGTAGGAGTTATAAATCTAGTCAATTTTTTGTTGAAATAACTCTACATGTGTTTTTAAAGTTAACAAATATGTGAATTCCTGTCTCCCTTTCTCTGTAGCCTATACGGTGCATGTATTTTTATATGCACATAGAAAATCCTATCTGGTATCACACGTATATACTTGTGAGGTGGCTGAATTGTCAGATACAAATTGTGAGAAGAGATCACTCCTCCTAAACGCTGTTGGAACTGAAAATTCAACCTATGGGTGAGCTTCCAAGTTGAATAACATTATACATAAATCCATGTTCAGTAAATGAATATTTTTGCATCTGTGGATTATATATATTTCATGATGAATTTCGATTGGCATATATATTGCTACTTTTTTTCTTTTATTGGTTGTTCAAAACATTACAAATCTCTTCACATATCATATTTCATACATTAGATTCAAGTGGGTTATGAACTCCCATTTTTACCCCAAATACAGATTGCAGAATCACATCGGTTACACATCCACATTTTTACATAATGCCCTATTAGTTACTTTTGTATCCTGCTACCTTTCCAATACTCTACTATCCCCCCTCCTCTCCCCTCCCATCTTCTCTCACTACCCCGTCTACTCTAATTCATTTCTCTCCTTGTTTATTTTCCCATTCCCCTCAAAACCTCTTACATGTAATTTTGTGTAACAATGATTGTCTCCTTCCATTACCATGCAATTTCCCTTTTCTCTCCCTTTCCCTCCCACCTCATATCTTTGTTTAATGTTAATCTTTTCTTCCTGCTCTTCCCCCCTGCTCTGTTCTTAGTTGCAATCCTTATATCAAAGAAGACATTTGGTATTTGTTTTTTAGGATTGACTAGCGTCACTAAGCATAATCTGCTCTAGTACCATCCATTTTCCTGCAAATTCCATGATTTTGTCATTTTTTAGTGCTGCGTAATACTCCAGGGTGTATAGAAGCCACATTTTTTTTTATCCATTCATCTACTGAAGGACAACTGTGTTGGTTCCACAGTGTAGCAATTGTGAATTGTGCTGCTATGAACATCGATGTGGCAGTATCCCTGTAGTACACTCTTTTAAGGTCTTAAGGGAATAGTCCAAAAAGGGCAATAGCTGGGTCAAATTGTTGTTCCATTCCCAGCCTTCCCCAGAATCTTCATACTGCTTTCCAAATTGGCCGCACCAGTTTGCGGGAACATCTCTCCACACAGGCCTGGTTTGGTCCTTCTTCTCTACATTAAGAAGAGAAAGGCTTATTCAGACACAACCCTTCATCCTTAAAAGATTGTTTCCCATGGAAGATGACTTTCGCTCTCTCAGGTCCTTCATTGCTGCCTACATCTTCTTCAGGGATCAAATCTACATGGAACCTCAAAGGTTCTCAGCAGGTGGAAGATACCCTAAATTCCTGTATTGTAAGATGAACTCTGTACCTGCTCTTCTGTAAAGTTAAATTGAGGGAACAGTGTATGGTTAGGGTTAATAACATGTTCGATTTGGGTTAGTAATCATTCTGCTGGATGAATAATGGTATTGGAAAACTGCCATATTTACAAGAATATACAGCTGAAATATAAGTATGAAAACAGAAATCTGGGTAAGATTTGAAGTCCACAAGGGGATTAGGCCCTTGTTTGGGATATTTAGCTTTTAATTACGTTCTGCAAAATTGTCTCAGATAAATCGATAATCCATGGCATAGGACCTTGGACCTTGGATGATTGATTGTATAAGAGAACATCCACTCAAAATAGGATAGTCGGTAGGTTTAGGAAGAAGAGTGAGTACAAAATTTGGACCAAATGTTCTTTAGCAATAGGGTTTTGGTTATAGAGTGAATGTAAATGTCAGCACATGTGAAGAGTCAGTCACAATGATGAACTGGAAAAAATATAAGAAAGAAGATATCAATAGAGACAATACAAAATCAGGCAATTATAATGTGAGTGATAGGATTAGACATTTTCAACAGGATTGAGATTGAATACATAATCTTAGGAAGAAAAAAATAGGTAGTCACCAATAGGAATGATATTTGAAAGCATTAGGCAACCTGGACATGGATGTTTTTAGTAATCCATGTTCAATTTCCATTTAGGATTTGGTACAATCATAAGTGTGACTTTTGCATTTGTGCCCAGAAAATTATTGTGATAAAATATATATGTAGATCATGTGACATGATTATTTCTTCCACTATTACTGGGAGCAATATTTGAAGACATATAAATTAGTATTGGGGGTACAAAGTGGTGTACCCTGAGTCTATGAATATAGAGATAATGCATGAATAGAACTTACTGTGAATAAATAATATAACTGGTTCCTCTTTAAATAATAGATTGAATTGATATCTGAAAGTATTTTAGAAATCATTAATTGACATAAAATCAGTCATTCCAACCAGTTATGTATCTAATGGTAATCTTAGGGTTATTGTTTATCATGAAGTGTGTGTGAGTTTTGCTTCAAAAGTGATAATGGAAATGGAAAATATTGTGTTTGGTAAGAAGTCTCATGAAAAGACCAGTCAAAAAATATGGAGGAATACATGTGTTCTGAAGCAGGAAGTGATTGAAAGTGAAACAAATGCCTATAAATTTGCTAAATTGTGGATGAAATATACATCCTATAATGTGCATAAACTGATGAAATAGTAGTGTACCAGTGTTGAATAAAAATGAATGTCAAAATGTACGTCATGTCCCATAGGAATCTACTTGCATTGATGTTAAACTGGGTCAGTTAATGTAGAAATATTAGGATTCGCGTGCATCATTCACCTAAGTGAGTTTTCTTTTTTTTTTAATTTTTATTTATGATTCTTCAAAACATTACATAGTTCTTGATGTATCATATTTCACACTTTGATTCAAGTGGGTTATGAACTCCTATTTTTACCCTGTATACAGATTGCAGAATCAAATCAGTTACACATCCATTGATTCACATATTGCCTTACTACTGTATGTTGTATTCTTCTTCCTTTCCTATCCTCTACTATCCCCCCTCCCATGCCCTCTCCTCCCCTCTTCTCTCTCTAATCCCACTACTCTAATAAATTTTCCCCCTTGTATTATTTTTCCCTTTCCCCTCACTTCCTCTTGTATGTAATTTTTTATAACCCTGAGGGTCTCCTTCCATTTCCATGCAATTTCCCTTCTCTCTCACTTTCCCTCCCACCTCACATCCCTGTTAAATGTTAATTTTCTTCTCATGCTTTTCGTCCCTTCTCTGTTCTTAGTTACTCTCCTTATATTAAAGAAGACATTTGGCATTTGTTTGCTAGGGTTTGGCTAGCTTCACTTAGCATAATCTCCTCTAATGCCATCCATTTCCCTGCAAATTCTATGATTTTGTCATTTTTTAATGCAGAGTAATACTCCGTTGTGAATAAATGCCACTTTTTTTTTATCCATTCATCTATTGAAGGGCATCTAGGTTGGTTCCACCGTCTTGCTATTGTGAATTGTGGTGCTATGAACATCGATGTAGCAGTTTCCCTGTAGCATGCTCTTTTTAGGTCTTTAGGGAATAGAATGAGAAAGGGAATAGCTGGGTCAAATGGTGGTTCCATTCCCAGCTTTCCAAGAAATCTCCATACTGCTTTCCAAATTGGCTACACCAATTTGCAGTCCCACCAGTAATGTACAAGTGTACCTCTTTCCCCACATCCTCCCCAGCACTTGTGTTTGTTTGGCTTCATAAATGCTGCCAATCTTACTGGAGTGAGATGGTATCTTAGGGTGGTTTTGATTTGCATTTCTCTGATTGCTGGAGATGGTGAGTATTTTTTCATGTACTTGTTGATTGATTGTATGTCCTCCTCTGAGAAGTGTCTGTTCAGATCCTTAGCCCACTTGTTGATTGGGTTATTTGTTATCTTATTGTCTAATTTTTTGAGTTCTTTGTATATTCTTGATATTAGGGCTCTATCTGAAGTGTGAGGAATAAAGATTTTTTTCCAGGATGTAGGCTCCCTATTTACCTCTCTTATTGTTTCTCTTGCTGCGAAAAACCTTTTTAGTTTGAGTAAGTCCCATTTGTTGATTCTAGTTATTAACTCTTGTGCTATGGGTGTCCTTTTGAGGAATTTGGAGCCCAACACCACAGTATGTAGATCGTAGCCAATTTTTCTTCTATCAGACGCCATGTCTCTGATTTGATATAAAGCTCCTTGATCCATTTTGATATAACTTTTGTCCATGGCGAGAGAAAGGGATTCAGTTTCATTTTGTTACATATGGATTTCCAGTTTTCCCAGCACCATTTGTTGAAGATGCTATCCTTCCTCCATTGCATGCTTTTAGCTCCTTTATCAAATATAAGACAGTTGTAGCTTTTTGGATTAGTCTCTGTGTCCGCCATTCTGTACCATTGGTCCACCTGCCTGTTTTGGTACCAGTACCATGCTGTTTTTTTTTTTTACTATTGCTCTGTAATATAGTTTGAAATCTGGTATCGCTATACCGCCTGATTCACACTTCCTGCTTAGAAATGCTTTTGCTATTCTGGGTCTTTTATTTTTCCATATGAATTTCATGATTGCTTTCTCTATTTCTACAAGAAATGCCCTTGGGATTTTGATTGGCATTGCGTTAAACCTATAGAGAACTTTTGGTAATATCACCATTTTGATGATGTTAGTTCTGCCTATGCATAAACAGGGTATATTTTCCATCTTCTAAGATCTTATTCTACTTCTCTTTTTAGGGTTCTGTAGTTTGCATTGTATAAATCTTTCACCTCTTTTGTTAGGTTGATTACCAAGATTTTTTTTTTTTTTGAGGATATGTGAATGGAGTGTTTTTCCTCATTTCTGTTTCAGAAGTTTTGTCGCTGATATACAGAAATGCTTTTGATTTATGCATGTTGATTTTATATGCTGCCACATTGCTGAATTCATTTATTAGTTCTAGTAGTTTTTTTTGTAGACCCTTTTGGGTTTTCTATATAAAGAATAATGTCATCTGCAAATAGTGATATTTTAAGTTCTTCTTTTTCTATTTTTATGCCTTTAATTTCATTCGTCTGTCTAATTACTCTGGCCAGTTTCGAAAACTATATTGAATAGAAGTGGTGATAGAGGACATCCCTGTCTTGTTCCAGATTTTAGAGGGAATGCCTTCAATTTTTCTCCATTCAGAATGATACTAGCCTGAGGGTTAGCATAGATATCTTTTACAGTGTCGAGGTAAGTTCCTGTTATCCCTGGTTTTTCTAATGTTTTGAACATAAAGGGATGCTCTACTTTGTCGAATGATTTTTCTGCATCTATCTAGATGATCATATGCTTCTTATCTTTAAGTATATTTATGTTGTGAATAACATTTATTGATTTCTGTATATTGAACCGTCCTTGCATCTCAGGGATGAATCCTACCTGATCATGAAGAACAATTTTTTTGATGTGCCTTTGTATCCAATTCGCCAGAATTTAATTGAGATTTTTTGCATCTAGGTTCATCAGAGATATTGGTCTGTAGTTTTCTTTCTTTGAGGTGTCTTTGTCTGGTTTCGGAATCAGAGTGTTCTTGGCCTCATAGAATGAATTTGGCAGAGCTCCCTCTTTTTCTATTTCCTGAAATATATTGAAAATTATTGGTATTAATTCTTTTTTAAAGGTCTTGTAAAACTCCGCTGTATACCCATCTGAACCTGGACTTTTCTTGGTTGGTAGTCTTTTGATTGCTTGTTCTATTTTATCCATTGATATTGGTCTGTTTAAATTGTGTGTATCCTCCTGACTCAGTTTGTGCAAATCATATGACTTAAGAAATTTATCAATGTCTTCACTATTTTCTATTTTATTGGAATATAGGTTTTCAAAATAATTTCTAATTGACTTCTTTATTTCTGTAGGATCTGTTGTTATATTGCCTTTTTGATCCCATATGTCAGTAATTTCAGTTCTCTCTTTCTTCGCTTAAATCCAAAACACTCCCACATGACACTCATCTTCTTCCATATAGACACTCATCATACCCTGTGGCTGGAGGTTTCTATGAGAGGCAAGGCCAAGAAAGTGTCCAAAATAAGCTCACTTGCCCCTCATTTGCCTAAAATCATGGTGGCCTGGGTACTCTTCCTTTGAACCAGGAGTGATCAAATATTCCTGCTGGTAAAGTGTTCCGCTTTTCCAATTTGAGGCCTACTAGCTGTCAGGTATAGATTCTTTATGTGATTTGGAGTCATGAGAAAACCCAAGCACCTATGGGATAGCCTCTGCAGGGATTTGAAGAATGCATTTGACCCAAAGGATCCCTATTCTCACTTGATGTAGGTCAGGAACCCAACCTAAGAAGGCAAAAAAATTTATCCACAATGACTGCTCTTTTGGCCATTTTGGTTTGGAAGCACATGGGATTTTTATTTAGATCTATCAGGTGCTGAGAATTTAAGCCACAACCTCACACAAGAACAAGAGGCTGATTCAAGCTCATCCCATTCCAAAGCAATTAAGCAAAGAGCCACAGGTGATGCCCATTCATTTCCATATGAAAACAGTTTTCTTAAGGCTTCACAAAGGGGTGGCCTGAGGTAAAGACCTTCTTGACATTCAGGGAAATAGAAACATAAGTAAGCAAAAGGCCCAAAGCAGGGTTTCTCCACTAAGACTTTCCTGGTCACACTGATATCTGAGTTTTCTGAGATTCTCCCATTCCCTTCAGCTATCAGTACATGGCCATGTCACAGAGCCTTGTGGTGGTACATATGTTGGACACAAAACCATGAGCCTATTCAGGAGAGTGGCCAGAATTCACGAAGAAACATGAACTTAGAAAGATAGTAGGTATTGCCCATCCATAGGCAAGCCACTCTCCATTCTTAAATTGGGCAGGATGAACGCTGGGACACTTTATATTAGACAGGACACAACCATTGATGCATTCGCTTTTCAAAGGTCTACAACCACGGATACAGTGGGATACACAAACAAAGAAACACTCGCCATGTCAAATGACTTATTAAAAACAGTCCACTCCAAACCAAACAAACTGACTTTCCTACCTATTCTCATAACATGAGACAAAACCAAACTCACATGCACACCCACAAAGGCACCTCCTTTACCCAAGTAGGTCTGTGACTATCCAGAGTGTCCTCAGACTGATTGGCCATACTATGTTCCCAAGAAATGGCCTGTCCTGTCTCAGATCTGGTCTTCATTACCAACTCTGTAAAGTTGTCAGGAGCCATCAGGGAGTCACTACCTGCTTTCTCAGGAAGGCCCCTCTTCAGAGTTTTCCTGGCATTTAACCATCCACAGATCAGTATTTACCAAGAAAGACTGACTCTGTCTTTGGTAAATCCAAACAAGTGAACCCAATGGGACTGGGACTGGGACTGGCTCTGTGTGCTTGGCTTCCTGGATCCCGAGTTCAGCAAATTGCATCAACAAAGAAGTGAGGTGCGTCAATTCCTTCAGGAACTGAATGAGGTCACTGCCTTGGTAACCACTTTGTTCTAACAGATGCTTCGAAGGTTCCCATGAGATGGAGGTTACCCCTACATCCTGTGACACATTCAGAAGTTAGAACTGTATATCGACCATAGGCACCCGGGAACTGCTCTCCACACAGGCTGTGGTGAGCCATTTCTGCAGATTATGGTCGCCATTGCAAGATGGCGCTGGCTCCACTGTGGTCTGTAATAAACAACTCCTTGTTTGGGAGAGTTGGTGCATGGTTTCTCAGCACCCTGTGAGAAAGTTTCACGTGGCAGCTTCGCATTGGGGCTTGGGATGCTTTATTAAGGCTGGGAGGGGCATCCGACGGAGAATTAGAAGAAATATCAAGGGCCTGAATAAACTGCTGAAAGAAGATTCCTGAGTTGCGTCTTCCTTGCGGGCAAGGGGTCGCGACAAGTGGTGCTGAAAACCCGGGAACCAGAACTTTCAGCAGTCAGGGGTGGTGCACCAATTAGTCCCAGGTAAGTAGGACCCACGGTCAAAGCGGAGATCAGTCCTAGATAAGTAGGACCCGCTATCAAAGCGGAGATCAGTCCTAGGTAAGTGGGACCCGCGGTCAAAGTGGAGATTAGTCCCAGATTAATTGGGACCCACGGTCAAAGCGGAGATTAGTCCCAGATTAATTGGGACCCGCGGTCAAAGCGGAGATTAGTCCTAGGTAATTAGGACCCGCTATCAAAGCGGCAGCTCCTCTGTAAAGCCAGAGAGAGCATTAAATCTTATTGCAGCTGCACTGTGTACTTTCGCTCTTACTTTCACTTTTGTTTGTTGTGTGTCTTTTGTTGTGTCATGGGTGCCATATCTTCAAGTCCGCTTCTCCTGGCCCTAGATAACCTGTTACGTTCCAAGGGCCTAAAAGTGAAACGTAGTACTTTACAGAGATTTTTACAGAAGACAGATATTGTTGCCCCGTGGTTCGCATTTTCTGGCAGCCTCACAATACCTAGCTGGGATAAGTTAGGCACAGATCTTGACTTTGCTTCTGAGCAGGGCATATTAGAGGGTGGGGTGATAGCCCTTGGGAAGATGATCCGTAGTTGCCTCGCAGATGGCAGATGTCAGGAAGCACTTACTAAAGGACAAGAAGTTTTAGAGCAATTACATGAAGAAAGATCAGAAATGGCAGGCAGTGAGGTATTTCAGGAGGGTGGGAGTGTGCGAAGCGAGAAACAGGGGAGGAAACAATTATCTCCGGCAGGCAGTGACGTATTTCAGGAGGATGGCAGTGTGCGGAGCAAGAAACAGGGGAGGAGGCGATTGTCTCTGGCACGGAGTGAAATATTTCAGGAGGAAGGGAATGTGCAGAGCGAGAAACAGGGGAGGAGGCGATTGTCTCTGGCACGGAGTGAAATATTTCAGGAGGAAGGGAATGTGCAGAGTGAGAAACGGGGGAGGAAACGCTTGTATCCATATCTCAGTACACTGCGCACACTCCCATGCAAAAGTGGGTCAGAAGAGGAGGAGGATGAGAAGGAGGAGCTCGGGAGACTGTCTCAGCAGCTAGGGAGTTTAACTATGGGAGAAGGGAACAAAAATAAACAGGAGCTCAAGAAAAATGATCCTCCGGACCCGCCGCCGTACGGTGAGGGTGTTTCGAGGAGAGCTTTCCATGCCCAAGCATGGAGGGCTGTTAACGCTGAGATGGGTCTTGCTTATCCAGTTTTCCAGGATGACAATAGGGGAAGATTCCATGTGCCTTTAGATTTCAAAATTGTGAAGACCCTGGCAGAGTCTCTGGGCACTTATGGGGTGGATGCCGCCTTCACATTAACTCAGGTGGAGAGTCTGTCTAGATACTGTATGATTCCCTTTGATTGGGCTAGCCTTGTTCGGGCTTGTGTTTCTCCAGGCAAATATTTGGACTGGAGAGCCTTTGTGCTAGAGGGCGCTGTAGAGCAGGCTGCCCAAAACTATGCGGCCGGACACCCCCATTGGGACAAGGAAATGCTTTTGGGACAAGGCAGATTTGCTAATCAACAAACAGGATACCCCCCTGAGGTATATGAACAGATCAATAACATTTGTATCCGTGCATGGAAATCACTCCCAAATAGAGGAGAAGTGTCTGGCAATTTAACAAAAATCATGCAAGGCCCCACAGAACCTTTCTCGGACTTTGTTGCTAGGATGGTGGATGCCGCAGGAAAAATCTTTGGTGACCCTGATAGAGCAATGCCCTTGATTAAACAACTTGTTTTTGAGCAATGCACCAAAGAATGTAAAGCAGCAATCGCTCCTTATAAAAACAAGGGCATAGAAGCTTGGATGAAAGTGTGTAGAGAGCTTGGAGGACCTTTAACTAATGCAGGTCTTGCAGCTGCTGTCCTTCGGATCACAAAAGGGGGCGGTCCTGGTGCCGGAACATGCTTCCATTGTGGTCAATCCGGCCATTTCAAACGTGACTGTCCCAAAAAATGCAATTTTACTGGACTTCCTCGCGGTGGCCCTTCTAATAGCCCTCGTCAACCGGGGCTGTGTCCAAAATGCAAAAAGGGGAAGCATTGGGCAAGAGAGTGTAGATCAGTGAGGGACATCCATGGACAGCCTATTTCAGCTGGGCCAAAAAACGGCCGAAGGGGCCCCCGACCCCAGGGCCCACGAATATATGGGGCAATGGAGAATGTCACACCCGAACCCGAGACATGGCCTTCACTGCGCCATCCCACGAGATGCGGAGAGCCACTACAGGTGCCGTGGGATTGGACCTCTGTTCCACCTCCAGACTCGTATTAACACCTAAGATGGGAATCCAATTGGTGGAAACTGAGTTCAAAGGGCCTTTACCCCCTGGCACTGTATGTTTGTTAATTGGACATGCATCCTCTATCCTACAAGGTCTTCATGTTTTCCCCGGAGTTATAAACCCTGATACTGTAGGGGCAGTAAAAGTTATGGTGGAAGCTCCAAGGGGCATTGTGTCTATCTCCCCAGGGGATCGGATTGCTCAATTGCTAATTTTGCCTAGTTTGCATAATCACTTCCCTGCTGACTCAAGGTCACGGACAGGAAATCAGATTGGTACCACCGGAGGAAATTGTGCCTATTTGTCACTGGATATGAGCAATCGCCCCACTTTGGAATTAAGCATAGAAGGTAAATCTATTGTGGGATTGCTGGACACAGGAGCAGATCGTAGTATCATAGCCCTTAAGGACTGGTCTAGGGTATGGCCAGTGCAGGCTTCTGATCAATCCTTAAGAGGACTTGGATATGCCCAAGCCCCTCAAATCAGCTGTAGACATCTATCTTGGAAGGACTCGGAAGGACATGATGGTACCTTTCAGCCTTATGTACTTGATTTACCCATTTCTTTATGGGGCAGTGATCTGATGAAAGACATGGGGTTCACTCTTAGTAATGACTATTCCCCAGTGTCTCAACATATCATGCAAATTATGGGGTATAGGCCAGGTCTAGGACTAGGAAGGCACCTACAGGGATGTAAGCATCCTGTGCAAGGTCATCAAAAGCTTAACAGGTTTGGTCTGGGTTTTTCCTAGGGGCCACTGGGGCTCAAATACCTATAACATGGCTCACCGAGGAGCCTGTTTGGGTGCCTCAGTGGCCTCTTCCCTCGGTTAAACTGGCAGCAGCCCATGATCTAGTCAAAGAACAACTTGATTTGGGTCACATCCAACCTTCTACTTCTCCATGGAATACTCCCATATTTGTCATTAAGAAAAAATCAGGGAAGTGGCGCCTACTGCATGATCTACGAGCAGTTAATGCTCAGATGCAGCATATGGGGCCCATTCAAAGAGGGCTGCCTCTGCTCTCCTCTGTTCCTCAAGGCTGGCATATAATTGTTATTGACATTAAAGACTGTTTCTTTTCCATTCCTTTGCATCCTAAAGATTCACAACGTTTTGCTTTCACCCTTCCCTCGTGTAATCACGAAGAAGCAGATCAAAGGTTTGAGTGGGCGGTTTTGCCACAGGGGATGGCTAACAGTCCCACGATGTGCCCGATGTATGTGGGGAAGGCACTCGCACCTCTCAGACGTAAGTATTCCTCCACCAAGATCATTCACTATATGGATGATGTGTTATTGGCCGCAAAATTAGAACAGACAGTTTATGAGGCTTATAAAGAACTCGTGATGCTGTTGGCTCAACATGGACTGCACATCGCACCTGAAAAGGTTCAAACGGGGGATTCTATCAGGTTTTTGGGAGCGACAATTGGGTATGACAAATTAAAACCACAAAAAATTACCATCAGGACTCAAGATCTCCAAACTCTAAATGATTTTCAAAAATTGCTGGGAGATATTAATTGGATAAGAGGATATTTACATATTCCTAATATTGTGCTCCAGCCTTTGTATGCTACTCTTAAGGGTGATCCAGATCTTGCTTCCCCTCGTAGCCTCACTACTGAGGCTAGAGCGGCCCTTATAAAAGTAGAACAAGCTATACAGCATGCCACTCTATGCAGGCTCCAGAGTGATAAACCTTTCCAGTTATGTGTGCTTGCCACTATGCGGCAGCCTACTGGAGTACTGTGGCAAGATGCGCCTTTACTATGGATCCACCCACATGTATCCCCAGGAAAATCCTTAGAATATTATCCTGATGCTGTTGCAGCATTGGCACTTAAAGGGATTCAACAAAGCATTCAATTTTTCGGCCAATCACCTTCTTCTCTTATCATACCCTACACTAAAGCTCAACTTAATGTTTTATGTGCTACTCTAGACAACTGGGCTATTCTGTGTTGCTCGTTTCAACGGGGTATTGATAATCACTACCCTTCTCATCCATTACTCCATTTTGTTAAAGAACATCCCATCATTTTCCCTAAGGTAACTTCATCCATTCCAATTCCGGGGGCTGTTAACATTTTTACTGATGGTTCCAAGTCTGGAATGGGAGCTTATGTAATTAATGACTCTCCCCCTATCCAGCATCAATTTGCTCCTGGAAATCCACAATGGGTAGAACTACAAATTGTTATTGAAGTTTTTAAACAGTGTTCTTTTCCTTTTAATCTTATTTCGGACTCCAGCTATGTGGTACAAGCACTAAAAGTCCTGGAGACCGTGGGAACTATTAGTGATGCCCACAATGTGTCTGTTTACTTTACTCAGCTTCAACAGCTTATCTCTAACCGCACTGCTTCTTTTTATCCAATGCACATCAGGGCTCACACCTCTCTTCCTGGTCCGTTATCCCAAGGTAATGCCTGTGCGGACTTAGCCACTAGAGGCCAATTGATATGCTTGGCTTCCTCCTTAGAGAGGGCTAAGTTGTTTCACCAAAACTTCCATGTTAATGCATTAATGCTGCGCAGGCGTTTTTCCATTTCAAGAGCGGATGCTCGGCAGATAGTATTGCAATGTCCCCATTGTGTCACATTTCTTCATCCCCCTAATTATGGAGTAAACCCACGGGGATTAAAGCCATTGATTGTTTGGCAAATGGATGTGACACATATACCTGACTTTGGTAACCTTAAGTATGTGCATGTTTCCCTTGATATGTGCTCTGGAATTATCCATGCTTCTGCTTTATCGGGAGAAAAGGCACGTAATGTCATTACTCACTGTTTAGAGGCATGGGCAGCATGGGGTGCACCTGCATCCCTTAAGACTGATAATGGACCTGCTTATACTGGCAGACAATTTCCAGTTTTTTTTTCTACTATGGGAGTGCAACTTACTCATGGTTTGCCTTATAATCCTCAAGGACAAGGCATTGTTGAGCATGCTCATCGCACCTTAAAGGAAACTTTACAAAAACAAAAAGGGGGAATAGGAGCTGAACACACTCCTAAAGAACGCCTGTCCTTAGCTCTCTTTACCATTAATTTTTTGAATTTGGATATTCATGGTCTCTCTGCGGCCGATAGACATGTGTCCCCTCAGCCCTCTGTGATTGGCTATGTTAAGTGGAAGGATGTTCTTACGGGCCAATGGAACGGCCCTGACCCCGTGCTGACATGGGCACGAGGATGTGTATGTGTTTTTCCCCAGGATCGTACGGAACCATTGTGGGTCCCTGAACGCTTGACAAGAAGAGTCTCGACATCAACTGACCAGCAACAAGAGATACCACAACAATCCTGTGATGAGGATCTTCATTCTACTAAGTGCTCTGGCTCTGGTTCTGGTGCCGATGGCACAGGCGACACCAATGCGGTGGTGGGCAGTGGCACGGGCATGACCAATGCCGATGCCGGTTCATGGTAATTCTAGTGTCCTCCCCACTCTTTTTTCTACCTCATGTGAGATGTCTGCTCCCTGTGCCTCTCCTAGAGGGGACATGGAGAGAATTTTTAATCAATCTTAAGTTAATCTCACAGAAGTTTTTTGCTTCAGCCTTAGAAACGCTAATTGCATTAGCCTTAAGACCAAAAATTTGACTAACTGGGAGGACCCATTGCGGTCCAATCAGGTCTCAGGAAGCATTATCAGTGCTGAATTGAGCAAGGTAGCTTCGGGGAATCAATCAGGCTCAGAGACCCCTGCAAACAACAGCTCTGCTCTTAACATAACTACCTTGGCTATTATCTCCGAGGTACTAATCCCAGTGCCTCCTTTTTCTAGTAGTATTTATAATGCCACTCATTTCAAGGCCTCTCCTTACTGTTCCCCTAATCTTGGTTTCCCCCAAATATTTACACCTTGTCAGGATCATTCTTGGGAGAAACATCAAGTTGCTAAAGGTTTCTCCCTTTCCCCCTCTCTTGATAGGTATGTTTATAACTTTAACAATAGTGCCAGCTCCTCTACAGGAGTAGCTTGGTCCTGGTTTTAATGGCTGATTTCCAATGAAAAGGGGGCTTCAGCCGATATTTCTGCACTGGCTCAGTTGGTAGGAGCCAAAAGTTGGCTGGCTAATATTTCTGGTACTGTTAGGGAAAGTGAACAAGGTAATAGACTTACATCTGTTTCATTCAACTCTCTGTTGTATAATGCCACATGGCCTCCTGCAATGGTCTGTGTCCAATCCCCCTTCTTATTCCTTTTCGCTAAGGCCACCTCATCGGGGATGCTGGATTGTTCTCATACTACCTGTCTCTTATCTGAGTGTTGGAATGGTTCCTGGACTGTAGCAGTGTTTATGAAGATTCCAACTTTTGTCCCAATCCCGGTCACTGCGGATCCTGATAAATTCCCTATTGTTGAGCTACTTAGAGTCCGCAGAGATTTTGGAATCACAGCGGCTATAGTGACAGCCGTGGCGGTATCTGCTGCTGCAGCGGTTACGGCCGGAGTGGCTATGGCCAAACAAGTACAAACTGCTGCCACTATTAATCAAGTTGTCCAACAAACTTCCACCATACTTGAATCCCAAAATACAATTAATCAACATATTTTGTCAGGGATTTTAGCTGCCAACCAAAGAATAGATTTACTCTAAGCTCAGGTAGAAGAATTGGCTGACTTAGTGCTTTTGGGTTGTGTTGACCAACGTGCACATTTATGCATAACCTCTGTCAGATTTAATGATTCCAGGAATGCTTCCCGCACCATTGGCGAATATTTGGCTGGAAATTGGTCCATGGAAGCGGAAGACATGATCCAGTCTCAACTAACCCAGATAGCTGTCTTGAATAGCACCCGTGTTGATCCCGTGACTTTGGGTCAATTCACCGATTGGATATCTTCTGCCTTTTCCTTTTTTAAAGAGTGGGTGGGGGTAGGCATTTTTGGTGCAATGTGTTGCTTCGGTATGTTTCTCTGTTTGTGGTTTCTCTGTCGCCTCAAGGCCCGCAATGCTCACGATAAGGCTATGATCATCCAAGCTCTTGCAGCTTTAGAAAATGGCAATTCACCTCAAGTTTGGCTTGCGCATCTTAAACAGTAAATCTTTGACATGGCCATTGCACCCCAAGTTATTATAACATTGCACTGGGATCGGCATGTCTTTCCTCGTTATTCTCTTAGTGTTGGAAAGCCCTTGCACTCTGCCGGTCTTGCTGCCATTGCACGCAGGTGGGTTTCCACACTAATGCTTCTCTATCGCCTTAAAGTCCGTGCCTTTCTTTCGGGGTGCTGTCAACTCGTTTGTCGTTGTGTACAGCCACAGTTCAGCCTTAGCTGTCCCCCTTCATCCACCTTCGTCACGATACAGGATGCGAGGCAAGGCACTGCACTTGAGTGATCCTTGAAGTGGACCTCAAGGAGAGCATGTCCTATTGCATGCGGGTTTGATGTCCACGCTCCGCCCCACGAAAAAAGGCGTCGGCTGATATGGCTTCAGATCTGGGGAAGGGCCCTCCTTAGGACTGAGCCATACTATGCAGCCACTTCTGCACAGTGGGATAGGACCTCTACTCTCGCCTGTATTGTTTTCAGAAAACAGAAGGGGGGAACTGTGGTGAGCCGTTTCTGCAGATTATGGTCGCCATTGCAAGATGGCGCTGGCTCCACTGTGGTCTGTAATAAACAACTCCTTGTTTGGGAGAGTTGGTGCATGGTTTCTCAGCACCCTGTGAGAAAGTTCCACGTGGCAGCTTCGCATTGGGGCTTGGGATGCTTTATTAAGGCTGGGAGGGGCATCCGACGGGGAATTAGAAGAAATATCAAGGGCCTGAATAAACTGCTGAAAGAAGATTCCTGAGTTGCGTCTTCCTTGCGGGCAAGGGGTCGCCACAACAGGCCTTGTTTGGTCCATCTTCTCTACAATAAGAAGAGAGAGACTGATTCAGACACATCAATTCATCCTGACCTGGTTGTTTGCTGTGGAAGATGACTATTGCTCTCTCAGGTCCTACATAGCTGCCTACATCTTCTCTAAGGATCATTTCTTCATGGATCGTTGAGTTTCTCAGCCGGTGAAAGATCAGCTACATTACTATATTGTAAGACGAACTCTGTCCCTGCTCTTCTGTAAGTTATATTAAGGGAAGAGTGTATGGTTAGGTTCAATAATAGCATCGATTTTGGTTAGGAATCATTCTGCGGGATGAATAATGGTATTGGCAACCTGCGATATTTACAAGAGTATATAGGTGAAATATAAGTATGAAAGCAGAAATTTGGTAAGATTTGAAGCCCAGAAGGGCATTGGGCCCTTGAGTGGGATACTTAGCTTTGAATTATGTCCTGCACAGTTGTCTCAGATAAATCAATACAAAATGGCATAGGACCTTGTAACTTGGATGATTGAATGTTGAACAGAACATCCAGTCAAAAAGCAATAGTCGATAGGATTTGGAAGGTATTCGGTAGGCTAAGAAGAAGAGTGAGTATAGGATTTGGACCAAAAGTTCTTAACAATAGGGTTTCGGGT
This sequence comes from Callospermophilus lateralis, assembly GCF_048772815.1. Classification (NCBI taxonomy): domain Eukaryota; kingdom Metazoa; phylum Chordata; class Mammalia; order Rodentia; family Sciuridae; genus Callospermophilus; species Callospermophilus lateralis. The sequence continues at coordinate 884,442 of NW_027514460.1, read as the reverse complement.
AGAGAGTGAAGGTGAATGTCACCACATGTGAAGAGTCAGTCACAATGATGAACTGGGGAAAACATGTATGAAAGCACATATCAATAAAGACATTAGGAAATCAAGTAAAGTATAAAGTGAGTGATAGGATTACACATTTTCAACAGGCTGGAGCTTGAATTTATAATCTTAAGAGGAAACAAATATGTAGTCACAAATAGAATTGACATTTGAGAACATTAGGCAACATGGACATGGATGATTTTAGTAATTCATGTTCACTTCCCATTTAGGCTTTGATACAATTGTACATGTGACCTTTGCTTTTTGTGTCCAGAATATTTCTGTGATAAAATGTATATGCAGATCTGGTGACATGAGTATTTCTTCCACCATTTCAGGGAGCAATATTTTGAAGACGTATATATTAGTATGGGGGTACAAATAGGTGTACCCTGTGTCTATGAATATAGAGATAATGCAAGAATACACCATTCTGTGAATAAACAATACAACTGGATCCACTTTAAATAATGGATTGAATAGATATCTGAAAATATATCAGAAATGTTATATTGATATACAATCATTCATTCCAACCAGTTATATATCTAATGGTCATCTTAGGGTTATGGTTTATCATGAAGGGTGTGTGAGATTTGTTTCAAAATGATTATGGAAATCGATTATAATGTATTTGGAAAGAAGTCTCATTAAAAGACCAGTCAAGAAACATAGAGAAATACATGTGTTCTGGAGAAGAAAGTGATTAAAAGTGAAACAAATGCCTATAATTTTGCTAACTAGTGGATGAAATATGTATCCTATGATGTGCAAAAACTGAAAAATAGTAAGGTACCACTGTTGAATAAAAATGAACATCAAAAGATGCATCATGTCCCATAGGAATCTACTTGCATTGATGTTAAACTGGGTCAGTAACTGTAGAAATATTAGGATTTGTATGTACCTTTCACTGAAGTTAGTTTTCAGTACTAGGAAACAAATATATACTTCAGGTGAATGAATATTTCTGAGAATAATGTTGTGAAAAGTTGATTATTAATCCACATACATGAACATGAATGAATTTAGGGAGTGTATATAAGACACATACATTTCATATTATGAAAATTCTGGAGAGTGTGTGTGTGTGTATATATATATATATATATATATATATATATATATATATATATATACACACACACACACAAACACACACACACACACACACACACACACACAAACAACCACAGACAATAAACATACCAATTCATATGCCAAACAAAATTCACCATGAAATATATATCATCCACAGTTCCAAAAACATTCATTTCACTGAACATGGATTTATGTATAATGTTGTTCTACTAGGAAGCTCACCTATAGCTTGAAATTTCAGTTCCAACAGCTTTTAGGAGGAGTAATCTCTTCTCACAATTTGTAACTGCCAAGTCAGGCACCTCACAAAAATTTACTTGTGATATCACGTAGGATTCTATATGTGCATATAAAAATACTTGTGCTGAATAGGCTACAGAGAAAGGGAGACAGGAATACACATATTTTTTAACTTTAAAAACACATGGAGAACTCTTTCAATTAAAAATTGACTAGATTAATAACACCTACCATTTATCTTGCAAAAGGCAAGTCCAATATACACCATGTCTCCTCTGAACTGCTTGTATTTCAATTTTGTTTCGGTTATTTTTCTCCATCATATTAGTATTAGTTGTTAGAGTCTCATAGAGTATGGGTTATTGTGAGGGATATAGTATTTTGAATGGAAAATTGAAAAATGAATCCAATGAGTATGCATATATATGCTATACAATAATCTTCCCACTCTCATCCAGAACAATGCCTTGACATTACCTTCGCCCCAAGTAAGACACAATTAGAGGAGTAGAGTTAAAATATCTGTGAATACATATCTGGGATAGAAAATGCTCAGGAGTTCACAAACATGGATGTGGTAGAGGAGTTTCCAAAAGTAAAGGACAGGGTTGATCTCCCAACCTGATCTTTCAATAAAATTGGGAGTCATCTTGCCACACAGCCATGAGAACATAATTTTTTCTTTACTATAAATTAGTGCAAATTCCAAACCTACTTGGAATTCCTGCCCATGCCTTGAACTCACCCATATCTGGCTTTCTGACCAGATTGCAGCCCTCTCTGAAACTTTAGTGACACCTCATAAATATTGGCCTTCCCTGGCCAAAGACCCTCTCTAGGCTCTAATGGTCCTCATAATTTTTGATGCTGGCGCCAGCAAATAAAAAATGTAACCTATAATTAGTGTGATGCTTGTCAAAGTTCTGTTTTCTGTAACTCCCCTTTTGTGTAACTTTCTGGGGTATAAAGCAGGGCTGTAGGAAATGTGGGGATGCTGTCTTGTTTCCGCTGTTTGAGAGGGAGAGGCAGCCCACCCGGATGAAATAATAAGCTTGCTTTAATTTGATTTTAATTGGAGTCAGTGGTCTTTTCTTGCATCCTGGTCTAATATTTTAGAGTTCCCCAGTGAGATGACCCGACCAGATCACAAGACCAGACTCCTGGAAATTCTGAAGCTGGCCTTTCCTCCAAGGCTCCGGGCTGGAGAGCCAAGTTCAAAGGCCTTGGAGTGAGCCTTCAGTCCGGGGAGCACTGCAGTGAACCATCGCACTATAACTATTAGCAAGCACCTGGTGGAGGAGGCCTCCATAGGTAAGTGGTATCTTTATAACATCTGATATCCGGTAAAGGGACATCTCTTCTGATGACAGAGAGGTGGCATGGGGAGGCTCACATATACTCCTGTCCGGGACAGTAACAAGAATCATTCTGTCCTCTGTTCTGTTCTGTAGGGAATTCCTCTGAAAGGGTAGAGAGGTGCCAACGGGCATGCAGGAGCTCCTTCCCTGGAGCTTTAGCAAGACGTTGTATTGCTCCTCTGTTTTTCTGTTTCTTCACCGGTTTTCTGTTTCTTTGTGTTTTTTTCTGTGTTCTGTATGTTTTTGGTTTGTTAGTTTTTGTGCGTTTTGTTGTGTGATTTCTTTGGTAAAAACATAATGATATTGGACGTGAAAATGGGTAATAAAGCAAGTAAGCCTGACACCCCTTTGGACTGTGTTTTAAGGAACTGTGATGAACTTTCCCCCCCTTTGTCAAGCAGGATGAGAGAAGCCCCTATCTCATTGCCTGGAGCACACCCACTGCAGAGGGCAATGCCTGCTGGTGACCTAAGAACTGAGTATCTCTTAGGTGAAAAAGTGAAACTCCTTTAAAACCGCTTGTCCCTCCAGATCAAGAGAGTCACAACCTTTCGGCAGAATCCCCTGTGTTTCTCCTTTGTTAGCAAAGCAGTAAACCTCCCTTTTTCTTTTTCTCAAACGCTGTCCTCATTATTAAATTGGTATTAATTGGCTTCAACATCAGGAACCAAAATTTAAGTTACAAATTTTGATACCCTCCCCCAGACCCTGGGACTTTTTGAGAGCTGACTACTGAAATATTAGGAGACGGAGCGTGCTCGGGGTGGAACTGAACCAGAGCAGCTAATCCTGTAAGTAAAAGGAGGGACTGAAGGACTCCCAGCAGCTGCCAAAGCCCTGTTGCTTCAGAGAATTCCCTCCTTCCGTCCCTGCACTCTAAGAATTATGCCACCTCTGTCTTATTAAAAAAGAGAATAAGAAAAAGGGGACACTAAATGTAGTAAAGTCACCATGGAGACCCTTGATTTCACATTTCAGGTTGCTCCTCTTTGAAAACATCTGTTCCCCTTGTGGGGACATCTATCGTGCTACAGGTGTAGGAGATTTTTCTCTTATCTGTTATGTTTTAAAGGCTTCTGTCCGTCAGCCATAGTCTGGAGCTCCTTTCTGTCTGTCTTGTGTCTTTGTTTCTGGCCCATAAAGACATGTGCAATAATGTGTTCATATTATAAATTGTTTCTTGGGAATGATCTTAGCTCAATGTGTGTCTAAATGATGACGTTTTATTGTAACAATCTGGTATCTGAATGGGTTTTTGAAGCATTGTACAATCTTGCAGTTAAAAGTCTGGTTCATATAATTGTTTAGTTTATGATTTTAGATAATTCATGCAAGAGAACTTAAATACTTAGCATGGAAAACTAAAGAACTCTATTTCCAAGTTGGCAAGTAACTTCCCAAACATTCAGTCTTATTTTTCACCAGTTTTGAATTGGGTAGACTGGGAAAATATCACAGTGTGTACCAGTGCATTAATTTGGAAAAGGATAGTAAATCATAGTATGGTATCTGTTGACAGAACAAGATGTAAAGATATAAAATTTTGTGAATTGTAACTTAAAATTGTACCATAATTTTCAACATCCAAACCTGAAAATTATGGTTAAAATGCCTTAGGCCTGAGGTGTCTGCTCAGAATAGCAGTTTTTCCCTGCTCCTTCCAGACCTCAGCCAGGCCTTATGTTGAAATGCAAATGAAAGAAGCCTACTAGCTCAGTAGGAGACTGATCTGAGGCCTAAGGGGGGGGAGAAAAAATTACATTGTATGGTATTTACTAATAACTGCCCAGTCACTTTTTCTAGGACTCTTATTTTTTTCCTTTGATTCTGTATTGTTTTTAACTCATGATTTTGATCCTACAGACCTAGGTTAATGTTTTTCTGATCAGTTCTATCTTTGACCAACAGTGGAGTTTTTGAAACATTGCAATGGAGATTTCACCTGCGAAAAGCTACAAGGCCTTTACTATAATTATGTGTGCACACTCTTGTTATGTGTTGTATGTGTATATATACATATGTCCGTATATCATGTATATTATATACAAATTAACATACATAAGGAGCGCTCACAAAAAAAGGAGCACTCACAAAAACAAATTTTAAAAAGCGGATCCAAAGATCTTTAATTTACGTGATTTAAATGGTTCACTTTAAATTGGATAAACAGATAAAAATAAATGTCTTTAAATTTAAGCTTACATGTTTTTCTAGGTGTTCAAAAATCTAATAAAATATTAATGTCGACAAAAGGTCTAATATGCCTTGGTTCTAGGACTTTTCCTTCAACAAAAATATGGTCTACACTGTTCAATACTTTTGTCTAATATTTTGATAAATAAATAAATTAAATTTGATATTTGATTACTCATTCATGAGTATTCTTGTAAGATATGTTATTGATTTACTAAGGTCTGTATAAGTTTGTTCTAAAGTCTGTATAAGATTGTAAAAATCAGTCATGTGTAAAAGACACAAAAATTTCTTAAAACATACGTTTACCAATAACATTGTGTTTATTAAGTTTTATTTTTCTAGAGCAAGCAACCATAAATATTAAACAACTTATTAAATACGATCTGTTATTTTAGAGCACTGTACTGCCATTTCTTTAAAAGCTAAACTTGGTTAATGTAGAAACATCAATGCAATTGTGATGCTATTAATGTGCTCATATCTTCCAGGAATACAAGTCTCTAAGGTAGAAACTTTAAAAGAGCATTATGTGAAGCTGGTGTTCTGAAGTTGTATGGTAAAAAAAAATATATATATATTGGGCATTTATTTACCTTTTATCAATAAGATATGTAGACTTTTATGTTACTTTTTACATTGGGGAACAATTTGATTGTATTTTTATGTTAATGGAGCCTTAGCTATGAAAAGGATAATACTTTCAGCGTTTATTTTATTCATGTTTTAAATGTTATATTATATGGTGTTAACTAATGTTCATGTGACCTCAAACAATTAATGTTAACTTTTTAAACTGATATTTAAAAACAAAGATCATCTTTAGAACTAAAACACTTAAGATTTATAAAGAGCCCTGCCTTACTTGAGATAAGGCTCTGTGTCCCAACTTACTACATGTGAGAATGACTACGAAAGCAGTGGGTCAGATGTTATTTCATTTAAAGTTACATTCAAAAGTTCTTTTTTTTTCATATCAAGATTATTAGGATCTCAAACAAGAAATATAATAAATAACTCAGCCTAAAAATTCAGGGTAGGTATTACACGAACTAAGTATATTTACTCTTGTTAATTTTATTTTGTAATTTCCTTATAAGTGATCTAAAGATTCCCTGTTAGTGTTTTACAGAAGTGTTGCTTTAAGAACACAACATGGGTTAATTAAAGATAACAAGTCATCACCAAAAGACAGACAGAAAAATACAGATCCCAATTAATAAAAAGATAAATAATTTTAAATTACAGACATTAAAGCCCAGTACTCTTAATATAAGGCTGCTAAAATTTATTTGCTGGATGTTTAAAATTAGGATTTAAAATTAAAGTTAAATGAAAAGGGCCAAGAAAACCAATATTTGATTCTTGCCCTCTGAGTCAGTCTGTATCCAGGGAACAGGGGACTTCCCTAAAGAGCTTTGCAACTCTGAGCCACTGGAGAACAGAAAGCCAATCAGTGCATTTTCTATGAAGAAGACAGTCATCAGAGAAGGGAGACATCCCTGATGCTTCCGAGGGAAGCCACAGGGTCAAGCAAGACCTGGACACACCTAGCGAAAATGGCACTAGCAGAACTGAGAAGCTGCTCTCAAGTTTCCCCAGGAATGACTCCCGTAAAAGCTCAGCTGACTGTTCATAATAGATAGAAACAAAAGTCAGTTTGACTGCTTCATCTTAAACATTTAGGAAAGGCAGTTAAACGCAAAATACAGCCATTCCTGGGCATTTTAAATAATAACAGTAATAATAATATTTTAAGGTATACACTTTATGTTAGCCTCCCAAAATAAATAAGACTGGAGGCTACAAAGAAGGGTTCTCAGAGAGGAATGCCTGATAACTATAAAAAGAGACTATCAAGAGGAGCTGCCAGAGGCAGAAGTTTTTAGTTTAAGGCCTACAGATATTCCTAACCTACACAGGTAATATTGGAGTTTGCTAGTACAATTATCCAGCCTTGAGTAACAGAATTAAGGGTTTCTCTATTAGACACAGAGGTCATACTAGTAAAAGAATTTTGCAGGATCAGATGGTATTAAATTATAACACTGTATTTTATGGGGAGGGACAACTGTAACCCTAAATGTTAAATATTAAGTTGACAGTCCTGATAACTGGGGATATTTAAGACTGGTGAGGGAACTTCTATACAGTGACATGTTCCAGCTGCTGCAACATTTATTCAGTACTCATGTATTTTGTTTCTCTCATAGAAGAACCCATCCCCAGATGACTTTACAACCTGTACTTCCCCAACCAGACTTCAAACCGAACTGACTTCGAAAAGGCAACTCATGTCTCTCAGACCGTACCCCCTCACGTCACCCTCTCTCAGCTCAGAAGAAGTCAAAATGAGTGACGCCTCGCTTCTTACTACAATGGAGCCAAAAATAAATAGACTATCAATATAAGTAATTAATTAAGTCAGTAAAATCAGGGAGACCGATTTTGGGTGATTTCAAAAAATGGGGAGACTGTTACCTGAGGAATTAAATTTCCCTCAGTGCTCGTCCCCTACCCTATCAAAGATTTGAAAGGGACACATTAGAAAATGGGGGAATGATAGACCCAACCTGATATTTTATTTAAATTGGAGCCATCTTGACACAAAGCCATGAAAAGATAATTTTGGCTTAACTATAAATCACAGCAAATTCTGAACCTGCTTTGAATGCCTGCCCATGCCTTGAACTCACCCATGCATGGCTCTCTGACCAGATAACAGCCCTCTCTGAAACTTTATTTACACCTCATAAATATTGGCCTTCCCTGGCCAGACGACACTCTCTGAGGCTCTAATGGTTCTCATAAATTCTGATGTTGGGGCCAGCAAAAAAAAAAATGTAAACTATCATTAGTGTGATGCTTGTCAGAGTTCTGTTATCTGTAACCACCCTTTTCTGTAACATTCTGCGCTATAAAGCCATTCTGTAGGAAATGTGGGGTTGCTCTCTTGTTCCCGCGGTTTTGGGAGGGAGACACAGCCCGGGTGGTGGAAATAATAAGTTTGCTTTAATTTGATTTTAATTGAAGTCAGTGGTCTTTTCTTGCGTCCTGGTCTAAAAGGTAAACACTCCACCAACATGGAGCTCTGCCTGCCTAAAGACTACTTGAGAAACTGCCTCTGAGGATGGGCACTTGACATATATGTTGTTGTCAGGAGCTTTAGCTTCCATTCTAAGGAGACCATTAAAGCTGAGTCTGCATCTATGTGACCTGGAGGACATTGTTTCTTATTTTCCAAATAACATGAGGCAGCAGTGCTGACTTCTCTCTTTGTAGGTAAACTGTGGCCACTGAAAGCTAAGTGTCTCCGCATGTGGACTGTGAAGCCATTTGGTCATCCTCCACTTTTCATGGTGTTTCTTGCTGCTGCACTGGGAGTTTGGTATTTGCTTCACGAAATACAAGGAGTTCAACTGGGACACAGTGCTGGAGGGAGTCCTGTCACGTGTGGTGGGTCAGGGTCTGCAGGAGAATGCACCAACCAGGCTTCTATTCCACATAGCTTGTCCCCTTAACCATAGCAACCTGATTCTGAACATTGCCCTGAAACATCTCCATATTATAAGATGCCTTTTATGGAGAGGATTCAGACATATACGTGATTCCTGTCTGCACCATGTCAGCCACAAGCCATTTGGAAGTCAATGACAGATCCACATGGCTTGACAAGAGATGCTTTATCACACACCTGCACATCACAGCTCTGGGCCCACTACTCAGCAGCCTCCAACATACTGGTATCTGTGTTATACACCGTTTTCATGAAACCCAGTCAATCAAGGCACTGTCTGGTACCCTCATGATCAGGAACAGGACATCCAAAGATTCTCCAGGGCCACCTGGTCATGGGAATTTCAAAAATTTCATGGTATTTATCTAGCCATTTTTCATGGATGAATTTGGGGAAACTGTGGGTTTAAATTCATTCAGGAACCATTAAATTTTGAAGAAGCACATTTCAAGGAAAGCTCTGGTGAACTCTCAGAGGCAAGGCTTCCCAAAGAGTGGCCCAAAGGACACATGAAGCCAGGCCCATTGAGGTCTCCAATGTAAGATCAATGTATGTTTTGACTCTCAACTATGGCGGCCAATCTTTCAGAATAAAGTCATGTGATATCCAGGCTGAGTTTGACAGTACTCTTTGGAAAGCCACCCTTTTCTATATCTCAGTTTTCAAGGGTGAATCTCATGCATGGCCACCTAAAATCCCAACACAATTCATGGCAATACTTCTCTGAGGTCAGTTCCATTACTCAGTCTCTATGGGAAATCACACCATAGTTCAAGCTCAGGTGGACCCAGGCATCTTTACCAACCACCACACAGCTGACCACAATTAAAACCAAAACACTCCCACATGGCCCTCATCTTCTTCCACATATACACTCATCATAACCTCTGGCTGGAGGTTTCCATGAGGGGCGCAGCCCAAGACACTGTCCAAAATAAGCACACTTGAGCCTCATTTGCCTAATGTCAGCTTGGCCTGGACACCCTTCCTGTGAACAAAGAGTGATCAATTAGTCCTGCTCTATGACTGCTCCGCTTCTCCAATTTGAGGCCTGCTGACTGTCTGGTATAGATTCTTCATGAGAATTTGTGTCATGAGAAAACTCAAGCACCTATCGGCTAGCCTCTAGAGGGCTTTGAAGAACTCATTTGACCCAAAGAATTCCTATTTTCACTTGATGGAGGTCAGGAAAGTTACAAAAGATGGCGAGACACTTCATCCACAAAGACTGCTCTTTTGGCCATTTTGGTTATGAATGCACACTTGGAAACTTTCTTTAGATGCATCAGATGCTGACAATCTAAGCCACTGCCTCACAAAGGGCCAAGAGGCTGATTCAGCCACATCCCTTTCCAAAGCAATTAAGCAAAGAGCCACAGGTGATGCCCATTCATTTCCGTTTGTAAACTGTTTTCTTCAGGCTTCACAAAGGGGTGGCCTGAGGCAAAGACCTTCCTGACATTCAGGACAACAGAACAATAGGTAAGCAAAAAGCCCAAAGCAGTGTTTCTCCACTGAGACTTTACTGGTCACACAGAATTCTGAGTTTTTGAGATGCTCCCATTCCCTTCAGCTATTAAGTACATGCCCATGTCAGAGAGCTTGGAGGTGGTGCATATCTTGGAAACAAATCCATGAGGCTATTCTGGAGAGTGGCCCATATTCAAGAAGAAGAGAGAAACTTAGGAAGGTAGTAGGTGTTGCCCATCCATAAGGCAAGCCACTCTCCATTCTTAAATTGGGCAGGATGAATGCTGGGAAGCTTTCTACCAGACAGGACACAACCATTGATGCATTCTCTTTTCAAATGTCTATAACCATGTATACAGTGGGATACACAGACATAGAAACACTCATGTTGTCAAACAAATTTCTAGAAACATTCCACTCCAAACAAACAAACCGACTTATTCTCAGAACATGAGACTAAACAACAAACTCATAGGGACACCCACAACAGCACCTCCTTCCCCCAAGTATGTCTGTGACTATCCTCAGTGTCCTCTGACTGGTGTGCCATACTATGTTCCCCGAAGTGGCCTGTTCTGTCTCAGATCTGGTCTTCTTTGCCAACTCTTTGAAGTTGTCAGGAGCCATGGTTGAGCCACTACCTGCTTTCTCAGAAAAGGCTTCTATTCAGACCTCTCCTGGCATTTGGCCATCATCACTTAAGTAGGTACCAAGAAAGACTGACTCTGTCCTTGATAAATCCAAACAATTGAGACCACTGGGACTGGGACTGGGACTTCTCTGGGTGCCTGGCAGTCAATCACCAAGGAAGTGTGGTAGGTGACTTCCTTCAGGAAATGAATGAGGTCACTGCCTTGGCAACCACTTTGTACTAACAGTTGCTTCCAAGGGTCCCATGAGATGGAGTCTGCCCCTACTTCCTGTGACACTTACACAAGTTAGAATGGTATATCAACCACAGGCACCCAGGAACAGCTCTCCACACAGGCCTGGGCCTGGTTTGGTCCATTTAATCTACATTAAGAAGAGAGAGGCTGATTCAGTCACATTCCTTCATCCTGACCAGGTTGTTTGACATGGAAGTTGACTTTTGCTCTCTCACATGCTTCATAGGTGCCTACATCTTCTTCAGGGATGATTTCTGCATGGAACTTTGAGGTTCTCAGCAGGTGGAAGATCGCCTACATTCCTGTATTGTAAGATCAACAATTTCCCTGTTCTTTTGTAAAGTTAGATTGAGGGAAGAGTGTATGGTTAAGGTTAATAACAGGTTCGATTTCGATTAGGAATCATTTTGCAGAATAAATAATGGTATTGGAAACCTGTGATATTTACATGAATATGCGGTGAAATATAAGTATGAAAACAGAAATCTAGGTAAGATTTGAAGTCCATAAGGGCATTGGGTGGCATGGACCCCATCCTTTGAAGCAGGAATGATCAAATAGGCCTGCTGCTAATACTGCTCTTCTTCTCCAATTTGAGGCCTACTGACTGTCAGGTATATATTCTTACTGTGATTTAAAATCATGAGAAAACCCAAGCAACTATGGGCTAGCCTCTTCAGGTCTTTGAAGAACTCATTTGACTCAAAGGATTGCTATTCTCACTTGAAGGTAGTCAGGAACTGAAAAGGTCATCGAACGTTGGAGGAAAAGACCAACAAGAAACTGTCTCATGCCAAAAGAAATGGTTTATTGTGGGTCCAGCATCTGGGGCTCAGAGCTCACTCCAGAGGAGGAAAGAAAAAAGATCCCTGAGAACAACTTGAGCAGAGTTTATATACATTCTTTAGAGAGGGCAGGGACTTTACATACATCATAGCCTCCTTTAGGAAATCATCATACGCCGCAGGAAAATCAAATAGCAACTCTAAAACAAGATTAGCACATCCATTGGCGGGAACAGGTCGGGCAGGGGGTGATTTTTTAGCCCTGAGAAGGGGTATACATTTAAACTGGTTGGTTGAAGCCCTGAGATGTATTCGTGCTGAGCTGCAGGGTTTCTGGGAAGGGGTTGTTTAGCTACTAGGTGGTCAGGGAAGATTTCAACACACATCTAATGGGCAGTTCTGGGAATTGTCTTAACTGCCACAGGAATTTCAGGTTCTGAGTGCAGCTTGGAAACTTTACAAAACCTGGTTCTTTACGTTTCAATTTAAATTTCTTTTATTCTTTCATTTTCCACTCATTTTTTCTGACTACTTTTAATCTTAAAAGTAATGAATCATAATTATTGCGGGTTCTCAGATTCTATTTCTGCCAGTGGATAGTATTTTTATCTGATTACCATGAGTTTTTTCCTGCCCAATCTGAACCTGGAGAAAGGAAACTATGCAGTTTAGCAAACAAGGTCCCACATTTAGTAACACCATAAGGATGATCAGGGGTCCAGCTAAGTCTGATAAAAGTTTAGTTAACCAAGAGGACTGGGTAAACCATGACTCAAAACACCCTTGTTGAATCTCCCTTTCTCTCTGGTGCTCTTCAAGGCATTTTCTCAATTTACTCATGGATTCTTTAAAACTCCACTATGGTCAGCATAAAAACAGCATTCTTCTCTCAGTGAAGCACAGATGCCCTCCTCCCTCATGAAGAGGAGGTCTAATCCTTGCCTTTTCTGTAAAACAACCTCAGAGAGAGAGGTTAAGGATTCCTGCAAAACTGTGATGGAGGTCTCTAACGTTTTCAAGTCTTGATCTATTGCTGTTTCTAATTGGGCCATTTGTTGTGACCCACGGATCATAGCAGCTGTTCCCGTACCCACTCCTGCAGTAACTCCTATCCCCAGTAGGATGGCTAGAGTAAGAGACACTGGCTCCCGGTGAAATCAGGTTGTTAGTCCCCCTAGTAGACCTTCAAATTATTCTGCATCATCATAGAGCACCCTGGGGAGTATCTGCACCATTACACAATAATTTACAGAGCTATCTAATACCTGGGCTGAAATGCAAGGAGTTCTGATTGTGTGGAGTTCAGTACCATAATGGTTCCTTTAATTAGTTCCCAGGGGGAGGAGTCAGCTGTATTCTGGACTGGGAAAGTAGGCAAAGACTGAAACCAGGAAGTATGAGATGGTAGAGGGGTTCTGGTAGATCTAGGCATGGGAGGTTTAGGAGGTTTAATTCCTGGCTTGAGGGGATTGGGCCCTATTGCTGTGGGCTTTTCTTCCTTTTTAAGCTGGATGGTGAACCAGAGAGCAAAGTCATAACCAGGGCCATAAATATAAAATCGCATTCCCCTAGTATTTCCCATAGGCCATGTTGTTCTGAGGTATCCCCTTCCTTTGGAAGTGAAAGTTATTTGAGGGGGTAACATAGACTATTCTTTCCACAGCGAGTTTTTGACACCGCTTGGCTAGCGGCACATTTCTTGGGATCAATCCAGGTGTCATTTGGTCCTACCTGAATCATACTGTCTGGAGAGTTTCGGTTCCACCATGCACTCCCGTTTGTTCACATCCCCAAGATCTACAATAAAAGTTAATGGGTCCTCCACAGGTTTGGGCCTGTTTGCAACTTCGGAAATCAGCTGGGCACACATAAAAATCAAGACTGGCTAGTTTACACCTCAGTTGGGGAGATGACATCCATAATTCATGGGGTAAGGTGGTCTATGTTGCCCTGGTTTGGGTTTGAGTGGGATATGTGTGGGGTCCTCTATGTCAGGGAGATCCCAGTCAGAGAGGCCTATAACAAGCTGACAAATGTCTCCGTGGAGAGATGGCCACCTAGTCCATAAGGCGGCTGTATGTGAAATAGACCACACTACTTGCCCAGTAGGATTTATAACTTGCCATTGTTGCTGAACAGGCTGATGGGGATTAGGAATGCTGGTGGCCAGGGGAAGAATCCATAGCCCTATCCACACGACAGACACGCAACTTGAGAGGGTTACCAGTCAGTTTCAGTTTCCAGCCGGAATCTGTACAGGGCACAGGCTTGAGATGTGAGGCATGTATCCAGGAAGTGATCCCATCCAATTTCACCACTGTAGGTGTTATAAGAAACACCTGGTATGGTCCTTTCCAGCGGGGTTCCAGGGATGACACCTGATGCCGTCTCACGTAGACTAAGTCTCCCACTTGATAACAATGTGGGGTTTCTTTGTCTCAAGGCTGATAAGCAGTGGCCAACTATTTCCACAGGTATCGCTGGGTGCTGGGTTTGTTCAAGGGCTTTAAGTCTGTCAAGCAAGGGTGTGTGAAAGGAATCATTAAGTCTCGAGTTGGGGTTAGGTCCCTTACTGGAGGAGGGGCACCATAGAGAATTTTATAATTGGTGAGGTTACACAAAGAGGCATAGAGGTTATTTCTTGCAGGAAACAGTGCATAAGATAGGAGCATAGTCCAATATTTTATGCCGGTCTCCAGGCTTAATTTCGTTAAGGTCTCTTTGATGGTTCTATTCATCCTTTCTACCTGTCCTGAGCTCTGGGGTCTATAAGCACAATGTAACTCCCAATTAATCCCCAGGGTCCTGGCGAATCCCTGACTTACTTGGGCTACAAATGCCTGTTCATTGTCGGACCCTATTACGTTAGGCAAGCCGGACCTTGGAAAAATGTCTTCTAGGATCTTTTTGACCACCATCTGAGCCGTTTTTTTCTTCATGGGGAAGGCTTCGACCCATCCTGAAAAAGTACCTACAAAGACTAGGAGATATTTAAGTCCATAACTTGCTGGCTTAATTTGAGTAAAGTCCACTTCCCAGAATTGTCCTGGTCTGGTTCCTCGTAAGTGCTTCCTGCAGGAAGCTTGGATGGGTAAGTATTAACTAATTGACAGACTTGACAAGCTCTAGTCACCTGCTCAGCTATTTCTTTCCTCTTTGAGTCAGTCAATAATAAGTCCTTTCTTCGGTCCTTTAAGAGTGCCTACAACTTCTTTGAGTCTAAGTGGGTGAGCTAGTGTAAGTCTTTGACATAAAGGTGGGCTTTTTGAAATTGTAAACTTGGCTCTGTAGGGTTCCAGAGTTCTGTATCTGTCTCCTCAGATGATAAGTTGCCTTAAGGTTCCAGAGCTGCCAAGTCTCCTGATTTTTGTTCCCCCCCATGTGGAAAAAGTTAACAGAGTCACTTCGTTTAGGGCTGGCAATTAAGCTTCCTCATCTGCCCTTCTGTTTCCAACCACCACGGGGTCGTTTCCCTTCTGGGGCCCTGGACAGTGCCCGATAGCTAGTTCTTTAGGGCCCTGCACTGCTGAGAGAAGGTGGAGGATCTCATCTTCATTCTTTATTTCTTTCCTGGAAGAGGTTACTATTCTCTTTGCTGGTAAATAGCCCTGTGCACATGAGCAGTGGCAAATGCATAGCGGCTGTCAGTGTATATGGTTGCCCTTTTGCATGTTGCTAGTTCCAATGCTTTCGTAAGAGCAATCAGTTCTGCTTTTTGGACTGATGTCCCTTCTGGGAGACCAGAGGACCAGATGACATTAGTTTTGCTAAGTACTGCTCGTGTAGCCCGCCGCTTACCGTCTTGGAGAAAGCTGCTGCCGTCCGTAAACCATACGACTTCAGGGCGAGGCAGTGGCTGATCCTTCAAGTCTTGTCGTATACTGGTTTTCTCTGCCAGTATGTTTTGACACTCATGAGCGACGGGTCCTGATGATACTTCTGGCAGCAGTGTAGCCGGGTTGAGTGGAGCAGGGGGTCCCAGCATTATACTGTCTTTGTCAAGCAAGAGGCTCTGGTAGTGCTTAATTCTGGAGTTTGATAGCCACCTCTCTGGAGGCCGGCAGATGATGCTCTCCAGGGCATGGGGGACTATAATGGTGAGCTTCTGTCCCAACGTTCATTCATGAGCATCTTTTATTAGAAGGGCTGCCACTGCTATGGCTCTTAAGCAAAGGGGCCACACGCTAGCCACTGGGTCCAGTTTTTTTTATAAGAATGCTACTAGCCATTTCCAAGGTCCCAATGTCTGAGTGAGCATTCCCCGTGCTATTCCTTTCTTTTCTTCTATGTAGAGATTGAAGGGTTTATCTACATCTGGTAGTGCTAAGGCTGAAGCAGAGAGCAGCATCTTTTTTTTGACATTATCAATAGCTTGTTTGTACTCAGGGGTACATTGGAAGTGGGCATCCCCTTTTATCAGAGTGTATAAAGGTGCAGCCAGAGATGCGAACACAGGAATCCATAACCTGCAAAAGCTGGCAGTCCCAAAAAACGCTCTGAGTTGTCTCTTATTAGAAGGGGGAGGTATCTGCACAACGGTTTGTTTTCTGGGCTCAGTGAGCCATCGTTTGCCACCCCTAAGAGAATAACCCAGGAAGATTACTTCTTGCTGACAAAAGTGGGCCTTTTGGCAGAAGCCCTATATCCAAGCCGAGCAAGCTCGAATAATAGTGCTTGGGTCCCAGACTCAGAGTTCTCCTTGATGTCGGCTGCCAGTAGCAGATCATCCACATATTCGAGTGGGGTGACTTCAGGGTAGGCAGTTCTGAAGTCGTTGAAGTCCCTGTGGAGGGCTTCATCAAAGAGAGTGAGGGAGATTTTGAACTCCTGTGGGAATCTAGTCCTGGTTAATTGGCCAGATGTTCCAGTTTTTGGGTTTATCCACTTGAAAGCAAACAGCAACTGACTGTCCTTATGTAGGGGCAAGCAGAAGTAAGCATCTTTTAAGTCCAGCACAGTGTACCATTCCCGCTCCGGATTCAGAGTGCTAAGCAAATTATATGGGTTGGGTACTGTGGGGTGAATGTCCTGCACTCTGTTGTTGATCTCTCTTAGGTCTTGAACAGGATGGTAGTCCCCAGTTCCTAGCTTTCTAACTGGTAGCAGTGGGGTATTCCAGGCTGATTGACAGAGCCTTAAGACCCCAAGAGTCAGGTACTTCTGAATATGGGGCCTTATCCCATTCTTAGCTTCTTTGCTTAGGGGATATTGTTTAACACTGATTGGAGAGGCAGAGGCTTTTAATTATACTGCTATTGGAGGTTGTTTAAGGGCTAGACCTAACCCAGCAGTTTCTGCCCATACATTAGGATAATCTTTTATCCATTTCTGTGCGAGTTTGCTTTGTTGATCAGTTCTAGGGGACACGAAGAGTGATGTTCACCTTCTACGGACATAGTCAAAACCGTGACTATGGGAGCTTTTACTGAAGGCTTTAGAAACTCCACTTGGGGACCATCAGGGATAAAGGTTATTCTAGACCAGAGTTTGGTAAGCAGATCCCTGCTCATCAATGGGGCTGGACATTCTGGGATTACTAGAAAAGAGTGTAGACTTTTCCATTTACTAGGTTCATAATCCTCTTTTTTGTCCAAGCCTGATATCTACTGGCATTAGCCCCTTGAACTAGGGACCATTTATTTATTTATAGGGGGCCCAGTGGGGTCTTAAGGGCTGAGTATCCTGCTCCTGTATCCATTTCAAAGTTCACTGGAATCCCCTCCACTTCAAATGTTACCCTGAGATCGGGGAGGGGATCCAAGCCCCGACTTTCTTAGCCCTCTTCCAGAGTCAGCATGGCGGGCTCGTGTGGCTGCTCCTTTTTTGGCAACTCTTTGGCTCAGTGTCCTTTTTCTTTTCAGTAGGCACATTGATCTGATGAAAGGGGCAGCCTTTGGCGTGGGCCCAGGTATCCCTTTCTGTCTCCCTGCATTTAACCTTCTGGAGTATTTTTTGCTGTGAACAAAACCTTAGCCAATGCTTTAGTCGGCCTTTTGCTGCTTTCATCCTTCTTTTGTTCCCTTTCCTTCTCTCTCCTCTGTTCCTTCTCCTCCTCAATTTCTCTCTTATAATATACTGTCTCAGGTTCTCTGACTAAGTCTCTTAACATCATATCTTGTAATCCATCTAGACATTGTAACTTTCTCTTAATATCTAGGGCAGCCTGCTTGATAAAGGCCATTGCAACAGATGCCTTTTGGTCCTCTGCCTGAGGATCAAAAGAAGTATATTTCCTTTATGCTTCCATAATTCTCTCCTGAGACATACAAGGAGACTCATTAGGCCCTTGGATAATCTCTCTTACATTGGCCAAATTAGTCGGCCCTCTGGCGGTCGCTTGGTGACCCGCTATACCCGCTATTAGAGCCCGGCGATAAGTGGACAGATGCTACCTACCTTCAAAGTTGTTGGGTTCCCAGTTGGGACGGTTCATTGGCCCGTAGGGACGGAGAGGGAGCATCACAGGGGATTCTGAGTTTTCTATTATCCATCACCGCCGGGTTCCTTTAGGTGGCCCAGCTTCCTCCAGGGGAGGAGGGGCTGCTGCTGCTGCAGGGAAGTCCCCTGGAGGGCTTGAGTCTGGCCCAATTGCCTCTAGCAGCTGAGAGGCTGAGTCAGTGGCGGGAGGATCATCTGGAACATGTTGGGGGTTGGGGAGCGAGGGTAGAGAATGAGGAGGGGGAAGAGTATCCAGTCTTGTGACTCAGGGAGAATGGTGGGGAGAGCGGGAGTTGTGGAAGGTTTGAATGATATAATCATGAGGGAAGGGGTATATGTCTGTTGATCTGGGTGGCCACGTGGCCCCAGCTAAAAGACAATATCTCTGACTTTTCGGATTAGAGGGAAGTGGAAGGATCCTTCTGGTGGCCATCCGACTCCCAGGATGGGCCATTCTGAAGCTCAGAGAGTCTGCCAGCTCTGGCGTTTTACTGAAAAAGAAAGATTCTGGGCCCTTGAGCGGACATCAGTCCAATGATCAAGGGTCGGGGACAGAGGCATAGAAGTGCTTTGTCCCATAATGGAAGTTACTCAAATAGGGACAGTGAAGACACAAACTCGACACACACAATGACAAACAGTAAACGTTTACCATGAGTCCAAGACAACGATTAGAACTGAGTAACTGGCAAAACCTGATGGGTTAGACAATAAATACAGACAGTAAACTCAACCTGAGTTCAGGACAATGAACAAAACTGAGTAGCTGGCAAAACCTTTTGGGCTGGAAAACCGAATACTGAAGCAAAATATAACCCAGTTGAGGAAACTACTATTCCTTGATTTCCCTAGGCCTCTGGAGTGCCCCCAGGGACGTGACCTTTGGCTCTGTGACACTTCTGTCAGCCAACATAGGAGAGACTTAATGCCCTCACCCACAGCAACTTTGCCACGCCTTAAACGGAAACCCAAAACAAGAAACAGGCGCCTTACTTACCCTAAGAGAAGTCAGTTGGCGTCTTTGGTCTGCTGCTGCCGAATATCTCACCTGGGGCCTCCAGATGAAAACGTGGGGCGAAGGTCGGAGAAAAACACCACCAAGAGACTTTCTCATGAAACAGAAAAGGGTTTATTGGGGGTCCAGCATGCTGGGGCTCAGAGCTCACATCAGAAAAGCAAACAACAAAGAGCCCAGAGAACAATTTGAGCAGAGTTTATATACATTCTTTAGAGAGGGCAGGGACTTTACATACATCATAGCCTCCTTTAGCAAATTACCATGTACCCTGGGAAAATAAAATAACAACTCCAAAACATGATTAGCACATTCATTGGCGGGAACAGGTCGGGCAGGGGGTGATTGGTCAGCCTTGTGAAGGGGTAGACATTTAAACTGATTGGTTGAAGCCCTGAGATGTATATGTGCTGAGCTGCACGGTTTCTGGGAAGGGGTTGTTAAGTAACAAGGTCGTCTGGGAAGATTTCAACTCACATCTAATGGACACATCAAAGAATTGTCTTTACTGACTCAGGAATTTCAGGTTCTCAGTGCAGCTTGTAAACTTTACAAAACCTGGTTCTTTACGTTTCAATTTCAATTTCTTTTATTCTTTCTGAACTTTACAAAGGAAGGCCAGAGACTTCATCCACAATGGCTGCTCTTTTTGCCATTTTGGTTTTGGATGCATGCATGGGATCTTTTTTAGATCCATTTTTTTGCTGATATTCTAAGCCACAGCCTCACACAGGGTCAAGAGGCTGATTAAGACACATCCCTTTCCAAAGCAATTACTTCTCTGAGGTCAGTTACAGAACTTAGTCTCTGAGCAGAATCACACCAGAGTTCAAGCCCAGATGGACCCAGTCATCTCTTCCAACCGCCACACAAATGACCACAATTAAAACCAAAACACTCCCCCAAGGCCCTCATCTTTTTTCATATATACACTCATCATAACGTCTGGCTGGAGGTTTCCATGAATGGCGCAGTCCAAGAGAGTGTCCAAAATAAGCTCACTTGCCCCTCATTTGCCTAACCTCAGGGTAGCCTGGACACCCTTCCAGTGAACCAGAATTGATCACATAGGTCTGCCGTTAATACTGCTCTGGTTCTCCAATTTGATGCCTACTGACTGTCAGGTATAGATTCCTTATGTGATTTGGAGTCATGAGAAAACTGAAGCACCTCTGCAGGGCTTGGAAGAACTCACTTGACACAAAAGATCACTATTCTCACTTGATGGCCATCAGGAAAATAACAGAGGAAGGTGAGAGACTTCATCCACAATGACTGATATTTTTGCCATTTTGCTTTTGGATGCACACATTGGATCTTTCTTTAGATCCATCAGGCACTGAGAATCTAAGCCATAGCTTCACAAAGGGCCAAGAGGCTGATTCAGACACATCCCTTTCCAAAGTAATTAAGCAAAGAGCCACAGGTGATGCCCATTTATTTCCATTTTAAAACTGTTTTCTTCAGGCTTCACAAAGGGTGGCTTGAGGCAAAGACCTTCCTGACACTCAGGACAACAGAACAATAGGTTAGCAAAAGGCCCAAAGCATGGTTTCTCCACTGAGACTTTCCTGGTCACACTGATATCTGAGTTTTCTGAGATGCTCGCCATTCCCTTCAGCTAACCAGTACATGGCCATGTCACAGAGCTTGGAGGTGGTACATATCTTTGACACAAAAATATGAGCCTATTCTGGAGAGTGGCCAAAATTCAGGAAGAAAACAGGAAATTAAGAAGGTTGTAGGTGTTGCCTTTCTATAAGGCGAGCCACAGTCCATTCATAAATTGGGAAGAATGAATGCTGGGAAGCTTTCTACTAGACAGGACACATCTATGAATGCATGCTCTTTTCTAATGTCTACAACCACAGACACACTGGGATACACAGACCTAGAAACACTCACCTTGTCAAAGGACTTTCTAGAAACAGTTCACTCCAAACCAAACAAATAGCCTTTCCTACCTATTCTCAGAACATGAGACAAAACCACAAACTCACAACCACACTCAAAAAGTCACCTCCTTCCCCCAAGTAAGTCTGTGACTATCCGAAGTGTCCTCTGACTGGTGGGCCATAGTATGTTTCCCCAAAATGGCCTGTTTTGTCTCAGATCTGTTCTCCTTGTCCAACTCTGTGAAGTTGTCAGGAGCCTGTGCTGACCACTACCTGCTGTCTCAGGAAAGGCCCATTTTCAGAGGTCTACTTGAATTTGGCCATCCTCAAATCTTTAGGTACCAAGAAAGACAGACTCTGTCCTTGTTAAATCCAAACAAGTGAGCCTACTGGGAATGGGACGGGTACTGGCTCTTTGTGCCTGGCTTCCTGGATCCCAAGTTCAGAGAGTTCCATCCCCCAAGAAGTGAGGTAGGTCAACTCCTTCAAGAACGGAATGAGGTCACTGCCTTGGCAACAACTTTGTCCTAACAGTTGCATTCAAGGGTCCCTTGAGATGGAGGCTGCACTACTTCCTGTGACACTTTCAGAAGTTAGAATTGTATATCAACCATAGGCACCCAGGAGAAGCTCTCCACACAGGGTTGGTTTGGTCCATCTTCTTTATATCAAGAGGAGAGAGGCTGATTCAGATACATCCCTTCATCCTGACTAGGTTGTTTGCCTTGGAAGATGACTTTTGCTCTCTCAGGCCCTTCATAGCTGCCTAAATCTTCTCCAGGGATCATTTCTGCATCAACCTTTGAGGTTCTCAGCAGGTGGAAGATCCTGTACAATCCTGTATTGTAAGACCAAATCTGTCCCTGCTCTTCTGCAAAGTTAGATTGAGGAACAGTGTATGGTTAGGGTTAATAACATATTCTATTTGGGTTAGAAATTATTCTGCTGGACAAATAATGGTATTGGGTACCTGCGATATTCACAAGAATATATAGGTGAAATATAAGTATGAAACCAAAATTCTAGGTACGATTTGAAGCCAGAAGGACATTGGGCCCTTTAGTGGTATACTTAGCTTTGAATTATGTTCTGCACAGATGTCTCAGATAAATCAATATGCAATGGCATAGGACCTTGTACCTTGGATGATTGAATGTTCAAGAGAACATCCAGTCAAAAAGGAATAGTCGGTAGGAATAGGAAGATGGTCAGTAGGTTTAGAAAAAAGAGTGAGTATAGGATTTGGACAAAAGGTTCATTAGCAATAGGGTTTCGGGTAGAGAGTGAAAGTAAATATGAGCACATATAAAGAGTCAGTCACAATGATGAACTGGGGAAAAATATGTAGGAAAGCAGATATTAAGAGAGACATTAGGAAATCAGACAAAGTATAGTGTGAGTGATAGAATTAGGCATTTTCAATATGGTTGAGGTGGAATATATAATCTTAGGAAGAAAGAAATATGTAGTCACCAATAGGATTGACATTTGAGAGCATTAGGAAACCAGGACATGGTTGTTTTTAGTAATCCATGCTCACTTTTCATTTTGCTTTGGTGAAAGGTTAATAAAATAGGTATTTGTCACTTCCTGTTTTTCTTTATGCTTAACAAAACACTGTTGAAATCTTGAGAACTGTTTGCTAATTTTGTTCCCAAAATGTGCTGTCCCCAACTGCCAAACTGCAGAGTGTACTCCCTCACCCGGTTGCACAATAACTGCCCACTTGCCCTGACCCATCAATTAATTTCCCTCCCTGCCCTTTCCAAAAAATTATATAAGCTCTGTTTAAGTTGTTCTCAGGGCTCTCTGCTCTTGTCAAGTGAGCTCTGAGCCCCAGCATGCTGGAACCCCAATAAACACTTTGCTGTTGCTGAGTGAAAATGGTATACTGTTCTGTACTTAAAAGATGCTTTCTTTTGCTTGCCTCTGCATAAAGATAGTCAGTTGCTGTTTGCTTTCGAGTGGGTAGACCCAGATAACGGAACTTCTGGTCAACTAACTTGGACTAGACTCCCACAGGTGTTCAAAACCTCCCCCAGTCTCTTTGATGAAGCCCTCCACAGAGATCTCAACAACTTCAGAATTACGCACCCCAAAGTCACCCTGCTTCAATATGTGGATGTCCTGCTACTGGCAGCTAACAACAAGGAAAACTGTGAGTCTGGGACCCAAGCACTATTATCCGAGCTTGCTCAACTCGGGTATAGAGCTTCTGCCAAAAAGGCCCAAATTTGCCAGCAAGAAGTAATCTTCCTGGGTTATTCCCTTAGGGGCGGAAATGATGGCTCACTGAGCCCAGAAAACAAACCGTTGTGCAGATACCACCTCCATCTAACAGGAGACAACACAGAGAGTTTCTTGGGACTGCTGCCTTTTCAGGATACCTGCGTTTGTGTTCTTAGCTGCTTCTTTATATCCGTTGTTAAATAAGGATGCCCAATTCCAATGGACCCTTGAGCACCAGCAAGCTTTTGATAACATTTAAGAACACTGACACTGAACTCCTCAACTTCACTGAGCCCAGACTGCAATTTCAGAAAGCCCTACACTACGTTAAAAATGTACATCAACTTACTCACCTTGGTTCAAAGAAACTGCAGGCATTCCTGAAAGATCAGGAACAGAGATTTCGACTAACTTACTCACAGTGAAAAAAAATAACTGAACGGGTAACAAAAGCCTGTCGGTTCTGTCAATTGGTTAATGCTTACCCTTCCAAGCTTCCTGCAGGAAAGCACCTACGATGAACCAGACCAGGACAATTCTGGGAAGTAGACTTTACTGAAATTAAGCCAGCAAGGTATAGACTTAAATATCTCCTAGTCTTTGTAGATAAATTTTCAGGATGGATTGAATCCTTTCTCACAAAAAACAAAAAAAACAAAAAACAAAAAAAACCAGCTCAAACGGTGGTCAAGAAGATCCTGAAAGATATTAAGATATTTTTTCAAGACAAGGCCTGCCTAAGGTAATAGGGTCTGATAATTGAACGGTGTTCATGGCCCGGGTAAGTGAGGGCTTAGCCAGGACCCAGGGGATTAATTGGAAGTTACATTGTGCTTCTAGACCCCAGAGCTCAGGACAGGAAAAAAAAATAAATTGAACCATTAAAGAGACCTTAACGAAATTAAGCTTAGAGACGGGCATAAAATATTAGACTATGCCCCTGCCTTATCCACTGTTTCATGCAAGAAATACTCCCTCTGTTTCTTTGTGTAAACTCACCCCCTATGAATTTCTCTATGGTGCACCTCCTCCAGTAAGGCATGTAACCCCAACTCTAAGACCTAACGATGCCTTCCACACCCCCTTGCTTGACAGAATTAAATCTCTTGAAAGAACTCAATGATACCGGTGAAAACAGCTGACAACTGCCTTGCAACCTGGGGACAAGGGGACTCCACATTGATATCAAGTAAGGGACTTCATCTACATAAGACAACATCAGGTGTCATCCCTGGAACCCTGCTTGAAAGGACCATACCAGGTGCTAATTATAACACCTACAGCGGTAAAAGTAGACGGAAACACTTCCTGGATCCATGCCTCTCATCTCAAGCCTGTGCCTTGTCCAGACTCTGTCTGGAAACTGGGAAAGACTGGTAACCATTTCAAATTGCATATTCGCTATGTGGATAAGGCTGTAGACTCTCCCCTTGGCCACCAGTACACCTAACGCTCATCAGCCCGTTCAGCAGCGATGGCTTATCACAAATCCTACTAGACAAGAAGTATGCTATAACTCGTATACAGCTCCCTTAGGGACCTGGTGGCTAGCTCTCCACCCAGACATTTGTTAGCTGGCTATAAGTCTTTCCTATTATGATATCGCTGATGAAAATCCCACTAAAATTCAATTAAATCCCTTCCATACCATAGATAATGGAAACAAACATTAGGGATTTAGGGACACGTGAGCCAGATGCAGGTTGGCTAGACTAGATTAGTATGTTTGCCCAGCAGACTATCAAAGCCACAAACAGCCATGGCTGTGTGGAGGGAAAGCCAACTTCTTCTGTAAGTGATGGGGATTTGAGCATACAGGGGCTGCCTGGTGGAACGCAAAATCCTCATCAAATTCAGTACACAGCATTGGCCATATTACCAATTAGACAACCAAAACTGATCGCCCCCAGAGGAGTCTCTAGATCCTCAAATTCTGTGTTACCTTTTTAACTTCTGCAAGTGCTCAAGAGGATGAAAGGAAATTCCCCTATGTGGAGGCCTTTTACCTCCTTCGCTCACTTCCTGAACTATGCATCTCCAATAGATCCTCACCCTCAGGCTTCTGCTCCAGACTCTCTACTTTCAGTCCCACCTCAGCAACCTGATTTCTCTCCTCCAGTTACTAGATCAAAACCCAAACCTCCGCCAGTTCTCAGATCATTGCTCCCTTGCTTAGGTAGCAGGTACTGAGGTACCCCTCTAAACACTCACTCCTCTCTTCTCCTGTCAGTGCCTACACCCGGTCTCCCCAGGTCCTCTTACCAGGTAACCCAAAGCTCAAACCAGCTGAGAAGAGCCCTCAGACCCCTATCCAAGATGTAATAAAAATGGCCTTTAAAGTTGCTTTGTCATCACTGAAAACAGGTTACTAAGAATTTAAAATCCCTCCCAGGCTTTCTGGGATACTCACTCCCGTCTTCCCCTCTGTTCTACCTGTTCTACTGCTCAAGATTTTGTTCCTAGGAAAATCCCAAACCCCTTTTCCATTATGCTTTTTCATCTCTCTTTTCTCATTCTCAGATCCCCGGAGCTGCTCTCATTCCTCGCCTTCCCCATCTTTCCCCTCTATACCAGGCCCACAGAAAAAACTTAACTGAACTTCTCCAGAAGTCTTCACCATGGATGACTTTAGAACTTTCAGCAAAAGAGTCCCTATAAAAGAGTTCAGTGTAGATAAACTTGCTCTTTTTCTGTTGCCCTGTTATACTTGGCCACTGCTTGGAAAAATCAGCACTTCTAAGCTAGACAACCCCTTAATAGTTTTTCACACAATATGTGAACAAGGCCTCTGGCCTTGAGCTGGGGCTTCACAGAGATGGCTACATTTCTAAAATAAAATATACCAACTGGGCTTCATGGTAACAGCTGAAGGAGGATAAAAGAAAAGGAAGAAAAAGCTCTCCCCCTCCCAGGTGTCCTTGAAAAGTTAACTTGCCCAGAACAGAGGAAATAACAGAAAAAAAAATCTTTTTGTGAAGTTCTGCTGACTGTGAACTTCTGAGCCCCTTTTCTTTCATGTTGGGTACAAAATTCTGAAACTACCTAACCTTGGGGTTCAGGGCGTTAATTGATTACAACAGAAGCAATGCACTCTGAATCCGGTTGCAACCAAATAGCACTGTTTCCCTGTTTTCGGTGCTATCTTAGGTGCCTTGCCTTGTCTGTCCCTACAACAGTATAATTCTATATACTTAAACATTGTTTATGTTTTCATGAAATGGTCAACAGATGTGATTAATTGTGTAATGGTGCAGATGTTTCCCAGAGTGCTCTATAATGATGCAGGTTCATTTGAAATTCAAACAGGCGGGCATACAACACGGTTCCGCTGGGAACATATATCCCTAACTTTAGCCATCCTATTAGGAATAGGAGTTGCTGCAGGGGTGGGCACAGAAACCCCTGCCCTAGTACATGGGACACAACAAATGACCCAATTAGAAGCAGCAATAGAACAAAACTTAAAGATAGTAGAAACCTCCATCACAGCTTTGCAGGAATATTTATCCTCTCTGTCTGAAGTTGTTTTACAGAACAGTCGAGGGTTGGACCGCCCATTCATGAGAGAAGGGGGCCTTTGTGCTGCATTGAGGGAAAAATATTGTTTTTATGCCGACCATACTGGAGTTGTAAAAAAAATCTATGAGTAAATTAAAAAGACACCTTGAAGAGCGTCACTGAGAGAGGCCCAAAAAGGGTGGTTTGATTCTGATCCATACATTCCCTCTGGTTAACTATGTTTTTATCAACCATGGCCGGTCCAATAATAATCCTCATATTACTGCAAAGTATAAAACCCTGTTTGCTCAAACGTGTAATTTTTTTTCTCCAAGCTCAAATTGGACAAGTTAAACTTATGGTAATAACCCACTTGCAGACATAGAATGTGACACCAGCCTTGATCACTTTTATAATTATAAGTAGCCAGAAGAAGAAGTGGGGAATGAAAGGTTAACAAAATAGGTACTTGAAACTTCCTATTTTTCTGTATGCTTAACAAAACACTGTTGAAATATTGAGAACTGTTTGCTAATTTTGTTCCCAGAATGTGCTGTCCCCAACTGCCAAATTGCAGAATGTATTCCCTCACCCGTTTACATGCAAACTGCCCACTCACCGTGACCCATTAATAAGCTTCCGTCCCTGCCCTTTCCAAGGAAAGAATATAAGCTCTGCTTAAGCTGTTCTCAGGGCTCTCTGCTCTATTTCTGTGAGCTCTGAGCCCCAGCATGCTTGACCTCCAATAAACCTTTTGCTGTTGCATGAGACAGTCTCTTCGTGGTCTCTACCTCTGATGCTCGCACGAACATTACTTGAATGATTGAATGTATAAGAGAAAATCCAGTCAAAAAGGGATAGCCAGTAGGATTAAGAAGATAGTCGGTAGGTTTGGGAAGAAGACTGAGTATAGGATTTGGAACAAAAGTTCTTTAGCAATAGGGGTTCTGTTAGAGAGTGAATATAAATGTCAGCACATGAGAACAGTCACAATAATGAACTGAGGAAAATATGTAGGAAAGCAGATATCAATAAAGACATTACTAAATCAGGCAAAGTATAAAGTGAGTGATAAAATTAGACAATTTCAACAGGGTGAGTTTGAATATATAATCTTAGGAAGAAACAAATATGTAGTCACCAATAGGATTGACATTTGAGAGCATAAGGCAACCTTGACATGGATGATTTTTGTAAACCATGCTCACTTTCTATTTAGGCTTTGGTACAATCTAAGTGTGACCTTTGCATTTGTGTCCAGAATTTTACTGTGATAAAATATATATGTAGATCTGGTGACACAAGTATTTCTTCCACCATTTCTGGGAGCAATATTTTGAAGGCATATAAATGGGTATTGGGTGTACAAAGAGGTGTACACTTTGTCCATGAATATAGAGATAATGCATGAATAGACCATACAGTGAATAAATAATATAACTGTTTCCACTTTAAATTATGGATTGAATTGATATTTGAAAATATATAAGAAATCTTATATTGATTTACAATCATTCATTCTAACCAGTTATACATCTAATATTAATATTATGGTTATGGTTTATCATGAAGATATGTTAGTTTTGCTTCAAAAGTGATTATGGAAATCCAAAATAATGTGTTTGGATAGAGTCAGTCACAATGCTGGCAATATGTGAACAAGGCCTCTGGCCTCAAATTGAGGCTTCACAGAGATGGCTACATTTCTAAGATAAAGAAGTTACCAACTGGACTCCATGGTAACAGCTGGCAGGGAGAAAAAAGAAAGAGAAGAAAAAAGCTCTCCCCCTCCCAGGTGTCCTTAAAATGTTAACTTGCCCAGAACAGAGAAAAAAAAACAGAAACAAAAACTGCTTTCTCTGAACTTCTGCAGACTGTGAACTTCTGAGCCACTCCCTTACATGTTGGGTACAAAATTCTGAAACAACCTAAACTTGGGGTTCAGGGAAGTAACTGATTACAACAGAAGTAATGCCCTTTAAATCTGGTTGCAACCAAATAGGACTGTTTCCCTGTATTCGGTGCTATCTTAGGTGCCTTTCCTTGCCTTGTCCATCCCTTTTCTCATTTAAAGACCAGTCAAGAAACATGGAGAAATACATGTGTTCTGAAGCAGAAAGTGATTGATAGTGAAACAATGCCTATAAATTTCCTAACTTGTGGATGAAATTTATATCCTATGATGTGCATTAATTGAAGAAATACTAATCTACCAGTGTTGAATAAAAATGAATGTCAAAATACACATCATGTCCGATTGGAATCTACTTGCATTAATATTAAACTGGGTCAGTTACTGTAGAAATATTAGGATTCTTATGCACCATTCACTGAAGTTAGTTTTCAGTACTAGGAAACAAATATGTATTTCAGGTGAATGAATATTTCTAAGAATAATCTTGTGAAAAGTTGATTATAAATCCACATACATGAATATGAATGAATTTGATGAGTGTAAAATAAGACACATATTTCATTTGTTGAAAAATCTGGAGAGTATATATATATATATATATATATATATATATATATATATATATATATATATATACATACACACACACACATTAAAAACAGCAATATATATGCCAATTGAAATTTATAATGAAATATATATCATCGACAGATAGAAAAATATTTATTTTACTGAACATGGATTTATGAATAATATTGTTCAAGTAGGAAGATCACCCATAATTTAAATTTTCGGTTCCAACATCGTTTAAGAGGAGTGATCCCCTACAATTTGTATCTGCCAAGTCAGCCACCTCACAAGAATGTACGTGTGGTACCAGATAGGATTCTATCTGTGCATATAAAAATACAGGTGGTGAATAGGCTACAGAGAAAGGGAGAAAGGAATTCATAGGTGGTTAACTTTAAAAAAAACATGGAGAACTATTTCAACAAAAAATTGACTAGATTTATAAATCCTACCCTATATAATGCAAAAGGTAAGTCCAACTATACACCATGCCTCCTCTGAAATGGTTGTATTTTCATTCTGTTTGGGTTATTTTTCTCCATCATATTAGTATTAGTAGTCAGAATATAGTAGGGTAGGTGTTAGTGTCAGGGATTCAGTATTTCGGATGGAAAATTGGAAAATGAATACAATGTGTATGTAAACATGTGCTACACAAAAATGTTTCCACTCTTATCCAGAACAATGCCTTGACAGTACCTTCGCTCCAACTAAAACATCATTAGAGGAGAAGAGTTAGAAAATCAGTGAAAACACATCTTGAATGGAATATGCTCAGGATTTTGAAACCTTGGAGGTGGTAGAGGAGTTTGCAAAAGTAAGGGACAGGGTGAACACTCCACAAACATGGAGTTCTGTTGGACTAAAGACTTCTTGAGAAACTGCCTCTGAATTTGGGCACTTGAAATATATCTTGTTGTCACAAGTTTTAGCTTCCTTTGTAGTGAGACCATCAAACCTGGGTCTGCATCGATGTGACCTGGAGGACACGGTTTCTTATTTTCTAATGAAAATGAGGCAGCAGTGCTGAATTCTCACTTTGTAGGTAACCTGTGGACACTGGGGGCTAAGTGTCTCCCAGTGTGGGCTGTGAAGCCATTTGGTCATCCTCCAATTTTCGTGGTGTTTGTTGCGCTGCATTGGGGATTTGGTATTTGCTTCACGAAATACAAGGAGTTCAACTGTGTCACAGTGCTGGAGGGAGTTCTGTGACGAGTGGTGGGTCAGGGTCTGCAGGAGAATGCACCAACCAGGCTTCTATCCCACATAGCTTGCCCCCTTGACCATAGCAACCTGATTCTGAACATTGCCCTGAAAGCTCTCCATATAACAAGATACCTTTACACAGAAGTATCTACTGGCTGCACCATGTCAGTAACAAGCCATTTGGAAGCCAAATGCAGATCCACATTGCCCCACCACATATTTTATCACACACCTGCCAAGCACTGTTCTAGGCCCACTATTCAGCAGGCTCCAACGTACTGGCATCTCTATTCAACACAATTTTCATGAAACCTAGTGAATCCAGGCACTGTCTGGTGTACTCAAGATCAGCATAAGGACATCCAAAGGTTCTCCAGTGCCACCTGGTCTTGGGAATTTCAAAAATTTCATGGTATCTGTTTAGCCATTTTTCAAGGATGATGTTGGAGACACTGTGGGTTTCAATATATTCAGGACCTGTTAAATGGTGAGGAAGCTCATTTCAATGAAAGCTCTGGGGAACTCTCAAGGGCAAGGCTTCCCAAAGAGTGGCCAAAAGGTCGCATGAAGCCAGGCCTATTGAGTTCTACAATGTGAGGTCCATGTGTTTTTTGACTCTCAACTATGGCTGCCAAGTCTTTCAGAATAAAATAATGTGATTTCCTCACTGAGATTCCCAGTGATATGTGGAAAGTCAATCTGGGCCTAGATCTCAGTTTCCAATGGTCACTCTCATGTGTGGTCTCCTAAAATCCCAAAACAATTGATGGCAATACTTCTCTGAGGTCAGTTCCAGAACTCAGTATCTAAGGGGAATCACACCAGAGTTAAAGCCCAGGTGGACCCAATCATCTCTTGCAACTGCCACACAAATGACCACAATTAAAACCAAAACACTCCCACACGGCCCTCATCTTCTTCATAACCTTTGGCTGGAGTTTTCCATTAGGGGCGCAGTCAAAGACAGTGTCCAAAATAAGCTCCCTTGTCCCTCATTTGCCTAAAATCTCAGTGGCCTGGACACCCTTCATGTGAACCAGGAGTAATCAAATAGGTCTGCCATTAATACTTTTCCACTTCTACAATTTGAGGCTTTCTGACTGTGGGGTTTAGATTCTTTATGTGATTTGGAGTCATGAGAAAATCCAAGCACACATGGGCAAGCTTTGCAGGGATTTGGAGAATTCTTTTGACCCAAAGGATCCCTATTCTCATTTGATTGAAGTGAGAAACCTTACAGAGGAAAGCTAGAGACTTCATCCACAATGACTGCAATTTTTACCCTTTGATTTTGGATGCACACATGGGATCTTTCTTTAGATTCATCAGGTGCTGATAATCTAAGCCACAGCCTCACACAGGGCCAGGAGGCTGATTCCGACACATCCCTTTCCAAAGCAATTAAGCAAAGAGCCACAGGTGATGCCCATTCATTTCCATTTGAAAACTGTTTCTTAGGGCTTCACAAAGGGGTGGCTGGAGGCAAAGACCTTCCTGACATTCAGGGCAAAAGAAAAATAGGTAAGCAAAAGGCCCAAAGCAGGGTTTCTCCACTGTGACTTTTCTGGTCAAACTGATATCTGAGTTTTCTGAGGTGCTCGCCAGTCCCTTCAGCTATCCAGTACATGGCCATATCACAGAGCTTGGAGGTGGTACATATCTTTTACTCAAAACCATGAGCCTATCCTGGAGTGTGGCCAGAATTCAGGAAGAAAATAGGAAATTAGGAAGATAGCAGGTGTTGCCCATCCATAAGGCAATCTTCTGCCTAATCATAAATTGGGCAGGATGAATACTGGGAAGCTTTCTACTAGACAGGACACATTCATTGATGCATTCTATTTTCTAATGTCTACAACCACGGACACAGTGGGACACACAGACATAGAAACACTCGCCTTGTCACATGACTTACTAGAAACAGTCCATACCAAACCAAACAAACCACCTTTCCTATCTATTCTCAGAACATGAGACAAAACCAAAAACTCACACCCACAACCACAAAGGCACCTCCTTCCCCCAAGTAGGTCTGTGACTATCCAGAGGGTGGTCTGACTCGTGGGCCATAATATATTCCCCCAACATGGCCTGTGCTGTCTCAGATCTGGTCTCCTTAGCCAACTCTGTGAAGTTGTCAGGAGTCCGCGATGAGCCACTACCTGCTTTCTCTGGAAAGGCCAGTTTTCAGAGCTTTCCTGGCATTTGGTCAACCTCACAACAGTAGGACCAAAAAATAATGTCTCTTTGCTTGTTCAATCAAAACAAGCGAGCCCAATGGGACTGGGACTGGGACTGACTCTGGGTTCCTGGCTTCCTGGATCAAAAGTTCACAGTGTTCCATCACCAAAAGTGTGAGGTGTGGTCATTTCTTTAAGGAACTGAATGAGGTCACTGCCTTGGCAAACACTTTTTTCTCACAGTTGCTTTCAATTGACCAATGAAACGGAGGCTGCCCCTACTTCCTTTGAAATTTTCACAAGTTAGAATGGTAGATCAACCATAGGCTCCTGGAACAGCTCTCCACACAGGCCTGGTTTGGTCCATCTTCTCTACATTAAGAAGAGAGAGGCTGATTCAGACATATCCTTTCATCCTGACCAGGATGTTTGCCATGGAAGATGACTTTTGCTCTCTCAGGTCTTTCATAGCTGCCTACATCTTCTCCAGGGATCATTTCTACATGGACCTTTGAGGTTCTCAGCAGGTGGAAGATCACCTACATTTCTGTATTGTAAGTCAAACTCTGTCCCTGTTCTTCTGTAAAATTAGACTGAGGGAACGGTGCATTCTTAGGGTTAATAACATGTTCCATTTGGGTTAGGAATCATTCTGTGAGATGAATAATGGTATTGGAACATGCAATATTTATAAGAATATATTGGTGAAATATAAGTATGAAAACAGAAATCTAGGTAAGACTTGAAGCCCAGAAGGGCATTTTGCCCTTGATTGGGATACTTAGCTTTGAATTACATTCTGAACAGTTGTCTCACATAATTCGATATCGAATGGCAAAAGACCTTGTACCTTGGATGATTGAATGTAGAAGAGAACATCCACTCAAACAGGGATAGTCAGTAGGTTTAGGAAGAAGAGTGAGTATCGGTTTTGGAACAAATTTCATTAGTAATAGGTTTTTGGTTAGAGAGTGAACGTAAATGTCAGCACATGAGAAGAGTCAGTCACATGATGAACAGGGGAAAATATGTAGGAAAACAGATATCAATAGACACATTAGGAAATAAGGCAAAGTATAATGTGAGTGATAGGATTAGACATTTCCAACAGGGTTGAGTATGAATATATAATCTTAGGAAGAAACAAATATGTAGTCACCAATAGGATTGATATTGAGCATTAGACAACCTGGACATGGATGTTTATAGTAATACATGTTCAATTTCCATTTAGGCTATGGTACAAACATAAGTGTGAGCCTTGCGTTTTGTGTCCAGAATATCACCGTGATAAAATATATATGTAGATAAGGTTACATGAGTAATTCTTCCACCATTTTTTGAAGCAATATTTTGAAGATGTATAAATTAGTATTGGGGGTACAAAGAGATGTACCCTGTGTATATGAATCTAGAGAAAATGCATGAGTAGACCACACTGTGAATTAATAATATAACTAGTTCTACATAAAATAATGGATTGAATTGATATCTTAAAATATATAAGAAATCTTATATTGAAATACTATCATTCATTCCAACTAGTTATACATCTAATGGTAATATTATGGTTATGGTTTATCATGAAGGGTGTGATTTTTGCTTCAAAAGTGATTATGTAATTCAAAAATCATGTGTTTAGAAAGTAGTCTCATGAAACGACCAGTCAAGAAACATGGAGGAATACATTTGTTCTGAAGCAGGAAGTGATTGAAAGTGAAACAAATGCCTATAAATATGCTAACTTGTGGATGAAATATATATCATATGATGTGCATAAACTGAAGAAATAGCAACGTACAAGTCTTGAATAAAAATGAACGTCAAAATACATGTCATGCCCCATAGGAATCTACTTGCAATGATGTAAAACTGAGTCTGTTACTGTAGAAATATTAGGATTTGTATGCATCGTTCACTGAAGTTAGTTGTCTGTATTAGGAAACAAATATGTATTTCAGGTGGATGAATATTTCTGAGTATAATCTTGTGAAAAGTTGATTATACATCCACATATATGAACATAATAGAATTTAGAGAGTGTATAATAAAACACATATATTTTGAAAAATCTGGATAGGAGATATATATACAAAAAAAAACAAAGACATTAAAAAGTAGCAATATGTATGCCAATTGAAATTCATAGTGAAATATATATCATCCACGGATGAAAAAATATTTATTATACTGAACATGGATTTATGTATAATGTTGTTCAACTAGGAAAATTAATCCAAAGTGTATGCAAAATTGTGATACAAAAAATCTTTCCACTCTCATCCTGAACAATGCCTTGACTTACCCTCACCTTAAGTAATTCACAATTATATGAAAAGAGGTAAAAAATCTGTGAGTACATATCTGGAATTGAATATGCTCATGATTTCACAACTTTGCAAGTGGTTGATGAGTTTCCAAAAGTAAGGAACAGGGTAAACACTTCACAAACATGGAGCTCTGCTGGACTAAAGACTTCTTGAGAAACTGCCCCTGAGGTTGTGCACTTGAAATATATGTTTTTGTCAGGAGCTTTACCTACCTTTGTTGTGAGACCATCAAAGCTGGGTCTGCATCTATGTGACCTAGAGGACATGGTTTCTTATTTTCCAATGAACATGAGGCACCAGTGCTGAAGTCTCTCTTTGTAGGTAAACTGTGGCCACTTCGGGCAATGTGACTCCCCGTGTGGACTTTGAAGCCATTTGGTCATCCTCCACTTTTCGTGGTGTTTCTTGCTGCTACACTGGGAGTTTGGTATTTGCTTCATGACATACAAGGAGTTCAACTGGCACACAGTGCTTGAGGGAGTCTTGTAACGTGTGGTGGGTCAGGCTCTGCAGGAAAATGCACCAACTAGGCTTCTATCCCACATTGCTTATCGCCTTGACCATAGAAACCTGATTATGAACATTGCCCTGAAACCCCTGCATATAACAAGATGCCTTTTCATATAATGGTCTCCTGGCTGCACCAAGTCAGTCACAAGCCATTTGGAAGCCAATGGCAGATCCACATGGCCACAACACAGATGTATTACCACACATCTGCCCACCACTGCTCTAGGCCCACTACTCAGCAGCCTCCAACTTACTGGCATCTCTGTACTACACAATTTTCATAAAACCCAGTCAATCAAGGCACTGTCTGTTATACTTATGATCAGCAACAGGACATCCAATGGTTCTCCAGTGCCACCTGGTCATTGGGAATTTCAAAAATTTCATGGTGTTTATCTATGCATTTTTCAAGAATGAAGTTGGAGGCACTTTGGGGTTTCCATTCATCTAGGAACCATTACATGTGGAGGAAGCTAATTTCAATGAAAGCTCTGAGGAACTCTCATAGGCAAGGCTTCCCAAACAGTGGCCAAAAGGTCACATGAAGCCAGGCCCATTGAGGTCTACAACGTGAGGTCCATGTGTCTTTTGACTCTAACTATGGCTGCCAAGTTTTTCAGAATAAAATCATGTGATATCTTTGCTGAGATTTTCAGTTCTCTGTGGAAAGCCATCCTGGGCCTAGATCTCAGGTTTCAAGGGCAACTCTCATGTGTGGCCTTCTACAATCCCAACACAATTCATGGCAATACTTCTCTGTCGTCAGTTCCCAAACTCAGTCTCTAAGGGAAATCACACCAGAGTTCAAGCCCATGTAGACCCAGTCATCTCTTCCAACCGCCACACAAATGACCACAATTAAAACCAAAACATTTCCACATGGCCCTCATCTTCATTCATATAGACACTCATCATAAACTCTGGCTGGAGGTTTCCATGAGGGGCACAGCCCAAGACAGTGTCCCAAATATGCACCCTTGCCCCTCATTTGTCTAAATTTAGGGTGGCCTGGAAACCCATCCTGTGAACAAGGAGTGATAATATAGGCCTGCTGTTAATACTGCTCTGCTTCTCCAATTTGAGGCCTACTGAATGTCAGGTATAGATTGCTTATGTGATTTGGCATCATGAGAGAACCCAAGTACTTCTGCAGGACTTTGAAGAACTCATTTGACCCAAAGGAATCCTATTCTCACTTGATGGAGTTCAGGACCTAACACAGGAAGACAAGAGACTTCATCCACAATGACTGATCATTTTGCCATTTTGGTTTTGGATGCACACATGGGATCTTCTTTAGATTTATCAGGAGCTGAGAATTTTAGCCACCCCCTCAATCAGGGCCTAGTGTCTGATTAAGACACATCCCTTTAAAAAGCAATTAAGCAAAGAGCCACACGTGATACCCATTCATTTAAATTTGAAAACTGTTTCTTCAGGCTTCTAAAAGGGGTGGCCTGAGGCAAAGACCTTCCTGACATTCAAGGCAACAGAACCACAGGTAAGCAAATGGACCAAAGCAGGGTTTCTCCACTGAGACTTTACTGCTCACACTGATATCTGAGTTTTCTGAGATGTTCCCATTCCCTTCAGCTATCAAGAACATGGACATGTCACAGAGCTTGGAGGTGGTACATATCTTGGACAATAAATCATGAGCTTATTCTGGAGAGTGGCCAGAATTCAGGAAGAAAACAGGAACTTAGGAAGTTAGTAGTTGTTTCCTATCCATAAGGCAAACCACAGTCCATTTATCAATTGTGAACGATGAATGCTGGGAAGCTTTCTACTAGACAGGACACCTCCATTGATGCATTCTCTTTTCTAATGTCTAAAACCACGGACACAGTGGATACACAGACATAGAAACACTTGCCTTGTCAAAAGAGTAACTAGAAACAGTCGACTCCAAACCAAACCAACCACCTTTTCTACCTATTCTCAGAACATGAGACAAAACCATAAACTCACACCCACACACATAAAGGCACCTCCTTCCCAAAAGTGGGTGTGTGACTATCCAGAGTGTCCTCTGACTGGTGGGCTATACTGTGTTCCTCTCGAAATGGCCTTTCCACTTTCAGATCATGTCTCCTTGGCCAACTCTGTGATTCTGTGAGGAGCCTGCAGTTAGCCACTACCTGCTATCTCAGAAAAGGCCCCTCTTCAGAGCTCAACTGGCATTTGGCCATCCTCACATCAGTAGGTACCAAGAAAGTCTTACTTGTACTTGGTAAATCCAAACAAGTGAGCCCACTGGGACTGGGACTGGGACTGGTTCTCGGTGCCTGGCTTCTTGCATCACAATTTCAGAGAGTTCCATCACCAAGGAAGTTAGCTAGGTCACTTCCTTCAGGAACTGAATGAGGTCCCTCTCTTGGCAACAACTTTGTCCTAACAGTTTCTTCCAAGGGTCCCTTTAGATGGAGGCTGCTCCTACTTTGTGTGACAATTTGACTAGTTAAAATGGTATATCAAAATAGGCACCTGGGAACAGCTCTCCACGCAGGCCTGGTTAGGTCCATCTTCTCTACATTAAGAAGAGAAAGGCTGATGCATACACATCCCTTCATCCTGTTCAGGTTGTTTGCCATGGAAGATGGCTTTTGCTCTCTCAGATCCTTCATAGCTGCCTACATCTTCTCCAGGGATCATTTCTGCATCGAACTTTGAGGTTCTCAGCAGTTGGAAGATACCCTACATTACTGTATTGTAAGATGAACTCTGTCCCTGCTCTTTTGTAATTTTAGATTGAGGCAACAGTGTATGGTTAGGGTTAATTACAGGTTCGATTTGGGTTAGGAATCATTCTGCGGGATGAATAATGGTCTTGGGAACCTGCAATATTTATAGGAATATAGAGATGAAATATAAGTATGAAAACAGAAATCTAGGTAAGATTTGAAGCTCAGAAGTGCATTGGGCAACTGATTGTGATACGTAGCTTTGAATTACGTTCTGCATACATGTTTTAGAAAAATCGATATACAATAGCATAGGACCTTGTACCTTGGATGATTGAATGTAGTAGAGAACATCCACTCAAAAAGGGATAGTTGATAGGATCAGGAAGATAGTCAGTATGTTTCGGAATAAGAGTGAGTATAGGATTTGGACCAAAGTTCATAAGCAATAGGGTTTCGGTTAGAGAGTGAATGTCAATGTCAGCACATGTGAAGGGTCAGTCACAATGTTGAACTGGAGAAAATATGTAGGAAAGTAGATATCAATAGAGACATTAGGAAATCAGGAAAAGTACAAAGTGAGTGAAAAAATTAGACATTTTCAATGGTATTGAGGTTGAATATATAATCTTAGGAAGAAACAAATATGTAGTCACCAATAGGATTGACATTTGAGAGCATTAGGCAACCTGGTCATGGATGTTTTTAGTAATCCATGTTCAGTTTCCATTTAGGCTTTGGTACAGTCATACGTGTGAATTTTGCATTTTGTGTACAGAATATTACTGTGATACCATGCATATGTAGATCAGGTGATATGAGTATTTCTTCCACCATTTCTGGGAGCAATATTTTGAAGATGTATAAATTAGTATTGGGGATACAAAGAGGTGTAACCTGTGTCTATTAATATAGAGATAATGCATGAATAGACCATACTGTGAATAAATAATATAACTGGTTCCACTTTACATAATGTATTGAATTGATAACAGAAAATATATAAGAAATCTTTTATTGATATAAAATCATTCATTCCAACCAGTTATACATCTAATAGTGATATTATAGTTATGGTTTATCATAAAGTGTGTGTCCGTTTTGCTTTAAAAGTGATAAAGGAAATCGAAAATAATGTGTTTGGAAAAAAATCTCATGAAAAGATCAGTCAAGAAACATGGAGGAAAACATGTGTTCTGAAGCAGGAAGTGATTGAAATTGAAACAAATGCCTATAAATTTGCTAAATTGTGGAGGAAATATATATCCTATGATGTGCATAAACTGAAGAAATTGTAATGTCCCAGTGTTGAATAAAAATGAACGTCGATATACACATCATGTCCCATAGGAATCTACTTGCATTGATGATAAACTGTGTCAGTTACTGTAGAAATGTTAGGATTTGTATGCACCATTCACTGAAGTTAGTTTTCAGCACTAGGAATCAAATATGTATTTCAGGTGGATAAAATTTTCTGAGAATAATCTTGTGAAACGTTGATTATAAATCCACGTTCATGAACATGAATGAAATTAGGAAGTGTATATAAGACACATATATTTCATATTTTGAAAAATATGGAGAGAGTGTGTATATATATATATATATATATATATATATATATATATATATATATACACACAGAGAGAGAGAGAGAGAGAGACATTAAAAATAGCAATATATGCCAATCAAAATTGACCATGAAATATATATCATCCACAGATCCAAAAATATTCATTTTACTGAACAAAGATTTGTGTATAATTTTGTTCTCTAGGAAGCTCACCCATAGGTTGAATTTTCAGTTCCAACGGCGTTTATAAGGAGTGATCTCTTCTCTCAATTTGTATCTGCCAAGTCAGCCACCTCACAAGAATGTACGTGTAGTACCAGGTAGAATTCTCTATGTGCATATAAAAATATATGTGCTGAATAGGCTACAGAGAAAGAGAGACAACAATTCACATATTTGTTATCTTTAAAATCACATGGACAACTATTGAAACAAAAATTGTCTAGATTAATAACTCCTAACCTTTATAATGCAAAAGGCAAGTCCAACTATACACCATGCCTCCTCTGAACTGTTTGTATTTCTATTATGTTTGGGTTATTTTTCTGCCTCATATTAGGATTAGTAGTCAGACACTAGTAGGGTATGGTTTAGTGTCAGGGATTCAGTATTTCAAATGGAAAATTGGAAAATGAATCCAATATGTATGCAAATATGTCCTACACAAAAGTCTTCCCACTCTCATCCAGAAAAATCCATTGACATTATCTTCACCCTATGTAAGATGCAATTCGAAGAGAAGAGTTAGAAAATCTGTGAATACATATCTGGAATGGAAAATGCTCAGGAGTTCACAACCTTGCAGGTGGTAGAGGAGTTGCCAAAAGTAAGTGACTGCGTAAACACTCCACAAACATGGAACTCTGCTGGCCAAAAGCCTTCTTGAGAAACTGCCTCTGAGTTTGGACACATGAAATATATCTTGTTGTCCGGAGCTTTAGCTTCATTTCTGGTGAGACCATCAAAGCTGCATCTGCATCTATGTGACCTGGAGGACATCGTTTCTTATTTTCCATTGAACATTAGGTACCGGTGTTGATTTCTCTCTTTGTTGGTAAACTGTGGCCACTGGAAGCTTAGTGTCTCCCTGAGTGGACTGTGAAGCCATTTGGTCATCCTGAACTTTTTGTTGTGTTTCTTGCTG
Organism: Callospermophilus lateralis; assembly: GCF_048772815.1. Classification (NCBI taxonomy): domain Eukaryota; kingdom Metazoa; phylum Chordata; class Mammalia; order Rodentia; family Sciuridae; genus Callospermophilus; species Callospermophilus lateralis. The sequence continues at coordinate 843,659 of NW_027514460.1, read as the reverse complement.
CTGCACTGGGAGTTTGGTATTTGCTTCACGAAATACAAGGAGTTCAACTAGGATATAGTGCTAGAGGGAGTTCTGTGACGTGTGTTGGGTCAGGGTCTGCAGGAGAATTCACCAACCAGGGTTCTATCCGACATAGCTTGCCCCGTTGACCATCGCAAACTGATTCTGAACATTGCCCAGAAACCTCTCCATATAACAAGATGCCTTTTCATATAATAGTCTGCTGGCTGTACCAAGTCAGTCACAAGCTATTTGGAAGCCAATGGCTGATCCACATGGCCACACCACAGTTGTATTATCACACACCTGCCCACCACTGCTCTAGGCCCACTACTCAGCAGGCTCCAACTTACTGGCATCTCTGTTCCACACCATTTTCATGAAACCCAGCCAATCAAGGCACTGTCTGTAACACTAATGATCAGCAAGAGAATAACCAATGGTTCTCCAGTGCCACTTGGTCATTGGGAATTTCAAAAACATCATGGTATTTATCTATCCATTTTTCAAGAATGAAGTTGGAGGCACTTTGGGGTTTCCATTCTTCCAGGAACCATTACATGGGGAGGACTCTCATTTCAATGAAAGCCCTGAAAAACTCTCACAGGCAAGGCTTCCCAAACAGTCGCCAAAAGGTCACATGAAGCCAGGCCCATTGAGGTCTACAACGGGAGGTCCATATGTCTTTTGACTCTTAACTATGGCTGCCAAGTTTTTCAGAATAAAATCATGCGATATCCTTGCTGAGAATTTCAGTTCTCTGTGGAAAGCCACCCTGGGCCTAGATCTCAGCTTTCAAGGGCAACTCTTATGCGTGGCCTCCTAAAATCCCAACACAATTCATGGCAACACTTCTCTGAGGTCAGTTCCAGAACTCAGTCTCTAAGAGGAATCACACCAGAGTTCAAGCCCATGTGGACCCTGTTATCTCTTCCAACCGCCACACAAATGACCACAATTAAAACCAAAACATTCCCACATGTCCCTCATCTTCATCCATATAGACAGTCATTATAAACTCTGGCTGGAGGTTTCCATGAGGGGCGCAGCCAAGACAGTGTCCAAAATATGCACCCTTGCCACTCATTTGTCTAAATTCATGGTGGCCTGGACACCCTTCCTGTGAACCAGGAGTGATCAAAAAAGCCTGCCGTTAACGCTGCTCTGCTTCTCCAATTTGAGGCCTACTGACAGTCAGGTATAGATTCATTATGTGATTTGGCATCATGAGAGAACCCAAGTACTTCTGCAGGACTTTGAAGAACTCATTTGACCCCCAAAAAATCCCTATTCTCACTTGATGGAGGTCAGGAACCTATCGAAGGAAGGCAGGAGACTTCATCTACAATGACTGATCTTTTTGCCATATTGGTTTTGGATGCACACATGGGATCTTCTTTACATCTATCAGGAGCTGAGAATCTTATCCACAGCCTCAAACAGAGCCTAGTGTCTGATTAAGACACATCCTTTTCCAAAGCAATTAAGCAAAGAGCCACAGGTGATGCACATTCATTTCCATTTGAAATCTGTTTCTTCAGGCTTCACAAAGGGGTGGCATGATGCAAAGACCTTCCTGACATTCAAGGCAACAGAACCACAGGTAAGCAAATGGACCAAAGCAGGGTTTCTCCACTGAGACTTTACTGCTCACACTGATATCTGAGTTTTCTGAGATGTTCCCATTCCCTTCAGCTATCAAGAACATGGACAAGTCACAGAGCTTGGAGGTGGTACATATCTTGGACAATACATCATGAGCTTATTCTGGAGAGTGGCCAGAATTCAGGAAGAAAACAGGAACTTAGGATGTTAGTAGGTGTTTCTTATCCATAAGGCATACCACGGTCCATTCATCAATTGTGCAGGATAAATGCTGATAAGCTTTCTACTAGACAGGACACCTCCATTGATGCATTCTCTTTTCTAATGTCGACAACCACGTACACAGTGGATACACAGACATAGAAAGTCGCCTTGTCAAAAGACTTACTAGAAACAGTCGACTCCAAACAAAACCAACCACATTTCCTACCTATTCTCAGAACATGAGAAAAAACCGCAAACTCACATCCACAAACAAAGGCAACTCCTTCCCAAAATTAGGTCTGTGACTATCCGGAGTGTCCTCTGACTGGTGGGCCATACTATGTTCTCCACAAAATGACCTCTCCTGTCTCAGATCTTGTCTCCTTGGAAAACTCTGTGATGCTGTGAGGAGCCAACGGCTAGCCACTACCTGCTATCTCAGGAAAGGCTTCTCTTCAGAGCTCTCCTGGCATTTGGCCATCCTCACATCAGTAGGTACCAAGAAGGTCTGACTCTGTACTTGGTAAATCCAAACAAGTGAGCGCACTGGGAGTGGGACTGGGACTGGCTCTCGGTGCCTGGCTTCTTGCATCAAAATTTCAGAGTGTTCCATCACCAAGGAAGTTAGGTAGGTCACTTCCTTCAGGAACTGAATGAGGTCACTGCCTTGGCAACAACTTTGCCCTAACCATTGCTTCCAAGGGTCACATTGGATGGAGGCTGCCCTTACTTCCTTTGACAATTTGACTAGTTTCAATGGTATATCAAAATAGGCACCTGAGAACAGCTCTCCACGCAGGCCTGGTTAGGTCCATCTTCTCTACCTTACAAAGAGAGAGTCTGATGCATACACATTCCTTTTTCCTGTCTAGATTGTTTGCCATTGAAGATGGCTTTTGCTCTCACAGGTCCTTCATAGCTGCTGACATCTTATCCAGGGATTATTTCTGCATCGAACTTTCAGGTTCTCAGCAGTGTGAAGATACCCTACATTCCTGTATTGTAAGACGAACTCTGTCCCTGCTCTTTTGTAATGTTAGATTGAGGCAACCGTGTATGGTTATCGTAAATAGCAGGTTTGATTTGGATTAGGAATCATTCTGAAGAATGAATAATATCTTGGGAACCTGCAATATTTATAGGAATATAGAGATGAAATATACGTATGAAAACAGAAATCTAGGTCAGATTTGAAGCTCAGAAGTGCATTGGGCAACTGATTGCGATACGTAGCTTTGAATTACGTTCTGCATACATGTTTCAGAAAAATCGATATACAATGGCATAGGACCATGCACCTTGGATGATTGAATGCAGTAGAGAACATCCACTTAAAAAGTGATAGTCGATAGGATCAGGAAGATAGTCAGTATGTTTTGGAAGAAGAGCTAGTATAGGATTTGGACCAAAGTTCATTAGCAATAGTGTTTCCGTTAGAGAGTGAATGTCAATGTCAGCACATGTGAAGGGTCAGTCACAATGTTGAACTGGAGAAAATATCTAGGAAAGTAGATATCAATAGAGACATTAGGAAATCAGTCAAAGAGTATCAAGTGAGTGAAAAAAATTAAACATTTTCAACAGTTTTGAGGTTGAATATATAATCTTAGGAAGAAACAAATATGTAGTCACCAATAGGATTGACATTTGAGAGCATTAGGCAACCTGGTCATGGATGTTTTTAGTAATCCATGTTGAGTTTCCCTTTAGGCTTTGGTACAATCATACGTGTGACTTTTGCATTTTGTGTCCAAAATATTACTGTGATAACATGCATATGTAGATCAGGTGACATGAGTATTTCTTCCACCATTTCTGGGAGCAATATTTTAAAAATGTATAAATTAGTATTGGGGGTAAAACGAGGTGTACCCTGTGTCTATGAATATAGAGATAATGCATGAATAGACCATAATGTGAAATAAATAATATAACTGGTTACACTTTAAATAATGTATTGAATTGATATCAGAAAATGTATAAAAAATCTTTTATTGATATATAATCATTCATTCCAACCAGTTATACATCTTATGATGATATTACAGTGATGGTTTATCATGAAGTCTGTTTCAGTTTTGCTTCAAAACTGATAAAGGAAATCGAAAATAATGTGTTTGGAAAGAAGTCTCATGAAAAGACCAGTCAAGAAACACGGAGGAATGCATGTGTTCTGAAGCAGGAAGTGATTGAAAGTGAAACAAATGCCTATATATTTGCTAACCTGTGGAGGAAATATATATCCTATGATGTGCATAAACAGAAGAAATTGTAATGTGCCAGTGTTGAATTAAAATGAACATCAATATACACATCATGTCCATTGGAATCTACTTGCTTTGATGATAAACTGTGTCAGTTACTGTAGAAATATTAGGATTTGTAAGCACCATTCACTGAAGTTAGTTCTCAGGACGAGGAAACAAATATGTATTTCAGGTGGTTGAATGTTTCTGAGAATAATCTTGTGAAAAGTTGATTATATATCCACATACATGAATATGAATGAATTTAGAGAGTGTTTAATAAGACACATTTTTTTCATATTTTGAAAAATCTAGAGAGTGTATATATATAAATAAATATATATATATATATATACATGTAAAACTCATGGAGAAATATTACAATTAAAATTTGACAAGGTTTATAATACATACCCTTGATAAAGCCGAAGGCAAATCCAAGTATATACCATGCCTCCTATGAAAGGCCTGTATTTCTATTCTGTTACGTTTCTTTTTATCCATCATATTAGCATTAGTAGTCAGAGTCTATTAGGGTATGTGTTAGTGTCAGGGATCATTATTTCAAATGAAAATAGAAAAATGAATCTAATGTGTATGCAAATATGTGCTACACAAAAATCTTGCCACTCTCATCCAGAACAATTCCTTGACATTTACTTCGCTCCAAGTAAGACACAATTAGTGGAGAGGAGTTCGAAAACCTGTGATTACATATGTGGAACTGAAAATGTTCAGGAGTTCACAACATTGGAGGTGGTAGAGCAGTTTCCAAAAGTAAGGGAGAGGTTAAACACTCCACAAACTTGGAGCTCTTCTGGCCTAAAGACTCTTTGAGAAAATGCCTCTCAGGTTGGGCACATGAAATATATGAAGTTGTCAGGAGATTTAGCTTCCTTTGTTGTGACACCATAAAATGTGGGTCTGCATCTATGTGACCTGGAGGAAATGGTTCCTTATTTTCTAATGAACATGAGACAGCAGTTCTGAATTCTCTTTTTCTTGGTAAACTGTGGCCACTGGGAGTTAAGTTTCTCCCCGTGTGGTCTGTGAAGCCGTTTGGTCATCCTCCATTTTTGTGGTGTTTCTTACTGCTGCACTGGGAGTTTGGAATTGGCTTAATGAAATACAAGGAGTTCCACTGGCACACAATTCTGGAGGGAGCTCTGTCACGTGTGATTGGTCAGGGTCTTCAGGAGAATTTTCGAAACATGGATCTATCCCACATAGCTTTCCCCCTTGACTATAGCAAAAGAATTCTGAACATTGCCCTGAATCATCTCAATATAACAAGATGCCTTTACATATAAGGGTCTGCTGCCTCCACCATGTCAGTCACAAGTATTTTGGAAGCCAATGGCCGATCCACGTGGTCCCACGACAGATATTTATTCACAACCATATAGTCCACTGCTCTAGCCCCAATACTCAGCAGGCTCCAACTTATGACATCTCGGTTCTATACCATTTTCATGACAACCAGTCAATCAAGGAACTGTCTGGTACACTCATGATCAGCAACAGGACATCCAAAGTTTCTCCAGTGCCACCTGGTCATGGGAATATTAAAAATTTCATGGTATTTATGTAGCCATTTTTCAAGGATGATGTTGGAGGCACTGTGGGTTTCAATTCATTCAGGAACCATTAAATGGTGAGTAAGCTCATTTCAATGAAAGCTCTGGAGAACTCTCACAGACAAAGCTTCCCAAAGAGTGGCCAGAAGGTCACATGAAGCCAGGCTCATTGAGGTCTACAATGTGAGGTACATGTGTGTTTTGAGTGTCAACTATGACTTCCAAGTCTTTCAGTAAAAAAATCATGTGTTATCCTGGCTGAGATTCCCAGTGCTCAGTGGAAAGCCACCCTGGGCCTAGATCTCAGTTTCCAAGGGCTAATCTCATGTGTGGCCTCCTATAATCCCAACACAATTCATGGCAATACTTCTCTCAGGTGAGTTCCAGAACTCAGGCTCTAAGGAGTATCAGAGCAGAGTTCAAGCCCTGGTGGACCAAGTCATCTCTTCCAACCGCCACACAAATGACCACAATTAAAACCAAAACACTCCTACATGGCCCTCATCTTCTTCCATAAAGACACTCATCATAACATATGGCTGGAGGTTTCCATGAGGGGCACAGCCCAAGACAGTGTCCAAAATAAGCTCCCTTGCCCCTCATTTGCCTAAAGTCAGGGTGGCTTGGACACCCTTCTTCTGAACCAGGAGTGATCTGTAAGTGTAAAAGAAATTGAAATAAAAGTGTTAAAGTTAAAGTGTAAAAGACCGGGTGTTGTAAAGTTTCTAATCTTCAAGGCCTGGTTTAAAATGTAAAGGACCAGGTATTTTTAAGTTTCCATGCTACACGCAAAACCTGAAATTCCTGTAGATTGTAGGACAATTTCTGGACTGCCCAGTAAATATTCCCCCTGACCGCCTTGTTGTTTAATAACCTAGGACCCTGTGTGGCCTACCACATATGCAATGCAGGGCCTAAATCAATCAATTTCAATGTGTACCCCGCTTTAGAATTGACCTATCACTCCCGCCTGACGTGTTCAAGCCAATGAATGAACTAATCATGTTTAGGATTTGTTGTTTCATTTTCCCACAGTGTATGATGATTTGCTAAAGGAGACTGTGATATATGTAAAGTCTCACACTCCCCAAATTGTGTACTTAAGCACTGCTCAACCCCTGCTCGGGGATCTGGGCTGCTCTCCCTTCTTGAGTGAGCACAGAGCACCAGCATGCTGGATTGGATCCTCAATAAATGTCTTTTGCTGTTGCATGAGCCTTGGTCTCATACATGAACATGAATGAAATTAAGGAGTGTATAATAAGACACATATATTTCATATTTTGAATAATCTAAAGAGTGTAGATTTTTCACAAAACACATACAGAGATATTAAAAAGTAGCAATATATATGCCAATCAAAATTCATCATGAAATACATATCATACACAGATCCAAAAATCTTTATTTTACTGAACATGGATTTATGTGTAATGTTGTTCAACTAGGAAGCTCACGCAAATGTTGAATTTTCAGTTCCTACAGCGTTTAGGAGGAGTGATCTCTTCTCAAAATTTGTATCTGCCTAGTCAGCCACCTCACAATAATGTACGTGTGGTACCAGATAGGATTCTATTTGTGCATATAAAAATACATGTGCTGAATAGGCAACAGAGAAAGGGAGACAGGAATTCACATATCTGATACCTTTCAAAACACATGGAGAACTATTTCAATTAAAAATTAACCAGATTTTTAACAACTACCCTTTATCATGCAAAAGGCAAGTCCAACTATACACTATGCCTCCTCTGAATTGCTTGTATTTCTATTCTGTTTGGGTTATTTTTCTCCATCATATTAGCATTAGTAGTCAGAGTCTAGTAGGGTATGCTTTAGTGTCATGGATTCAGTAATTCAAATGAAAATAAAGGAAAATGAATCCATTGTTTACGCAAATATGCACTACAAAAAATCTTTCCACTCTCATTCAGAGCAATGCCTTGACATTACCTTCACCCCAAGTAAGACACAATTAGAGGACAAGAGTTAGAAAATCTGTGAATACATATCTGGAATGGAAAATGCTCAGGAGTTCACAAGCTTGGACATTTTAGAGGAGTTTTCAAAATTAAGGGACAGGATAAACAGTCCACAATCATGGAACTCTGCTGGCCTAAAGACTTCTTGAGAAACTGCCTCTGAGGTTGGGCACTTGAAATATATGTTGTTGTCAGGAGCTTTAGCTTCCTTTGTAGTGATACCATCAAAGATGGGTCTTCATTTATCTGACCTGGAGGACATGGTTTCTTATTTTCCAAAGAACATGAGGCAGCAGTGCTCAATCCTACCTTTGAAGGTAAACTGTGGCCACGGAGGGCTAAGTGTCTCCCCGTCTTGACTGTGAAGCCAATTGGTCATCCTACAATTTTCGTGGTGTTTCTTGCTGCTGCACTGGGCTTTTGGTTTTTCCTTCATGAAATACAAGGAGTTCAACTGGGACACAGTGCTGGAGCGAGTTCTGTCACGTGTGGAGGGTCAGGGTCTACAGGAGAATTCACCAACCAGGCTTCTATCGCACATAACTTGCAACATTGTCCATAGCAAACTGATTCTGAACATTGTCCTGAAACCTTTCCTTATAACAAGATGCCTTTACATATAAGGGTCTGCTAGCTGCACCATGTAAGCCACAAGCCATTTAGAAGTTAATGGCAGACTCACATGGTCCCACCACAGATATTTTATTATACACCTGCACACCACAGCTCTGGGCCCACTTCTCAGCACTCTCCAACTTACTTACATCTCTGTTCTACACAATTTTCGTGAAACCCAGTCAGTCAAGGCACTGTCTGGTACACTCATGATCAGCAACAATACATCCAAAGGTTCTCCAGTGCCACCTGGTCAGGGGAATTTCAAGGTATTTATGGAGCAATTTTTCAAGGATGAAGTTGGAGGCACTGTGGGTTTCAATTCATTCAGGAACCATTAAATGTTGAGGAACCTCATTTCAATGAAAGCTCTAGAGAACTCTCACAGGTAAGGCTTCCCAAAGAGTGGCCAAAATATACATATATTTCATATTTTGAAAAATCTTGACAGTGTATATCTATATCTATATCTATATCTATATCTACACACACACACACACACAAACACACACAGACATTAAAAACTAGCAATATATATGCCAATCGAAATTCATCATGAAATATATATCATCCACATATTCAAAAATATTCATTTTACTGAACATGGATTTATGTATAATGTTGTTCAACTAGAAAGCTCACCCATAGGTTGAATTTTCAGTTCCAACAGCGTTTAGGAGGACTGAACTTTTCTCACAATTTGTATCTGCCAAGTCAGCCACCTCAGAAGAATATATGTGTGATACAAGGTACAATTCTATATGTGCATATAAAAATATATGTGCTGAATAGGATACAGAGAAATGGGGGAGACAGGAATTCACATATTTGATAAGTTTAAAAATACATGGACAACTCTTTCAACAAAAAAATTGACTAGATTTATAACTCCTACCCTATATAATGGAAAAGGCAATTCCAACGGTACACCATGGCTCCTCTGATGTGTTTGTATTTCTATTCCGTTTGGGTTACTTTTCTCCATCAAGTTAGGATTAGTTGTCAGAGTCTTGTAGGGTGTGGGTTAGTGTCAGGGATTCAGAATTTCGAAAGGAAAATTGGAAAATGAATCCAATGTGTATGCAAATATGTGCTACACAAAAATCTTCCGACTCTCATCCAGAACCATGCCTTGACCTTAACTTCGTCCCAAGTAACACATGTAGAGAAGATGAGTAAGAAAATCTGTGAGTACATATCTGGAATTGAATATGCTCAGGAGTTCACAACCTTGCAGATAGAAGGGGAGTTTCCAAAAGTAAGGGACAATGTAAACACTCCACAAACATGGAGCTCTGCTATCCTAATGACTTCTGGAAAAACTGCCTCAGATGTTGGGCTCTTGAAATACATGTTGTTGTCAGGAGCTTTAGCTTCGTTTGTAGTGAGACCATAAAAGCTGGGTCTGCATCTATGTGACCTGGAGTAGATGCTTTCTTATTTACCAATGAAAATGAGGTAGCATTGATGAATTCTCTCTTTCTGGGTCAACTGTGGCCACTTGGGGCTCAGTGTCTCCTCATGTGGACTCTGAAGCCATTTGATCATCCTCCAATTTTTGTGATGTTTTTTGCTGCTGCACTGGGAGTTCAGTATTTGCTTCACGAAATACAAGGAATTTAACTGGGACACAGTGCTGGAGGGAGTTCTGTCACGTGTGGTGGAACAGGGTCTACAGGAGAATGCACAAACCAGGCTTCTTTCCAACATAGCTTGCCACCTTGACCATAGCAACCTGATTCTGAACATTGCCCTGAAACTTATCCATATAACAAGAATCATTTACATATAATGGTCTGCCGGATACACCATGTCAGTCACAAGGCATTTGGAAGCCATTGGCAAATCCAGATAGAAGCACCACAGATGTTTTATCTCACACATGCCCACCTTTGCTCTAGGTCCACTATTCAGCAGGCTCCAACTTACTGGCATCTCTGTTCTACACCATTTTCGTGAAACCCAGCCAATCAAGGCACTGTCTGGTACACTCATGATCACCAACAGGATATCCAATGGTTCTCCACTGCCTCCTAGATATGGGAATTTCAAAAATTTAATGGTATTTATCGAGCCCATCTTTCAAGGTTGAAGTTGGAGTCACTGAGTGTTTCATTTAATTCAGTAATCATTAAATGGTGAAGAAGCTCATTTCAATGAAAGCTCTGGAGAAATCTAACTGCTAAGGCTTCTAAAAAAGTGGCCAAAATGCCACATGAAGCCAGGCCCATTGAAGTCTACAATGTTAAGTGCATTTGTGTTTTGACTCTCAACTATGGCTGCCAAGTGTTTCAGAATAAAATTATGTGATACCCTGGCTGAGATTCCCAGTGCTCTGTGGAAAGCCACCCTGGGAATAGATCTCTGTTTCCAATGGCGACTCCCATGTGTGGCCTCCTAATATCCCAACACAATTCATGGCAATACTTCTCTGAGGTCAGTTCCAGGACTCAGTCTCTATGGGGTATCACACCAGAGTTCAAGCCCAGGTGGACCCAGTCATCGCTTCCAACTGCCACACAAATAACCACAGTTAAAACCAAAACACTCCCACATGGCCCTCATCTTCTTCCATATAGACACTCCTCATAATCTCTGGCTGGATGTTTCCATGAGGGGCGCAGCCCAACACAGTGTCCAAATAAGCTCGCTTGCCCATCATTTTCCTAAAGTCAGGGTGGATTGTACACCCTTCCTGTGAACCAGGAGGGATCAAATATGCCTTCCAGTAATACTGCTCTGCTTCTCCAATTTGAGGCCTACTGACTGTCGGTATAGATTTTTAATGTGATGTGGAGTCATGAGAAAACACAAGCATGTATGCAATTGCCTTTGCAGGGCTTTGAAGAACTCATTTGATTCAAAGGATCCCTATTCTCACTTGATGGTGGTAAGGAACCTAACAGAGGAAGGCAAGAGACTTCATCAACAATGACTGATCTTTTTCCCATTTTGGTTTTGGATGCACACATGGGATCATTCTTTAGATCCATCAGGTGCTGAGAACCTAAGCCACAGCCTAACACAGGGCCAAGAGACTGATTCAGACACATCCATTTCCAAAGCAATTAACAAAGAGCCACAGGTGATGCCCATTTAATTCCATTTTAAAACTGTTTTCTTCAGGCTTCACAAACTGTGTCCTGAGGCCAAGACCTTCCTCACATTCAGGGGAAGAGAAGAATTGGTTAGCAAAAGGCCCAAAGCAGAGTTTCTCCACTGAGGCTTTCCTGGTAACACAGATATCTGAGTTTTTTGAGATGCTAGCCATTCCCTTTAGCTATCCACTACATGGCCTTGTCACAGAGCTTGGAGGTGGTACATATCTTGGACACAAAACCATGAGCCTATTCTGGAGAGTGGCCAGATTTAGGAAGAAAACAGGAACTTAGGAAATGAGTAGGTGTTTTCCATCCATAAGGGAAGCCACAGTCCATTCATCAATTGGGCAGGATGAATGCTGGGAAGGATTCTACTAAACAGGACACATCCATTGATGAATTCTCTTTTCAAATGTCGACAACCACGGACACAGTGGGATACACAGACATAGAAACACTCACTTTGTGAAACGACTTACTAGGAACAGTCCACTCCAAACCAAACAAACCACCTTTTTTTACTTATTCTTAGAACATGAGACAAAACCACAAACTCACACTCACACCCACAAAGGCACCTCCTTCCCCCAAAGAGGTCTGTGACAATCCGGAGTGTCCTCTGACTTGTGGGCCTTATTATGTTCCCTGAAATGTCCTGTCCTGTCTCAGATCTGGTCTCCTTGGCCAAATCTGCGAAGTGGTCAGGAGCCAGCTGTGAGCAACTACCTGCTTTCTCAGGAAAGGCCCCTCTTCTGAGCTCTCCTGAAATTTGGCCATTCTCACATCAGTAGGTACCAAGAAAGACTGACTCTGTTCTTTGTAAATCCAAATAAGTGAGCCCACTGGGAATGGTACTGGGACTGCCTCTGGTTGCCTGGCTTCCTGGATCCCAAGTTCAGAGAGTTCTATCACCAAGGAAGTGAGGAAGGTCACCTCCTTTGTGAACTGAATGAGGTCACTGCTTTGGAAACCACTTTGTCCTAAAATTTGCTTCCAAGGTTCCCATGAGATGGAGGCTGCCCCTATTTCCTGTGATACTTTCACAACTGAGAATTGTATATCAACCATAGGCAGCTGGGAACAGCTGTCCACACTGGCCTGGTTTGGTCCATCTTCTCTACATTAAGAAGAGTGAGGCTGATTCTGACACATCCCTTCATCCTGACCGGGTTGTTTGCCATGGAAGATGACTTTTGCTCTCTCAGGTCCTTCATAGCTGCCTAAATCTTCTCCAGGGATTATTTCTGCATGGAACTTTGAGGTTCTCAGAGGTGGAAGATCCCCTATATTCCTGTATTGGAAGACCAATTCTGTCCCTCCTCTTCTGTAAAGTTAGATTGAGGGAACATTGTATGGTTAAGGTTAATAACAGGTTCCATTTTGGTTAGGAATCATTCTCTGGGATGAATAATGGTATTGGGATTTTGCGATATTTTCAAGAATATATAGGTGAAATATAAGTATGAAAAAAGAAATCTAGGTAATTTTTGAAGGACAGAAGGGAATTGGCCCCATGATTGGGATTCTTAGCTTTCAATTATGTTCTGCACAGGTGTCTCAGATAAATTGATATACAGTGGCATAGGATCTTGTCTTTTGGATGATTGAATGTTGAAGAGAACATCTGGTCCAAAAGGGATAGTTGGTGGATTAGGAAGATATTCGGTAGGTTTAGAATGAAGAGTGTGTATAGAATTTGGACCAAAAGATCTTTAGCAATAGGGTTTTGGGTAGAGACTGAAAGTAAATGTCAGCACATGTGAAGAGTCAGTCACAGTGATAAACTGGGGAAAAAATACAAGAAATCAGATATCAATAGAGACATTAGGAAATCAGGACAAGTATAAAGTGAGTGATAGGATTAGAAATTTTCAACAGGGTTGAAGTTGAATATGTAATTTCAGGAAGAAACAAATATGTAGTCACCAATAGGATTCACTTTGAGAGCATTAGGCAACCTGGATATGGATTTTTTTTTTAATCCATGCTCACTTTCCATTTAGGATTTGGTACAATCATAAGTGTGACCTTGCTTTTTGTTTCCACAATATTACTGTGATTAATGTATATATAGATCAGATGACATGAGTATTTCTTCCACCATTTCTGGGAGCAATATTTTGAAGACATATAATTTAGTATTGTGGGTACAAATAGGTATAGGCTGTGTTATACGAATATAGAGATAATGCATGAATAGACCATACTGTGAATAAATAATATAACTGGTTTCAAATTTAAATAATGGATTGAATTGATATCTGGATATATACTGAAAAATTTATATTGATATTCATACAATCATTCGTACCAGTTATACATCTAATGGTAATATTAGTGTTATGGTTTATCATGAAGTGTCTGTGAGTTTTGCTTCTAAAATGATTATGGAAATCAAAAATAATGTGCTTGGAAAGAAGTCTCATTAAAACAACAGTCACGAAACCTGGGGGAATATATATGTTCTGAAGCAGGAAGTAATTGAAAGTGAAAAAAAAATCCTATGAATTTGTGAATTTGTGAATGAAAAATGTATTCTATTATGTGCAAAAACTGAAGAAATATTAATGTACCAGTTTTGAATAAAAATGAACATCAAAGTACATATCATGTCCCATAGGAATCTACTTGCATTGATGTTAAACTGAGTCATTTACTGTAGCAATATTAGGATTTGTATGCACCATTCACTGAAGTTAGCTTTCAGTACTAGGAAACAAATATATATTTCAGGTGGATTAATATTCCAGAGAATATTCTTATGAAAAGTTTAATAAAAATCCACATTCACTAACATCAATGAATTCAGGGAGTATATAATAAGACACATACATTTCATATTTTGAAATATCTGGAGAGTTTATACATATATATATGCACACAAACACACACACACACACACACACACACACATATACATTAAAATGTAGCAATATAAATGCCAATCGAAATACATCATGAAATATATATCATCCACAAATCCAAAAATCTTCACTTTTCTGAAAATCAATTTAAGTATAATGTTGTTCAACTAGGAAGCTCACCCATAGTTTGTTTTGTAAGTTCCAACAGCATTTAGGAGGAGTGATCTCTTCTCACAATTTGTATTTGCCAAGTCAGCAACCTCACAAATATCTACGTGTGATACCAGGTAGGATTCTATATGTGCATATAAAAATACATGTGCTGAATAGGGTACAGAGAAATGGAGACAGGAATTCTCATATTTGTTAACTTTAAAAACACATGGAGAAGGGAGGGGCAGAGCCGCCAACCGCGCCTATAAGATAGGCGGACCTGCGAGCCACCGGTAGAACAGGCCTAGCGGCCCGCAATCGTACAAAACACATCGCCCTGGTTGGGGGTTGGGCAGAGCCGCTGCGCGCCTGCAAGGAACGCGAACATGCGACCCACAGGGAGAACAGGCCCAGCAACCCGCGGAGGGGCAGAGACACCCCTTGCAACTTCTAGATAGGTGAACCTGTGACCCACCGGCAGAAGAGGCCCAGCTGCCTTCAGAGGGGCAGAGCCGGCCCCCGCGCCTGCGAAGTAGGCAGACCTGCGAACACCGAAAGACCAGGCGCTAGGCCCCAGAGATTTCCATCACCAAGGAAGTGAGGTGAGGTCACTTCCTTCAGAAAATGAATGAGGCCACTGTCTTGGCCACCACTTTGTCGTAACAGTTGCTTCCTAGTGTCTCAGGAAAAGGAGGCAGCCTCTATTTCCTGTGACACTTTCACAAGTTAGAATGGTATAGAAACATAGGCACCTGGGAACAGCTCTCCACACATGCCTGGTTTCATACATCATCCCTACATTAATAAGAGATAGGCTGATTGAGACACATCCTTTCATCCTGATCGGGTGGTTTGCAAAGGAAGATGACTTTTGCTGTTTCAGGTCCTTCATAGCTGCCTACGTCTTCTCCAGGGATCATTTCTGCATGGATTTTGAGGTACTCAGCAGGTGAAAGATCTCCTAACTTCCTGTATTGTAATACTAACTTTGTCCCTGCTCTTCTGTAAAGTGAGATTGAGTGAACAATCTCAGTTTACAGAATGGTTAGGGTTAATAGCATGTTCGATTTGGGTTATGAATCATTTTGCTGGATGAATAATGATATTGGGAACCTGCGATATTTATAAGAATATGGAGGTGAAATATAAGTATGAAAACAGAAATCTAGGTAATATTTGAAGCCCAGAAGGACTTTGGGCCCTTGATTGGGATACATAGCTTAAATTATGTTCTGTGTGACCTTTGCATTTTGTGTCCAGAATATTACTGTGATAATATGTATATGTAGCTAAGGTGACATGAGTATTTCTTCCACCATTTCTGTGAGCAATATTTTGAAAACTTATAAATTAGTACTGGGGATACTAATAGGTTTACCCTGTTTTGATGAATATAGAGATGATGCATTAATAGACCCTACTGTGAATAAATTATATAACTGGTTCCAAATTTAAATAATGGATTGTATTGATATCTGAAAATATATAGGAAATCTTATATTGATATACATACATTCATTCCAACCAGTTATATATCTAATGGTAATGTTAGGGTTATCATTTATCATGAATAGTGTGTGAGTTTGCTTCAAAAATGATTATGGAATCGAAAATAATATGTTTAGAAAGAAGTTTAGTAAAAAGACCAGTCAAGAAACATGGAGGAATATATGTCTTCCAAAGGAGGAAGTGATTGAAAGTGAACCAAATGTTTATAAATTTGTGAACTTGTGAATGAATGGATATATCTAATGATGTCCATAAACTGAAGAAATAATTACGTACCAGGTTTGAATAAAAATGAACTTTAACAAACACAATAGAAACATTAGGAATTCTGGAAAAGTATAGTTCGCAGTGAAAGGTTAATAAAATAAGTACTTGTCACTTTCTGTTTTTCAGTATGCTTAACAAAACACTGTTGAAATCTTGAGAACTTTTTGATAGTCTTATTCCCAGAATGTGCTGTCCAAAACTGCCAAACTGCAGAATGTACTCCCTCAACCGGTTGCACACAAACCGCTCACTTGCCCGGACCCATCAATAAACTTCCCCCCCTGCCCTCTCCTAGGAAAATATATAAGCTCTGCTTAAGCTGTTCTCAAGGCTCTCTGCTCTATTCAAGTGAGCTCTGAGCCCCAGCATGCTGGACCCCCAATAAACCCTTTGCTTTGCATGAGACAGTCTCTTGGTGGTCTCTTCACCCAATTGTCACCGGACCTTTACATATGGAGGTTCCACCGAGATCCGGCAGCCGTGGACAAGCGACCCCAACGAACTCCTCTCGGGGTAAGTAAGGTGCCTCTTTCTGGTTTCAGGTTTCAGGTCAGGGCTTGGCAAAATGGATGTCGATGAAGAGCGTGAGCTCTCTCCGATGGTGGCTGACAGTCATGTCACAGAGAAACAGGCCTAGTCCCTGGGGGATGTCATAGAGGACTCAGAAAATCGAGGAACAATAGTCTCCATGACTCAGTGATATTTTGTTTCAGATTCAGTATTGCCAACCCATCGGGTTTTGCCAACTACTCAGTCCTGGTCTCAGAGTTGGACTTCCATATCCTGTCTTTATTGTCTTGTCTTGTCTGTGTCATGTGTTGTTGCTTTTACTGTTTGTGTATCTTTCATTATGGGACAGAGCACTTCAATGCCTCTGTCTCTGACCCTTGTTCACTGCAACAAAGTTTGCTTAAGGGATCAGAATCTTTCTTTTTCAGTAAAATGCTGGACCTGGCAGACTCTCTGTGCCTCAGAATGGCTCACCTTTGGATTTGGATGGACCCTAGAAGGATCTTTCTACTTCCCACTAATTTAAAAAGTTAGAGATATTGTCTTTCAGCCAGAGCCACATAGATACCTGTGAAGACAGATGGACACTGCCTACCAACCCGGTGACGAGGGGAATCAACATCAATATCAAGAAAGAGACTTTGTCTACATTAGACGACATCAGGTGTCATCCCTGGAACCCTGCTGGAAGGGACCATAGCAGGTGCTACTTATAACACCTACAGCAGTAAAGGTAGACAGAATCACTTCCTGGATCCATACCTCTCATCTCAAGCCTGTGCCCTGTCCAGACTCTGGCTGGAAACTGTAAAAGACTGGTAACGCTTTCAAATTGTGTATTTACCATGTGGATAAGGCAATAGACTCTCCCCTTGACCACCAGTAGTCCTAACCCTCATCAGCCCATTCAGCAGCGATGGCTGATCACAAATCTTAGTGGACAAGAAGTATGGTCTATCTCGCATACAGCCCACTTAGGGACATGGTTGCCATCTCTCCACAGAAACATTTGTCAGCTGGCTATAGGTCTTTTCCATTGGGATATCCCTGATGAAGTGGATCCCACTAAAATTCCATTAAATCCCTTCTCTACCATAGATAATGGAAACAAATATTATGGATGTAGGGACACGCGAGCCAGATGCAGGTTGGCTAGCCTAGATTACTATGTTTGCCCGGCAGACTATCAAAGCCACAAACAGTCAAGGCTGTGTTGGGGGAAAGCCGGCTTCTTCTGTAAGTCATGAGGATGTGAGCATACAGGGACTGCTTGATGGAACCCAAACTCCTCATCAAATTCTGTACACAACATTGGCCATATTACCAATTAGATAACCAAAATTGATGGCCCCCAGAGGGGTCTCTGGATCCTCAAATTCTGCGTGACCTTTTTAACTTCTGCAAGTGCTGAAAAGGGTAAAAGGAGATTCCCCTATGTGGAGGCCTTTTCCCTCCTTTGCTCACATCCTGAACTATGCTTCTCCAATAGATCCTCACCCTCAGCCTTCTGCTCCAGACTCTCTGCTCTTACTCTCACCTATGCAACCTGATTTCTCCCCTCCAATTACTAGATCAAAAACCCAAACCTCCGCCTGTTCTAAGACCGTTGCCCCCTTCTTGAGGTAGCAGGTACTGAGGTACACCTCAACCAACTCACTCCTCTCTTCTCCTGTCATTGCCCGCACTGGGTCCCACCAGGTCCTCTTACTACCTAACACAAAGCCCAAACCAGCTGAGAAGAGCCCTCACACCCTTATCCAATATGCAATGTAAATGGCCTTTAAAGTTGCTTTTTCATCACTGAAAACATGTTACTAAGTATTTAAAGTCCCTCAAATGCTTTTGGGGATACTAACTCCCATCTTACCCTCTGCTGTACCTGTTGTACTGCTCAAGATTTGTTCCTAGAAAAATCCAAAACCCCTTTTCCATTATTCTTTTACATTTCTCCTACCTCATTCTCAGACCCACGGAACTGCTCACAGCCATGCCTTCCCCGTCTTCCCCCTCTGTACCAGGCCCACAGAAAAGTCTTAACTGACCTTCTCCAGAAATCTCCAACATAGCTGAATTTAGGAATTTCAGCAAAAGAGTCCCAATAAAAGATTTCTAAGTAGATAAAATTCCACTTTTCATGTTGCCCTATTCTACTTGGCCACTGGCTAAAAAAATCTGCAATCCTAAGCTAGACACCCCCATACTAATTTTTCACAAAATATGTGAACAAGGCCTTGGCCTTGAGCTGAGGCTTCACATAGATGGCTACATTTGTAAGATAAAGAAGTTACCAACTGGGCTCCATGGTAACAGTTGGCAGGGGGAAAAATAAAGGGAATATAAAGCTCTCCCTCAGCCAGGTGTCCTTGGAAGGTTAACTTTCCCAGAACAGAGGAAAAAAAAAAGAAGACAAATGGCTTCTTGTGAACTTCTTAAGACTGTGAACTTCTGAGCCCCTTCCATTATATGTTGGGTAGAAAATTCTGAAACTACCTAAACTTGGGATTCCGGGGATTTAATTGATTACAACAGAAGTAATGCCCTCTGAATATGGTTGCAAACAAATAGGACTGTTTTCCTGTCTTTGGTACTATCTTAGGTGCCTTGCCTTGTCCATCCCTACAACAGTATAATTCTAAATACTTAAAACATTGTTTATGTTTTCATGAAGTGGTCAAAAGATGTGATTAATTGTGTAGTTGTGCAAATGTTTCCCAGAGTGCTCTATCATGACACAGGTTCATTTGAAGATCAAATAGGGGGGCATAAAACCTGGTTCCACTGGGAACATATATCCCTCACTTTCGCCATCCTATTAGGAATACATGTTGCTGCAGGGGTGGGCACAAGAACCACTGCCTTGGTCCATGGGACAAAACAAATGACCCAAATAGAAGCAGCAATAGGCCAAAACTTAAAGATATTAGAAACCTCCATCACAGCATTGCAGGAATCTTTAACCTATCTCTCTGAAGTTGTTTTACAGAACAGTCGAGGATTGGAATTTCTCTTCATGAGAGAAGAGGGCCTTTGTTTTGCATTGATGGAAGAATGTTGTTTTTATGCCAACCATACTGGAGTTGTAAAAAAATCTATGAGTAAATTAAAATGACGACTTGAAGAGCGTCAACGAGAGAGAGAGGCCCAAAAAGGGTGGTTTGAATCTTGGTTCACAAAGTCCCCCTGGTTAACTACGCATTTATCAACCCTGGCGGGTCCAATAATAATCCTCACATTATTGCTAACTATAAAACCCTGCTTGCTCTACCATGTAATTTATTTTCTCCAGGCTCAAATTGGACAAGTTAAACTAATGGTAATACCCCACTAGCAGACATGGAATGTGACACCACCCAATGATCATATTTATGATTAAAAGTAGCCAGAAAAAGAAGTGTCGAATGAAAGGTTAATAAAATATGTAGTTGTCACTTCCTGTTTTTCTGTACACTTAACAAAACACTGTTGAAATCTTGAGAAATTTTTGCCAATCTTGTTCCCAGAATGTGCTGTCCACAACTGCCAAACTGCAGAATGTACTCCCCCACCAGGTTGCATGCAAACTGAACACTCGCCCTGACACATCAATTAACTTCCCTCCCTGCACTCGCAAGGAAAAGTTTATAACATCTGCTTAAGCTGTTCTCAGGGCTCTCTACTCTTTTCAAGTGAACTCTGAGCCCCAGCATGCTGGACCCCCAATAAACCCATTGCTGTTACATGAGATAGACACTTGGTGGTCTCTTCTTCCGACGCTCGCCCGACCGTTACTTGGATGATTGAATGTAGAATAGAACATCCAGTCAAAAAGGGATAGTCGGTAGGATTAGGAATATAGTCCGTAGGTTTAGGAAGAAGAGTGAGTATTGGATTTGGACCAAAAGTTCTTTAGCAATAGGGTTTCGGTTAGAGAGTGAATGTAAATGTCAGCACATGTGAAGAATGAGTCACAATGATGAAATGCGGAAAATATGTAGGAAAGCAGATATCAATAGAGACATTAGGAAATCAGGCAAAGTACAAAGTGAGTGATAGGATTAGACATTATCAACAGGGTTGAGTTTCAATATATAATCTTAGGAAGAAACAAATATGTAGTCACCAATAAGATTGACATTTGAGAGCATTAGGCAACCTGGACATGGATGATTTTAGTAATCCATGTTCACTTTCCATTTAGGCTTTTGGGAGAATCCTAAGTGTGACCTTTGCATTTTGTGTCCAGAATACTACTGTGATAAAATGTATGTATAAATCAGTTGACATGAGTATTTCTTCCACCATTTCTGGGAGCAATATTTTGAAGATATACCAATTATTATTGGGCGTACACAGAGGTGTACCCTGTGTCTATGAATATAGAAGTAATGCATGAATTGACAATACTGTGAATAAATAATATAACTGATTCCACTTTAAATAATGGATTGATAGAATTGATATTTAAAAATATATAAGAAATCTTATATTTATATAGAATCATTCATTCCAATGAGTTATACATCTAATGGTAATATTAGGGTTATATTTTATCATGAAAGGTGTGTGAGTTCTGCTTCAAAAGTGAGTATGGAAATGGAAAATAATGTGTTTGGAAAGAAGTCTCATGAAAAGACCAGTCAAGAAACATAGAGGAATGCATGTGTTCTGAAGTAGGAAGTAATTGAAAGTGACAAAAATGCAAATAATTTTGCTAACTTGTGGGTGAAATATAAGTATGGAAAAAGAAATCTAGGTATGATTTGAAGCCCAGAAGGGCATTTGCCCCTTGAGTGGTTTAATTAGCTTTGACTTATGTACTGCACATATGTCTCAGATAAAGCGATATACAATGGAACAGGAATTTGCACCTTGGATGATTGAATAACGAAGAGAACATGCAGTCAAAAAGGATTTGTCGCTAGGATTAGGAAGATAGTCGGTAGGTTTAGGAAGAAGATTGAGTATAGGATTTGGACCAAAAGTTCTTTAGCAATAGGGTGTCGGGTAGAGATTGAATATATATGTCAGCACATGTGAAAAGTCAGTCACAATGATGAACTGGGGAAAATAGTAGGAAAGCAGATATCAATAGAGATTAAGAAATCAGGCAAGTTATAAAATGAGTCACAGGTTTAGACATTCTCAACAGGGTTGAGATTGAAAATGTAATCTTCAGAAGAAACACATATGTAGTCACCAATATGATTGACATTTGAGAGCATTAGGCAACCTGGACATGGATGAGTTTAGTAATCCATGTTCACTTTCCATTTAGGCTTTTGGGAGAATCCTAAGTGTGACCTTGGCATTTTGTGTCCAGAATACTACTGTGATAAAATGTATGTATAAATCAGTTGACATGAGTATTTCTTCCACCATTTCTGGGAGCAATATTTTGAAGATATACAAATTATTATTGGGCGTACACAGAGGTGTACCCTGTGTCTATCAATATAGAGATAATGCATGAATAGACCATACTGTGAATAAATAATATTACTGGTTCCACTTTACATAATGGATTAAATTAATATCTGAAAGTATACAAGAAATCTTATATTGAAATACAATCATTCATTCCAACCAGTTTTATATCTAATGATAATATTAGGGTTATGGTTTATCATGACGGTTGTGTGAGTTTTGCTTCAAAATTGATAATGGAAATCAAAAATAATGTGTTTATAAAGAAGTCTCTTAAAAAGAGCAGTCAAGAAACATGGAGTAATCCATGTGTTCTGAAGCAGGAAGTGATGGAAAGTAAAACAAATGCGTATAAATCTGCTAAATTGTGGATGAAATATACATCCTATCATGTGCATAAACTGGAAAAATAGTAATGTACCAGTTTTGAATGAAAATGAACGTCAAAATACACATTATATCCCATAGGAATCTTCATGCATTGATGTTAAACTGGGTCAGTTACTGTAGAAATATTTGATTTTTTTGGTGTCATAATACACTTTATTTTAGCACTAGCATGCCACAGAATGTAGAGGAAAGAGCAATAGATTTTCAGTCATAGCACTAATAATCTAACATTTAATGACTATTTTGGGGAGTCTAGAAATTGCATAAGGCTATGTAACATAATTGTTTTTTATTTAACATTCATAAAAACTTGGAATTTTGGTAATATTTCTCCTTTTTCATTTTTTATTTTTTCAGTTGTTCATAGACCTTCATTTTATTTATTTGTATGTGGTGATGAGAATATAACCCAGTGCCTCACACATGCTAGACAAGCATGTTAACACTGAGCCAGAAACCCAGCTCCTCCACTTTATCTTATCATCAAACACTCCTCACCCTCTTCATTACTCACTTTCTTAATCGTTTTCCCCCTTCTCTCTATTCTTTTTCACTTTCCCTCCTTATGTATTTTTCTCTCATGTCATTACAAACACTAGTATGCTATGAAATTTACATTTAAAACTGATTTTATAGTCATTCATTTTTCTTGAGAAAATTTAAAAATTATAATCACCTGATAGATATATTACAATGCATTTATTATACATATGCATCTATATTCATTCACATGTATTACATATATATATATATATATATATACATATATATTTAAAATTACTTTGATTAGCCTTTTAGAAATAATATATACCAAGTCTTTCTTAATTTTCAAGTCTTCCAGAATTAACATCTTAGAGTGAAAATCAAATAAACATGTTTAAGTTAACAGGTATCATTCTTATTTATCAATACTGATAATTTAAGGTTTTATATCACATTAAGTTGTAATATGGCATATTAACTCTTATGAATTAGAGAAATTTTTTTTGAACAACCTATTATTTAAGGACCATATGCACTGACATTTCAAATGGCCTTCTTGTGATTTCAATTTCTATCAATTGTGTGTTAATTAAAAAATACTTATTTTAGTAATTTTCATATTCATAATTGATATAAAGTCAATTGTTTAATCCTTTTTGTAAGTAGTTACTTATTACAGTAGGGGCAGTATTAATAATTCTAAATCTTTATAAGAAAAATGGTACAAAGATATTTTCAGGCAAAATTAAGAATAATTGCGATCTCTAAATGTTTGACTACTGATACATATAATACAGAGCTTTTGATGTGAAAAAATTGAAAGCATTCCCTCTAAAATCTGGAACAAGACAGGGATGCCTTCTCTCACGACTTCTGTTCAACATAGTTCTCGAAACACTGGCCAGAGAAATTAGACAAATGAAAGAAATTAAAGGCATAAAATTAGGAAAAGAAGAACTTAAATTATCACTATTTGCAGATGACATGACTCTATACCAAGCAGACCCAAAAGGGTCTACAAAGAAACTTTTAGAGTTAGTAAATGAATTCAGCAAAGTGGCATGATATAAAATCAACAATCATAAATCAAAGGCATTCCTGTATATCAGCAACAAATCCTCTGAAATGGAAATGAGGACTACCACTCCATTCAGAATATCCTCAAAATAAAAATAAAATACTTGGGAATCAACGTAACAAAAGATGTGAAAGACTTACACAATGAAAACTACAGAACAATAAAGAGAGAAATAGAAGAAGATCTTACAAGATGGAAAAATATACCCTGTTCATGGATAGGCAGAATTAACATCATCAAAATGGAGATATTACCAAAAGTTCTCTATAGGTTTAATGCAATGCCAATCAAAATCCCAAGGGCATTTCTTGTAGAAATAGATAAAACAATTATGAAATTCATATGGAAAAATACAAAACCCAGTATATCAAAGACAACTCTAAGCAGAAAGTGTGAATCAGGCGGTATAGCGATACAAGTCCTCAAATTATACTACAGAGCAATAGTAACAAAAAGAGGATGGTACTGGTACTAAAACAGGTGGGTGGACCAATGGTACATAATAGAGGACACAGAAATCAATCCACAAAATTACAGCTATCTTATATTTGATAAAGGAGCTAATAGCATGAAATGAAGGAAGGATAGCATCTTTAAAAAATGGTGCTGGAAAAACTGGAATTCCATATGTAACAAATGAAACTGAATCCCTTTCTCTCTCCATGCACAAAAGTTAACTCAAAATGGATCAAGGAGCTTGATATCAAATCAGAGACACGGCATCTGATGGAAGAAAACTTTGGCTATGATCTACATACTGTGGGGTCGGGCTCCAAATTCCTCAATAGGACACCCATAGCATAAGAGTTAATAACTAGAATCTACAAACTGGACTTACTCAAACTAAATAGATTTTTCTCAGAAAAAGAAACAATAAGAGAGGTAAAAAGGGAGCCTACACCCTGGGAACAAATCTTGACTCCTCACACTTCAGATAGAGCCCTAATATCCAGAGTTATACAAAGAAATCAAAAAAATTAACAATAAGAAAATGAATTACCCAATCAACAAATGGGCCAAGGACCTGAACAGACACTTCTCAGAGGAGGACATACAATCAATCAATAAGTACATCAAAAAATTCTCACCATCTCGAGCATTCACAGAAATGCAAAACAAACCCACCCTAAGATACCATTTCACTGCAGTAAGCTTAGCAGCCTTTATGAAGTCAAACGACAACAAGAACTGGCGAGGATGTGGGGAAAAGGGTACACCTGTACATTGCTGGTGGGACTGCAAATTGGCGCAGCCAATTTGGAAAGCAGTATGGAGATTTCTTGGAAAGCTGGGAATGGAACCACCATTTGACCCAGCAATTCCCCTTCTCGGTCTAATCCCTAAAGACCCAAAAAGAGCATGCTACAGGGACACTGATAAATCTATGTTCATAGCAGCACAATTCACAATAGGAAGACTGTGGAACCAACCTAGATGCCCTTCAATAGATGAATGGATTAAAAAAAATGTGGCATTTATACACAATGGAGTATTACTCTGCATTAAAAAATGACAAAATCATACAATTTGCAGAGAAATGGATGGCATTAGAACGTATTATGCTACGTGAAGACAGCCAATCACTAAAAAACAAATGCCAAATGTTTTCTTTGATATAAGGAGAGTAACTGAGAACAGAGTTGGAAGGAAGAGCATGAGAAGATGATTAACATTAAACAGGGGTGAGAGGTGGGAGGGAAAAGGAAAGAGAAGCAAAATTGCATGGAAATGGAAGGAAACCCTCATGGTTATACAAAATTAAATACAAGATGAAGTGAGCGGAAAGGGGACGAAAACAAGGGGAAGAAATGAATTACAGCAGATGGGGTACATTGAGAGGATTGGAGGGGAGGGGATGGGAGATAGTAGAGGACAGGAAAGGCAGCAGAATACAACAGACACTAGTATAGCAATATGCAAAACAGTGGATGTGTAACTGATGGGATGCTGCAATCTGTATACGGGGAAAAATGGAAGTTCATAACCTACTTGAATCAAAGTGTGAAATATGACATGTCAAGAACTATGTAATGTTTTGAAGAACAAACAATAAATATCAAAGGAAAAAAACACATGGAGAACTATTTCAATTAAAAATTGACTAGGTTTATAACACCTACACTTTATCATGCAAAAGGCAAGTCCGACTATACACCATGCCTCTTCAGAACTGCTTGTTTTTCTATTCGGTTTGGGTCATTTTTCTCCATCATATTAGGATTAGTAGTCAGAGTTTTGTAGGGTACGTGTTAGTGTCAGGGATTCAGTTTTTGGAATGGAAAATTGGAAAATGAATCCAATGTGTATACAAATATGTGCTACACAAAAATCTTCCCACTTTCATCCAGAACAATGCCTTGACGTTACCATCTCCCCAAATAAGAAACAATTAGAGGAGAAGAGTTAGAAAATCTGTAAATACATATCTGGAATGGAAAATATTTAGGAGGTCACAAACTTGGAGGTGGTAGAGGAGTATCCCAAAGTAAGGTACAGGGTAAACACTCCACAAATATGGAGGTGTGCTGGCCTAAAGACTTCTAGAGAAACTTCCTCTGAGGATGGGCACTTGAAATATATGTTGTTGTCAGTAGCTTTAGCTTCCTTTGTAGTGAGATCATCAAAGCTGGGTCTGCATCTATGTAACCTGGAGGACATTCTTTCTTGCTTTCCAATGCACATGAGGCAGCAGTGCTGAATTCTCTCTTTGTATGTAAACTGTGGCCACTGGGGTCTAAGTGTCTCCCCCTGTGGACTGTGAAGCCTTTTGTTCATCCTCCACTTTTCGTGGTGTTTCCTGCTGCAGCACTGGGAGTTTGGTATTTGCCTCACGAAATACAAGGGGTTCAACTGGAACACAGTGCTGGAGGGAGTTTTGTCACTTGTGGTTTTTCAGGGTCTAAAAGAGAATGCACCAACCAGGCTTCATTCCCACATAGCTTGCCCCCTTGTCTATAGCAACCTGATTCTGCACATTGCCCTGAAAACTATCAATTTAACAAGACACCTTTACATATAAGTGTCTGGTCACTGCACCATGTCAGTGACAAGCCATTTGGAAATCAATGGCAAATCCACATGGCGCAACCACAGATGATTCATCACACACCTGCACACCACAGCTCAGGGCTCAGTACTCAGGAGGGTCCAACTTAATAGCATCTCTGTTCTACACCATTGTCATAAATCCCAGTCAATCAAGGCACTGTCTGGTACACTCATGATCAGTAAAAGTGCATCCAAATGTTCTCCAATACCATCTGGTCATGGGAATTTCAAAAATTTCTTGGTATTTATCTAGCCTCTTGGTAAATCCAAACAAGTGAGCCCACTTGGACTGGGACTGGGACTGGCTCTGGGTGCCTGGCTTCTTGGATCACAAAATTCAGAGATTTCCATCACCAAGGAAGTGAGGTGAGGTCACTTCCTTCAGAAAATGAATGAGGCCACTGTCTTGGCCACCACTTTGTCGTAACAGTTGCTTCCTAGTGTCTCAGGAAAAGGAGGCAGCCTCTATTTCCTGTGACACTTTCACAAGTTAGAATGGTATAGAAACATAGGCACCTGGGAACAGCTCTCCACACATGCCTGGTTTCATACATCATCCCTACATTAATAAGAGATAGGCTGATTGAGACACATCCTTTCATCCTGATCGGGTGGTTTGCAAAGGAAGATGACTTTTGCTGTTTCAGGTCCTTCATAGCTGCCTACGTCTTCTCCAGGGATCATTTCTGCATGGATTTTGAGGTACTCAGCAGGTGAAAGATCTCCTAACTTCCTGTATTGTAATACTAACTTTGTCCCTGCTCTTCTGTAAAGTGAGATTGAGTGAACAATCTCAGTTTACAGAATGGTTAGGGTTAATAGCATGTTCGATTTGGGTTATGAATCATTTTGCTGGATGAATAATGATATTGGGAACCTGCGATATTTATAAGAATATGGAGGTGAAATATAAGTATGAAAACAGAAATCTAGGTAATATTTGAAGCCCAGAAGGACTTTGGGCCCTTGATTGGGATACATAGCTTAAATTATGTTCTGTGTGACCTTTGCATTTTGTGTCCAGAATATTACTGTGATAATATGTATATGTAGCTAAGGTGACATGAGTATTTCTTCCACCATTTCTGTGAGCAATATTTTGAAAACTTATAAATTAGTACTGGGGATACTAATAGGTTTACCCTGTTTTGATGAATATAGAGATGATGCATTAATAGACCCTACTGTGAATAAATTATATAACTGGTTCCAAATTTAAATAATGGATTGTATTGATATCTGAAAATATATAGGAAATCTTATATTGATATACATACATTCATTCCAACCAGTTATATATCTAATGGTAATGTTAGGGTTATCATTTATCATGAATAGTGTGTGAGTTTGCTTCAAAAATGATTATGGAATCGAAAATAATATGTTTAGAAAGAAGTTTAGTAAAAAGACCAGTCAAGAAACATGGAGGAATATATGTCTTCCAAAGGAGGAAGTGATTGAAAGTGAACCAAATGTTTATAAATTTGTGAACTTGTGAATGAATGGATATATCTAATGATGTCCATAAACTGAAGAAATAATTACGTACCAGGTTTGAATAAAAATGAACTTTAACAAACACAATAGAAACATTAGGAATTCTGGAAAAGTATAGTTCGCAGTGAAAGGTTAATAAAATAAGTACTTGTCACTTTCTGTTTTTCAGTATGCTTAACAAAACACTGTTGAAATCTTGAGAACTTTTTGATAGTCTTATTCCCAGAATGTGCTGTCCAAAACTGCCAAACTGCAGAATGTACTCCCTCAACCGGTTGCACACAAACCGCTCACTTGCCCGGACCCATCAATAAACTTCCCCCCCTGCCCTCTCCTAGGAAAATATATAAGCTCTGCTTAAGCTGTTCTCAAGGCTCTCTGCTCTATTCAAGTGAGCTCTGAGCCCCAGCATGCTGGACCCCCAATAAACCCTTTGCTTTGCATGAGACAGTCTCTTGGTGGTCTCTTCACCCGATTGTCACCGGACCTTTACATATGGAGGTTCCACCGAGATCCGGCAGCCGTGGACAAGTGACCCCAACGAACTCCTCTCGGGGTAAGTAAGGTGCCTCTTTCTGGTTTCAGGTTTCAGGTCAGGGCTTGGCAAAATGGATGTCGATGAAGAGCGTGAGCTCTCTCCGATGGTGGCTGACAGTCATGTCACAGAGCCACAGGCCTAGTCCCTGGGGGATGTCATAGAGGACTCAGAAAATCGAGGAACAATAGTCTCCATGACTCAGTGATATTTTGTTTCAGATTCAGTATTGCCAACCCATCGGGTTTTGCCAACTACTCAGTCCTGGTCTCAGAGTTGGACTTCCATATCCTGTCTTTATTGTCTTGTCTTGTCTGTGTCATGTGTTGTTGCTTTTACTGTTTGTGTATCTTTCATTATGGGACAGAGCACTTCAATGCCTCTGTCTCTGACCCTTGTTCACTGCAACAAAGTTTGCTTAAGGGATCAGAATCTTTCTTTTTCAGTAAAATGCTGGACCTGGCAGACTCTCTGTGCCTCAGAATGGCTCACCTTTGGATTTGGATGGACCCTAGAAGGATCTTTCTACTTCCCACTAATTTAAAAAGTTAGAGATATTGTCTTTCAGCCAGAGCCACATAGATACCTGTGAAGACA
Organism: Callospermophilus lateralis; assembly: GCF_048772815.1. Classification (NCBI taxonomy): domain Eukaryota; kingdom Metazoa; phylum Chordata; class Mammalia; order Rodentia; family Sciuridae; genus Callospermophilus; species Callospermophilus lateralis. The sequence continues at coordinate 813,995 of NW_027514460.1, read as the reverse complement.
GATGGACACTGCCTACCAACCCGGTGACGAGGGGAATCAACATCAATATCAAGAAAGAGACTTTGTCTACATTAGACGACATCAGGTGTCATCCCTGGAACCCTGCTGGAAGGGACCATAGCAGGTGCTACTTATAACACCTACAGCAGCAAAGGTAGACAGAATCACTTCCTGGATCCATACCTCTCATCTCAAGCCTGTGCCCTGTCCAGACTCTGGCTGGAAACTGTAAAAGACTGGTAACGCTTTCAAATTGTGTATTTACCATGTGGATAAGGCAATAGACTCTCCCCTTGACCACCAGTAGTCCTAACCCTCATCAGCCCATTCAGCAGCGATGGCTGATCACAAATCTTACTGGACAAGAAGTATGGTCTATCTCGCATACAGCCCACTTAGGGACATGGTTGCCATCTCTCCACAGAAACATTTGTCAGCTGGCTATAGGTCTTTTCCATTGGGATATCCCTGATGAAGTGGATCCCACTAAAATTCCATTAAATCCCTTCTCTACCATAGATAATGGAAACAAATATTATGGATGTAGGGACACGCGAGCCAGATGCAGGTTGGCTAGCCTAGATTACTATGTTTGCCCGGCAGACTATCAAAGCCACAAACAGTCAAGGCTGTGTTGGGGGAAAGCCGGCTTCTTCTGTAAGTCATGAGGATGTGAGCATACAGGGACTGCTTGATGGAACCCAAACTCCTCATCAAATTCTGTACACAACATTGGCCATATTACCAATTAGATAACCAAAATTGATGGCCCCCAGAGGGGTCTCTGGATCCTCAAATTCTGCGTGACCTTTTTAACTTCTGCAAGTGCTGAAAAGGGTAAAAGGAGATTCCCCTATGTGGAGGCCTTTTCCCTCCTTTGCTCACATCCTGAACTATGCTTCTCCAATAGATCCTCACCCTCAGCCTTCTGCTCCAGACTCTCTGCTCTTACTCTCACCTATGCAACCTGATTTCTCCCCTCCAATTACTAGATCAAAAACCCAAACCTCCGCCTGTTCTAAGACCGTTGCCCCCTTCTTGAGGTAGCAGGTACTGAGGTACACCTCAACCAACTCACTCCTCTCTTCTCCTGTCATTGCCCGCACTGGGTCCCACCAGGTCCTCTTACTACCTAACACAAAGCCCAAACCAGCTGAGAAGAGCCCTCACACCCTTATCCAATATGCAATGTAAATGGCCTTTAAAGTTGCTTTTTCATCACTGAAAACATGTTACTAAGTATTTAAAGTCCCTCAAATGCTTTTGGGGATACTAACTCCCATCTTACCCTCTGCTGTACCTGTTGTACTGCTCAAGATTTGTTCCTAGAAAAATCCAAAACCCCTTTTCCATTATTCTTTTACATTTCTCCTACCTCATTCTCAGACCCACGGAACTGCTCACAGCCATGCCTTCCCCGTCTTCCCCCTCTGTACCAGGCCCACAGAAAAGTCTTAACTGACCTTCTCCAGAAATCTCCAACATAGCTGAATTTAGGAATTTCAGCAAAAGAGTCCCAATAAAAGATTTCTAAGTAGATAAAATTCCACTTTTCATGTTGCCCTATTCTACTTGGCCACTGGCTAAAAAAATCTGCAATCCTAAGCTAGACACCCCCATACTAATTTTTCACAAAATATGTGAACAAGGCCTTGGCCTTGAGCTGAGGCTTCACATAGATGGCTACATTTGTAAGATAAAGAAGTTACCAACTGGGCTCCATGGTAACAGTTGGCAGGGGGAAAAATAAAGGGAATATAAAGCTCTCCCTCAGCCAGGTGTCCTTGGAAGGTTAACTTTCCCAGAACAGAGGAAAAAAAAAAGAAGACAAATGGCTTCTTGTGAACTTCTTAAGACTGTGAACTTCTGAGCCCCTTCCATTATATGTTGGGTAGAAAATTCTGAAACTACCTAAACTTGGGATTCCGGGGATTTAATTGATTACAACAGAAGTAATGCCCTCTGAATATGGTTGCAAACAAATAGGACTGTTTTCCTGTCTTTGGTACTATCTTAGGTGCCTTGCCTTGTCCATCCCTACAACAGTATAATTCTAAATACTTAAAACATTGTTTATGTTTTCATGAAGTGGTCAAAAGATGTGATTAATTGTGTAGTTGTGCAAATGTTTCCCAGAGTGCTCTATCATGACACAGGTTCATTTGAAGATCAAATAGGGGGGCATAAAACCTGGTTCCACTGGGAACATATATCCCTCACTTTCGCCATCCTATTAGGAATACATGTTGCTGCAGGGGTGGGCACAAGAACCACTGCCTTGGTCCATGGGACAAAACAAATGACCCAAATAGAAGCAGCAATAGGCCAAAACTTAAAGATATTAGAAACCTCCATCACAGCATTGCAGGAATCTTTAACCTATCTCTCTGAAGTTGTTTTACAGAACAGTCGAGGATTGGAATTTCTCTTCATGAGAGAAGAGGGCCTTTGTTTTGCATTGATGGAAGAATGTTGTTTTTATGCCAACCATACTGGAGTTGTAAAAAAATCTATGAGTAAATTAAAATGACGACTTGAAGAGCGTCAACGAGAGAGAGAGGCCCAAAAAGGGTGGTTTGAATCTTGGTTCACAAAGTCCCCCTGGTTAACTACGCATTTATCAACCCTGGCGGGTCCAATAATAATCCTCACATTATTGCTAACTATAAAACCCTGCTTGCTCTACCATGTAATTTATTTTCTCCAGGCTCAAATTGGACAAGTTAAACTAATGGTAATACCCCACTAGCAGACATGGAATGTGACACCACCCAATGATCATATTTATGATTAAAAGTAGCCAGAAAAAGAAGTGTCGAATGAAAGGTTAATAAAATATGTAGTTGTCACTTCCTGTTTTTCTGTACACTTAACAAAACACTGTTGAAATCTTGAGAAATTTTTGCCAATCTTGTTCCCAGAATGTGCTGTCCACAACTGCCAAACTGCAGAATGTACTCCCCCACCAGGTTGCATGCAAACTGAACACTCGCCCTGACACATCAATTAACTTCCCTCCCTGCACTCGCAAGGAAAAGTTTATAACATCTGCTTAAGCTGTTCTCAGGGCTCTCTACTCTTTTCAAGTGAACTCTGAGCCCCAGCATGCTGGACCCCCAATAAACCCATTGCTGTTACATGAGATAGACACTTGGTGGTCTCTTCTTCCGATGCTCGCCCGACCGTTACATGGATGATTGAATGTAGAATAGAACATCCAGTCAAAAAGGGATAGTCGGTAGGATTAGGAATATAGTCCGTAGGTTTAGGAAGAAGAGTGAGATAGTCGGTAGGATTAGGAATATAGTCCGTAGGTTTAGGAAGAAGAGTGAGTTCTTTAGCAATAGGGTTTCGGTTAGAGAGTGAATGTAAATGTCAGCACATGTGAAGAATGAGTCACAATGATGAAATGCGGAAAATATGTAGGAAAGCAGATATCAATAGAGACATTAGGAAATCAGGCAAAGTACAAAGTGAGTGATAGGATTAGACATATCAACAGGGTTGAGTTTCAATATATAATCTTAGGAAGAAACAAATATGTAGTCACCAATAAGATTGACATTTGAGAGCATTAGGCAACCTGGACATGGATGATTTTAGTAATCCATGTTCACTTTCCATTTAGGCTTTTGGGAGAATCCTAAGTGTGACCTTTGCATTTTGTGTCCAGAATACTACTGTGATAAAATGTATGTACAAATCAGTTGACATGAGTATTTCTTCCACCATTTCTGGGAGCAATATTTTGAAGATATACCAATTATTATTGGGCGTACACAGAGGTGTACCCTGTGTCTATGAATATAGAAGTAATGCATGAATTGACAATACTGTGAATAAATAATATAACTGATTCCACTTTAAATAATGGATTGATAGAATTGATATTTAAAAATATATAAGAAATCTTATATTTATATAGAATCATTCATTCCAATGAGTTATACATCTAATGGTAATATTAGGGTTATATTTTATCATGAAAAGTGTGTGAGTTCTGCTTCAAAAGTGAGTATGGAAATGGAAAATAATGTGTTTGGAAAGAAGTCTCATGAAAAGACCAGTCAAGAAACATAGAGGAATGCATGTGTTCTGAAGTAGGAAGTAATTGAAAGTGACAAAAATGCAAATAATTTTGCTAACTTGTGGGTGAAATATAAGTATGGAAAAAGAAATCTAGGTATGATTTGAAGCCCAGAAGGGCATTTGCCCCTTGAGTGGTTTAATTAGCTTTGACTTATGTACTGCACATATGTCTCAGATAAAGCGATATACAATGGAACAGGAATTTGCACCTTGGATGATTGAATAACGAAGAGAACATGCAGTCAAAAAGGATTTGTCGCTAGGATTAGGAAGATAGTCGGTAGGTTTAGGAAGAAGATTGAGTATAGGATTTGGACCAAAAGTTCTTTAGCAATAGGGTGTCGGGTAGAGATTGAATATATATGTCAGCACATGTGAAAAGTCAGTCACAATGATGAACTGGGGAAAATAGTAGGAAAGCAGATATCAATAGAGATTAAGAAATCAGGCAAGTTATAAAATGAGTCATAGGTTTAGACATTATCAACAGGGTTGAGATTGAAAATGTAATCTTCAGAAGAAACACATATGTAGTCACCAATATGATTGACATTTGAGAGCATTAGGCAACCTGGACATGGATGAGTTTAGTAATCCATGTTCACTTTCCATTTAGGCTTTTGGGAGAATCCTAAGTGTGACCTTGGCATTTTGTGTCCAGAATACTACTGTGATAAAATGTATGTATAAATCAGTTGACATGAGTATTTCTTCCACCATTTCTGGGAGCAATATTTTGAAGATATACAAATTATTATTGGGCGTACACAGAGGTGTACCCTGTGTCTATCAATATAGAGATAATGCATGAATAGACCATACTGTGAATAAATAATATTACTGGTTCCACTTTACATAATGGATTAAATTGATATCTGAAAGTATACAAGAAATCTTATATTGAAATACAATCATTCATTCCAACCAGTTTTATATCTAATGATAATATTAGGGTTATGGTTTATCATGACGGTTGTGTGAGTTTTGCTTCAAAATTGATAATGGAAATCAAAAATAATGTGTTTATAAAGAAGTCTCTTAAAAAGAGCAGTCAAGAAACATGGAGTAATCCATGTGTTCTGAAGCAGGAAGTGATGGAAAGTAAAACGAATGCGTATAAATTTGCTAAATTGTGGATGAAATATACATCCTATCATGTGCATAAACTGGAAAAATAGTAATGTACCAGTTTTGAATGAAAATGAACGTCAAAATACACATTATATCCCATAGGAATCTTCATGCATTAATGTTAAACTGGGTCAGTTACTGTAGAAATATTTGATTCTTTTTGGTGTCATAATACACTTTATTTTAGCACTAGCATGCCACAGAATGTAGAGGAAAGAGCAATAGATTTTCAGTTATAGCACTAATAATCTAACATTTAATGACTATTTTGGGGAGTCTAGAAATTGCATAAGGCTATGTAACATAATTGTTTTTTATTTAACATTCATAAAAACTTGGAATTTTGGTAATATTTCTCCTTTTTCATTTTTTATTTTTTCAGTTGTTCATAGACCTTCATTTTATTTATTTGTATGTGGTGATGAGAATATAACCCAGTGCCTCACACATGCTAGACAAGCATGTTAACACTGAGCCAGAAACCCAGCTCCTCCACTTTATCTTATCATCAAACACTCCTCACCCTCTTCATTACTCACTTTCTTAATCGTTTTCCCCCTTCTCTCTATTCTTTTTCACTTTCCTTCCTTATGTATTTTTCTCTCATGTCATTACAAACACTAGTATGCTATGAAATTTACATTTAAAACTGATTTTATAGTCATTCATTTTTCTTGAGAAAATTTAAAAATTATAATCACCTGATAGATATATTACAATACATTTATTATACATATGCATCTATATTCATTCACATGTATTACATATATATATATATATATATATATATATATATATATATACATATATATTTAAAATTACTTTGATTAGCCTTTTAGAAATAATATATACCAAGTCTTTCTTAATTTTCAAGTCTTCCAGAATTAACATCTTAGAGTGAAAATCAAATAAACATGTTTAAGTTAACAGGTATCATTCTTATTTATCAATACTGATAATTTAAGGTTTTATATCACGTTACGTTGTAATATGGCATATTAACTCTTATGAATTAGAGAAATTTTTTTTGAACAACCTATTATTTAAGGACCATATGCACTGACATTTCAAATGGCCTTCTTGTGATTTCAATTTCTATCAATTGTGTGTTAATTAAAAAATACTTATTTTAGTAATTTTCATATTCATAATTGATATAAAGTCAATTGTTTAATCCTTTTTGTAAGTAGTTACTTATTACAGTAGGGGCAGTATTAATAATTCTAAATCTTTATAAGAAAAATGGTACAAAGATATTTTCAGGCAAAATTAAGAATAATTGCGATCTCTAAATGTTTGATTACTGATACATATAATACAGAGCTTTGATGAGTCTCTTTCCCAGTAAAACATAAAATGCAAAGATACAGTTGGGTATGTATGTCCAAATAAAGATAAGAAAAAATACACATTATCAGTTAGAAACTATTAAATAAAAGATGAAAAGAACAATCAAACACATTGTACCAACTTGTCAGTTGAGTTAGTATTCTGGAAGAATAGCCTAAGACTAGAACTGGTCCATGACAAAATATTCACTAAAAAATGAAATATGAAAAATATAGGAAATACTATGAATTTTTCAGGAGGGTAGGTGGATTAACCTTTAATCTCAATTATGTGCATTTTTAAAACCAGTTTTCTGGTACAATAAAATTGTGATAGATACAACTAAACAAAACAAAGTTTCTGCTTAGCAAAATGAATGCATCTCAACACTTTTTTAGCTGATATCTTCCCACTCAATTTTAAACCTTTATTTATTTATTTTTTATTGGTTGTTCAAAACATTACAAAGCTCATGGTATATCATCTTTCATACATTTGACTCAATTGGGTTATGAACTCCCAATTTTCCCCAAATACGAGTTGCAGAATCACAATGGTTACACATTCATATTTTTACAAAATGTCATTTAAGTGACTGTTGTATTGTGCTACATTTCCTATCCCCTACTATCTTCCCTCCCCTCCCCTCCCATCTTCCCTCTCTACCTCATCTGCTGTTTTTCACTTCTCTGCCTATTCCACCCCCCTTTCCCCTCACTACCTCTTATATGTAATTTTGTGTAACATTGAGGGTCTCCTACCATTTCCATATGGTTTCCATTCTCTCTCCCTTTTGCTTTCCTCTCTCGTCTTTGATTAATGTTAATCTTTTCCTCAAGTTCTTTCTCCCTGTTCTATTCTTAGTTGCTCTCTTTATATCAAAGAAGACATTTGACTTTTGTTTTTTAAAGAGTGGCTACCTTCTCTTAGCATGATCTGCTCTAATGCCATCCATTTCCCTACAAATTCTATGATTTTGTCATTTTTTAGTGCTGCATAATACTCCATTGTGTATAGATGCCACATTTTTTTTATCCATTCATATATTGAAGGGCATCTAGTTTGTTTCCACAGTCTACCTATTTTGAATTGTGCCACTATGATCATTGATGTGGCAGTATCCCTATAGTACGCTCTTTTAAGATCCTCAGGGAATAGTCTGAGAAGGGCAAAAGCTGGTTCAAAGGGTGGATCCATTCCCAGTTTTCCCAGGAATCTCCATTCTGCTTTCAAAGTTTGCTTCACCAATTTGCAGTCCCACCAGCAGTGTACAAGTGTACCCTTTTCCCCACATCCTCGTCAACACTTGTTGTTCTGTGACTTCATAATAGCTGCAAATCTTACTGGAGTGAGATTGTATCTTAGGGTGGTTTTGATTTGCATTTCTCTGACTGCTAGAGATGGTGAGCATTTTTTCATGTACTTGTTGATGGATTGTATGTCTTCCTCTGTGAAGTGTCTGTTCAGTTCCTTGTCCCATTTGTTGATTACATTATTTGTTATCTTATTGTTTAATTTTTTGAGTTCTTTGTATATTCTGGATATTAGGGCTCTATCTGAAGTGTGAGGGGTAAAAATTTGTTCCCAGGATGTAGGCTCTCTATTTACCTCTCTTATTGTTTCTCTTGCTGAGAAAAAACTTTATAGTTTAAGTAAGTCCAATTTGTTTATTCTTGTTATTAACTCTTGGGCTATGGGAGTCTTATTATGGAATTTGGAGCCCGACCCCACAGTATGAAGATAGTAACCAACTTTTTTTCTATCAGACGCAGTGTCTCTGATTTTATATCTAGCTTCTTGATCCATTTTGAGTTAACCTTTGTGCATGGCAAGAGAAAGAAATTCAGTTTCATTTATTTGCATATGGATTCCCAATTTTCCCAGCACCATTTGTTGAAGATGCTATTCTTTCTCCATTGCATGCTTTTAGCCCCTTTATCAAATATAAGAAAGTTGTAATTTTGTGGATTGGTTTCTGTGTCCTGTATTCTGTACCATTGGTCCACCTTCCTGTTTTGGTACCAGTACCACACTGTGTTTGGTACTATTGCTTTGTAGTACAGTTTGAACTCTGATATCGCTATAACTCCAGATTCACACTTACTGCTTAGAGTTGCTTTCGCTATTCTGCGTCTTTTGTTTTTCCATAAGAATTTCATGATTGCTTTATCTTTTTCTACAAGAAATGCTGTTGGGATTTTGATTGGCATCACTTTAAACCTGTAGAGAACTTTGGGTAATATTGCCATTTTGATAATGTTATTTCTGCCTATCCATGTACAGGGTTCATTTTTCCATCTTCTAAGATCTTCTTTTATCTCTCTCTTTAGAGTTCTGTAGTTTTCATTATATAAATCTTTCACCTCTTTTGTTAGGTTGATTCCGAAGTATTTTATTTTATTTGAGGATATTGTGAATGGAGTGGTTTTCCTCATTTCCATTTCAGAAGTTTTGTTGCTGATATACAAAAATGCCTTTGATTTATGTGTGTTGATTTTATATCCTGCCACTTTGATGAATTCATTTATTTACTCAAGCCGTTTCTTTGTAGACCCTTTTGGGTCTGTTAAATATATTATCATGTCATCTACAAATAGCGATAATTTAAATTCTTCCTTTCCTATTTTTATGCCTTTATTTTCTTTTGTCTGTCTAATTGCTCTGGCTAGTATTTCTAGAACTTAATTGAATAGAAGTGGTGATAGAGGGCATCCCTGTCTTGTTCCAGATTTTAGAGGGAATTTCTTCAGCTTTTCTCTATTTAGGATGATGCTAGCCTGATTTTTTGCATATATAGCTTTTACCATGTTGAGGTAAGTTCCTTTTATCCCTAGTTTTTATAGTGTTTTGAACATAAAGGGATGCTGTAGTTTGTCGAATGCTTTTTCTGCATCAATGGAGATGATCATATGGTTCTTGTCTTTAAGTCTATTGATGTGGTGGGTTACATTTATTGATTTCCATATATTGAACCAGCCTTGCATCGCAGGGATGAATCCTACTTGATCATGAAGCACAATTTTTTTGATATGCTTCTGTATTCGATTCGCCAGGATTTTATTGAGAATTTTTGCATCCAAGTTCATTAGAGATATTGTTCTGTAGTTTTCTTTCTTTAAAGTGTCTTTGTCTGGTTTCGGGATCAGGGTGATGTTGGCCTCATAGAATGAATTTGGAAGAGCTCTTTCTTTTTGTTTTTCTTGAAAGAGCTTGAATAATATTGGTATTAGTTCTTCTTTGAAGGTTTTGTAGAACTCCGCTGTATACACATCGAGTCCAGGGTTTTTTTTGGTTGGCAGTCCTTTGATGGTTCTTCTATTTCTTCCTTTGTTATTGGTCTGTTTAAATTGTGTGTGTCTTCCTGACTCAATCTGGGCAGATCGTATGACTTAAGAAATTTATCAATACCTTCACTATCTTCAATTTTATTGGAATATAGTGTTTCACAATACTTTCTAACTATCTTCTTTATTTCTGTAGTGTCTGTTGTGATATTGCCTTTTTCATCCCGTATTTTAGTAATTTGAGTTCTCTCTCTTCTTCTGTTCATTAGTATGGCTAAGGGCCTGTCGATCTTATTTATTTTTTCAAAAAACCAACTTTTAGTTTTATCAATTTTTTCAATGTTTTTTTTTGTTTCAATTTTGTTGATTTCTTCTCAAATTTGATTATTTCTTGTCTTCTACTACATTTGCTGTTGTTTTGCTCTTCCTTTTCTAGGTTTTTGAGGTGTAGCATGAGTTCATTTATTTGCTGGTTTTTCTTTTTTTGAGGAAAGAACTCCAATAAATGAATTTCCCTCTTAAAACTGCTTTCACTGTGTCCCATAGATTCCGGTACATTGTGTCTGTATTGTCATTTATCTCTAAGAATTTTTTTATCTCCTCCTTTATGTCTTCTGTTACCCATTGATCATTCAGTAGCATGTTGTTCATTTTCCATGTGATGCAGGATTTTTCCTTCCTTCTTTTATCATTGATTTCCCGTTTCATTCCATTATGATCAGATATGGTGCATGGTATTATTTCCATGCCTTTATATTTACTAAGAATTGCCCTATGGCATAATATATGGTCTATCTTTGAGTAGGATCAATGTGCTGCTACTGAGAAGAACGTGTATCCACTTGATGATGGTTGATATATTCTATATATATCTGTTAAGTCTAGGTTATCGATTGTGCTGTTGAGTTCTATAGTTTCTTTATTCAGTTTCTCTCTACAGGATCTGTCCAATGCCAAGAGTGGTGTGTTGAATTCACCCATAATTATTGTGTTGTAGTCTATGTGACTCTTGAACTTGAGGGGAGTTTGTTTTATGAACGTTGCAATTCCATTGCTTGGTCCATACAAATTGATAATTGTTAGTCTTGTTGGTGCATGGTTCCTTCTAAAAGAATATAGTGTTCTTCTTTATCCCTTTGATTTACTTAGGTTTGAAGTTGATTTTATTCCATATGAGTATGGCCACTCCTTCTTGCTTCCGAGGGCCGTGTGAGTGGTATGATTTTTCCCAAACTTTTACCTTCAGCCTGTGTATGTCTTTTCCTATAATATGGGTCTCCTGAAGACAACATATTGTTGGATTTTTTTTTTCCACGTTACTAGCCCATGTCTCTTGATTGGTGAGTTTTGGCCATTAACATTTAAGGTTACAATTGAAATATGATTTGTACTTCCAGTCATGTTTATTTATTTATTATATTTTAGTTTGGCTAGTTTTTACTTTTTTGGTTATTTTCCTCCCCCTTTACTGAAATACCTCCTGCTGTTAGTTTTGGGCACTATTTTTCAATTCTTCTTCTTGTAGTATTTTGCTCAAAATGCTTTGCAGTGCTGGTTTTCTGGCTGCATATTCTTTTAGCTTTTGTTTATCATGAAAGACTTTAATTTCATTTTCAAATCTGAAGCTTAATTTTGCTGGGTACAGTGTTCTTGGTTGGAATCCATTATTTTTCAGCATTTGAAATACATTGTTCTAGGATCTTCTCTCTTTCAAAGTCTGTGATGAAAAATCAGTCGTTAACCTAATTGGTTTACCCCTGAATGTAATCTGCCTCCTTTCTCTTAGAAGTGTTTAATATTGTCTCCTTGTTCTGTATGTTGGCTATCTTCATAATTATATGTCTTGGATTTGGTCTATTATGTTTTTGAATGTTTGGGGTCCTGTAGGCTTCCAGGATTTGGCAATCCAATCCATCTTTCATCTCTGGGATGTTTTCTAGAATTATTTCATTTAATATGTTGTCCATTCCTTTGGTTTGAATCTCTATGCCTTCTTCTATCCCGATGACTCTCAAGTTTTTTTTTTTGACATCCCTTATCTCTTGAATAGATTTAAGCATCTTTTCTGTGTTGACTATATTCTTTTCAAGTTGATAAACTTTGTCTTCATTTTCTGATTTTCTGACTTCTACTTGATCTACTCTATTTGTAATATTCTTGTTTGAGTTTTTAATTTGGTTTATAGTTTCCTGCATTTCTAGAATTACTGTTTGAATTTTTTTAAGATCTCTATTTTTTGGTAAAGGTCATTTTTTGCCATTTGAATTTGTTTGTTTAATTCATTTTCAAAATATACTTTTATTCCTTGGACTTGCTGCCTCATGTCTTCTCTAATATTTCTTTCCATCTGAGTTAAGTATGCCTTGATTTCTTTCCCTATCCCTGTTTCTGGTGCTTCTAGGTCCTCCTGTAGAATTAAGTTGTCCTGCATTGTTTGTACTCCTTTTATTCCATTGTTTTTTCATGATGTTCACGTTACTTTCCAGCTCTATTTGATTGCTGTGTTTCTGCTTTATTCTAGAGATTTGTTTTGGTGTTGTATGTCTCTGTTGTCTCTCCTTTGGGTTGGTAGACTATGCATGCTAAAGTGGATTCCGCTTGGAAGAAATTCCGAAGGCCGAGCTCCAGTGACGTCACCTCTCTGTTTTGGCATGCCCAAGGCTGCTTGCTGAGGTGTCCGTATTGGGGGTGGGACTGTACTGTCACTTGTTGGTTTCAGCTCCGGGTCACTGGCGGGCAGGCGGTCTCCAGCTGCCCAGTCGTGCGGTCGGTGGCCGGCGGGCAGGCGGTCTCCAGCTGCCCAGTCACTTGTGCAGCAGGTGGGCTGTCACTGGCGGGCGGGCGATCTCTAGCCACCCAGTGGTGCGGTCGGTCGCCGGCGGCAGGGCGTTCTCAAGCCGCCTAGTCACGCGGGCAGCGGGTGGACTGTCGCCTGTGGGCCTGCAGTCTCCCACTGCCAAGTCACAAGGGCCTGGCCTCTAGTCCTCTGGTTTCTCCTGCTAGTCCTGGTTTTTCCTGCAAGACCAGATTTCCCCTGAGTGATGGCTCTCGGCAGTTCAAACTGTACTCTGGGCCTGCCGTTTGTTGGTTGTGGAGGGTGTCTATTGGGAAGCCAGACACTCTATTGTTTTGATTTTTTCCACTTGCCCCTCCCCCAGCACTGCTTAGACAGGTTTTATTTTCACAGTTGATGAGAGGGGGAGTTGAAGGTCAGTTGCGTCTTGTTTTCCCCCATCTTTATGCAGGCTCGCTCTGATAATCTCTCCCCCGGAAATTCTAAGAGAGATTTTATGCAAATTCCCCGATATATGGGAGATGAGCTGAATAACACACTCCTGTTTTATTGTTGTTATCTGTAGGAGAGTGGCTGTGGTTACTTCAGCTCTCCAAGATGATGGCCATTGGTTTCCTTGGAAGAGTTTCCATTGTGGGAGATAGAACTGTACCGCTTCTTTCCCTGTCTGAAATCCTGAACTCAGCTCAGGGCTCAGTGGGGGCTCTACCGGCAGGATTCCACAGAATCCTTATCAACGTTTCTCCCTGCTTATTGGACCCATCTCGGTGGTGCCGCACTGTCTTTAGCCACTGGGTGGGCCACGCGGATCAGTCAAATGGGATCTCGGGTCGCACATTTGGCTCGTGTTTGAGACTCAATTACCTGACCATGGTGCTAGAAATCCTTCTTCTAGGTTTTGGTGCACCCCCATTTTGCTGTAATTTCCTAACAAGATAGTTTTTTTGTCACTCTAACTCGTTATTTACCTGTGCAGTGGTGCAGTACACTTGGTGTGATGCACTCTATTCGTGGCCATCTTGCAATGACGAAATATTATGATTTGTATGCACCATTTACTGAAGTCAGTTTTCAGTTTTAGAAAACAAATATGAATTTCAGGTGTATGAATATTTCGGAGAATAATCTTGTGAAAAGTTGATTATAAATCCACATACATGAATATGAATGATTTTAGGGAGTGTATAATAAGACACATATATTTTATATTTTGAAAAATCTGGAGAGTATATATATATATATACACACACAAACACACACACACACACACACAGACATTAAAAAGAAGCAGTATATATGCCAATCGAAATTCATCATGAAATATATATCTTCCACATATCCAAAAATATACATTTTACTAAAAATGGATCTATGTATAATGTTGTTCAACTTGGAAGCTCACACTTAGGTTGAATTTTCAGTTCCAACAGCGTTTAGGAGGAGTGATCTCTTCTCACAATTTGTATGTACCAAGTCACCCACCTCAGAATAAGGTACGTGTGATACCAGGTAGGATTCTATATGTGCATATAATAATACATGAGCTGAAAAAGGCTAAAGAGAGACAGGAATTGACATATTTCTTAACTTAAAAAACACATGGTGAACTATTTCAATAAACATTGACTTATTTATAACTCCTATCCTATATAATGAAAAAGGGAAGTCCAAATATACACCATGCCTCCTCTGAACTGCTTGTATTTCTATTCTGTTTGAGTTACTATTCTCCATCATATTAGGATTAGTAGTCAGAGTCTAGTAGGGTATGGGTTAGTGTCAGAGATTCATTATTCCGAATGGAAAATAGGAAAATAAACCCAATGTGTTTTCAAATATGTGCTACACAAAAATCTTCCCACTCTCATCCAGAACAATTCCTTGATATTACCCTCGCCTGAAGTAATGCACAATTAGAGGAGAAGAGTTAGAAAATCTGGGAATACATATCTGGAACGGAATATGCTCAGGAGTTCACAACCTTGGAGGTGGTAGAGGAGTTTCCAAAAGTAAGGGACAGGGTAAACACTCCACAAACATGGAGCTCTGCAGGCCTAAAGACATCTTGAGAAACTGCCTCTGAGTTTGGGCACTTGAAATATATGTTGTTGTCAGGAGCTTTAGCTTCCTATGTAGTGAGAGCACCAAAATTGGGTCTGCATCTATGTGACCTGGAGGACATGGTATCTTATTTTTCAATGAACATGAGGCAGCAGTGCTGAATTCTCACTTTGTAGGTAAACTGTGGCAACTGCGGTCTAAGTGTCTCTCCGTGTAGACTGTGAAGCCATTTGGTCATCCTCTAGTTTTCCTGGTGTGTCTTGCTGCTTCACTGGGAGTTGGGTATTTGCTTCACGAAATACAAGGAGTTCAACTGGGACATAATGCTGGAGGGAGTTCTGTCACATGCGGTGGGTCAGGGTCTGCAGGAGAATGCACCAATCAGGCTTCTATCTCACATAGCTTGCCCCCAGGCCCATAGCAACCTGATTCTGAACATTGCCCTGACCCTCTCAATATAACAAGATGCCTTAACATATAAGGGTCTGCTAGCTGCACCATGTCAGTCACAAGCCATTTGAAAGCCAATGGCAGATCCACATGGCCCCAACACAGATGTTTTATCACACACCTGCCCACCACTGCTCTAGACCCGCTACTAAGCAGGCTCCAACTTACTGGCATCTCTGTTCTACACCATTTTTCATGAAACCCAGTCAATCAACGAATTGTCTGGTATACTCATGATCAGCAAATGGACATCAAAAGGTTCTCCAGTGACACCTGGACATGAAAATTTCAAAAATTCCATGGTATTTATCTAGCCATTGTTCGTGGATGAATTTGGAGGCACTATGATTTTCAATTTATTCAGGAACCATTAAATGTTGAGGAAGCTCATTTTAATGAAAGCACAGGAGAACACACACAGGCAAGTCTTCTCAAAGAGTGGCCAAATGGTCACATGAAGCCAGGCCCATTGAGGTCTACAATGTGAGGTCCATGTGTGTTTTGACTCTCAACTATGGCTGCCAAGTTTGTCAGAATAAAATCATGTGATATCCGTGCTGAAATTCCCCGTGCCTTGTGGAAAGCCTTCCTGGGCACACATCTCAATTCCAAGGGTGACTCTCATGCATGGCCTCCTAAAATCCCAACACAACTCATGGCAATACTTCTCTGAGGTCAGTTCCAGAACTCAGTCTGTAAGGAGAATTACAGCAGAGTTCAAGCCCAGGTGGAGCCAGTCATCATTTCCAACAGTCAAACTAATAACCACAATTAAAACCAAAACACTTCCGCATGGCCCTCATTTTCTTCCATATAGACACTCATTATAACCTCTGACTAGAGGTTTCCATGAGGGGCGCAGCCCAAGACAGTGTCCAAAATAAGCTCCCTTTCCCCTCATTTTCCTAAAGTCGGGGTGGCCTGAACACCTTCCTGTGAACCAGGAGTAATCGAGTAGGCCTTCCGTTAATACTGCTCTGTTTCTCCAATTTGAGGAATACTGACTGTGGGGTTTAGATTCTTTATGTGAATTAGAAACATGAGAAAACCCAAGCACCTATGGGCTTCCCTCTTCAAGGCTTTGAAGAACTCATTTGACCCAAAGGATCCCTATTCTCACTTGATGAATTTCAGGAACCTTACAGACGAAGGCGAGAGACTTCATCCACAATGACTGCTCTTTTGGCCATTTTGGGTTTGGATGAAAACATGGGATCCATCAGGTGCTGAGAATCTAACCACAGCCTCACACAGGGCCAAGAGTCTGATTCAGACACATCCATTTCCGAAGCAAATAAGCAAAGAGCCACAGGTGAATCCCATTCATTTCCATTTGAAACTGTTTTCTTCAGGCTTCACAAAGGAGTGGCCTGAGGGAAAGACCTTCCTGAAATTCAGGGCAACAAACAAGAGGTAAACAAAAGGCACAAAGCAGGGTTTCTCCACTGAGACTTTCCTGGTCACACTGATATCTGAGTTTTCTGAGATGCTCGCCATTGCCGTCAGTTATCCAGAACATGGCCATATCACAGAACTTGTAGGTGGTACATATCTTGGACACAAAACCATGAGGCTATTCTGGAGAGTGGCCAGAATTCAGGAAGAAAACAGAAACTTTGGAAGATAGCAGGTGTTACCCTTCGATAAGGCAAGCCACAGTCCATTCATAAATTTGGCAGGATGAATGCCTGGAAGCTTTCTACTAGACAGGACACATCCATTGATGCATTCTCTTTACTAATGTCTACAATCACGGACAGAGTGGGATGCACAGATATAGAAGCACTTGACTTGTCAAACGACTTACTAGAAACAGTCAACGCCAATCCAAACAAACAGCCTTTCCTACCTATTCTCAGGACATGAGACAAAACCAGAAACACACATCCACACCCACAAAGGCACCTCTTTTGCCCAAGTAGGTCTGTGACTATCCAGAGTGTCCTCAGACTGATGGGCCATATTATATTCCCCCAAAATGGCCTCTCCTGTCTCAAATCTGGTCTCCTTGGCCAACTCTGTGAAGTAGTCAGGAGCCATGGGTGAGCCACTATCTGCTTTCTCAGGAAAGTCCCCTCTTCTGAGCTTTCCTGGCATTTGGCCATTCTCACATCAGTAGGAACTAAGAAAGACTGACTCTGTCCTTGGTAAATTGAAACAAGTGAGACCACTGGAACTGGAACTGCGAGTGCCTCTGGGTGTGTCTCTTCCTGGATCACAAGTTCAGAGAGTTCCATCGACAAGGAGGTGAGGTGAGGTCACTTCCTTCCGAAACTGAATGAGGTCACTGCCTTGGCAACCTCTTTGTCCTAACAGTTACTTCTAAGGGTCCCATGAGATTCAGGCTGCCCCTACTTTCTGTGACACTTTCACAAGTTAGAATGGTATATCAACCATAGGCACCTGTGAACAGCTCTTCACACAGGCCTTGTTTGGTCCATCTTCTCTATATTTAGAGGTTGATTCAGACACATCCCTTCATCATGACCAGGTTGTTTGCCATAGAATTTAACTTTTGCTTTCTCATGTCCTTCATAGCTGCCTATATCTTATCCAGGGGTCATTTCTGCATGGATCTTTGATGTTCTCAGCAGGTGGAAGATCCCCTACATTCCAGTATTGTAAGACCAACTCTGTCCCTCCTCTTTTGTAAAGTTAGATTGAGGGAACAGTGTATGTTTAGGGTTAATAACATGTTTTATTTGGGTTAAGAATCTCTCTGCCGGATGAATAATGGTATTGGGAACCTGTGATATTTACAAGAATATATAGCTGAAATATAAGTATAAAAACAGAAACCTAGGTAAGATTTGAAACGAGAAGGGCATTGGGCCCTTGAGTGGGATACTTAGGTTTTAATAATTTTCTGTATATATGTCTCAGATAAATTGAAATACAATGGCTTAGGACCTTATACCTTGGACGATTGATTGTCGAATTGAACATCGAGTCAAAATGCAATAGTCAGTAGGATTAGGAAGATAGTCAGTAGGTTTAGAAATAAGAGTGAGTATAGAATTTGGACCAAAATTTCTTTAGCAATAGGGTCTAGGGTAGACAGTGAATGTATAGGTCACCAAATGTGAAGTGTCAGACACAATGATGAACTGGGGAAAATATGTAGGAAAACAGATATCAATTGAGATATTAGGAAATCAGGCAAAGTATAAAGTGAGTGATAGGATTAGACATTTTCAACAGGCTCGAACTATAATATATAATCTTAGGAAGAAACAAATATGTAGTCACCAATAGGATTTACATCTGAGAGCATTTGGCAACCTGGACATTGTTGTTTTAGTAATCCATGCTCACTTTCCATTTAGGGTTTGATACAATCATGATTGTGACCTTTGCTTTTTGTGTCCAGAATATTACTGTGATAAAAAATATATATAAATATATATATATAGATAAGGTGATATGAGTAATTCTTCCACCATTTCTGGGAGCAATATTTTGAAGAGGTATAAATTAGTATTGGGGGGACAAAGAGGTGTACACTGTGTCTTTGAATATAGAGATAATGCATTAATAGACCATACTGTGAATAAATAACATAACTGGTTCCAACATTAAATAATGCATTGAACGGAAATGTGAAAATATACAGAAAATCTTTTATTGATATACATACATTTATTCCAACCAGCTATACATCTAATGGTAATATTAATGTTATGGTTTATCTTGAAGAGTGTGTGAGTTTAGCTTCGAAATTGATTATGGAAATCGAAAATTATGTGTTTGGAAAGAAGTCTCATGAAAAGACCAGTCAAGTAACATGGAGGAATACATGTGTTATGAAGCAGGAAGTGACTGAAAGTGAAACAAATTCCTATAAATTTGTGAACTTGTGGATGAAATATATATCTTATGATGTGCAAAAACTGAAGAAATAGTAATGTACCAGTGTTGAATTATAATGAACGTCAAAATAGAAATCATGTCCTATAGGAATCTACTTGCATTGATGTTAAACTGGGTCATTTACTCTAGAAATATTAGGATTTGTAAGCACCATTTATTGAAGTTACTTTTCAGAACTGGGAAACAAATATGTATTTCAGGTGGATCAGTATTTCTGAGAATAATCTTGTGAAAAGTTGATTATAAATCCACATACATGAACATAAATGAATTTACGGAGTTATATAAGACACATATATTTCATATTTTATAAAATGTGAAGAGTGTGAATATATATATATATATATATATATGTATATATATATATTTATATATGTATTTATATATATATATATTTATATATATTAAAAAACCACAAAAAATACATTAAAAAGTATCAGTATCTATATGCCAATCGTAATTCATCATGTAATATAAATCATTCACAGATGCAAAATTATTTATTTTACTAAACATGGATTTATGTATAACATTGTTCTACTAGGAAGCTCACCCATTGTTTGAATTTTCAGTTCCAACAGCGTTTAGGAGGAGAGATCTCTTCTCACAATTTGTTTCTGCCAAGTCAGCCAACTCATTAAAATGTACGTGTGATACCAGGTAGAATTCTATATGTGCATATAAAAATACATGTGCTGAGTAGGCTACAGAGAATGGGAGACAGGAATTCACATATTTGTTAACTTTAAAAACACATGGAGGACTATTTCAATTAAAAATTGACTAGATTTATAAAACCTACCCTTTATCGTGCAAGAGGGAAGTCCTACTATACACCATGCCTTCTCTGAAATGCTTGCATATTCATTCTGCTTGGGTATTTTTCTCCATCATATTAGGATTAGTAGTCATATTATAGTAGGGTATGAGTTAGTGTCAGGGATTCAGTATTTCGAATGGAAAATAAGAAGAAGAATCCAATGTTTATCAAATATGTGCTTCACAAAAAATTTTTCTACTCTCATCCAGAACAATGCCTTGACATTACCTTCGCCCCAAGTAAGACACAATTAGAGGAGAAGAGTTAGAAAATCTTTAAATACATATCTGAAATAGAAAATGCTCAGGAGTTCACAACCTTGGAGATGATAGAACAGTTTCCAAAAATAAGGGACAGTGTAAAAACTCCACAAACATGGAGATTTGCCTGCCTAAAGACGTCTGGAGAAACTGCCTTTAGGTTGGGGACTTGAAATACATGTAGTTGTCAGGAGCTTTAGGTTCCTTTCTAGTGAGACCATCAAAGATGGGTCTTCATCTCTGTGATTTGGAGGACATGGTTATAATTTCCCAATGAACATGAAGCAGCAGTGCTGAATTTTCTTTGTAGTGAGAGCATCAAAGGTGGGTCTGCATCTATGTGACCTGGAGGACATGGATTCTTATTTTACAATGAAAATGAGGCAGCAGTGCTGAATTCCCTCTTTGTATGTAATCTGTGGCCACTGGGGGCTAAGTGTCTCCCCACGTGGACTGTGAAGCCATTTCATCATCCTCCACTTTTCACAGTGTTTCTTGCTGGTGCACTCGGAGTTTGGTACTTGCTTCAGGAAATTCAATGCGTTCAACTGGGACACCATGCTGGAGGAAGTTCTGTCAAATGTGGTGGGTCAGGGTCTGCAGGATAATGCACCAACAGGGCTTGTATACCACATAGGTTGCCCCCTTGACCAAAGCAACCTGATTCTGAACATTGCCCTGAAACCTCTCCATATAACAAGATGTCTGTACATATAAGGGTCTGCTAGCTGCACCATGTCAGTCACAGCGATTTGGAAGCCAATAGCAGATCCACATGACCCCACAACAGATGTTTTATTACACACTTGCTCACCACTGCTCTAGTCCCACTACTAAGAAGGCACCAACTTAATGGCATCTCTGTTCTCCACAATTTTCATGAAATCCAGTCAATCAATGCACTGTCTGGTACAGTCATGATCAGCAACAGGACATCCAAAGGTTCTCCAGTGCCATCTGGTCATTGGAATTTCAAAAATTTTATGGTATTTATCTAGTCAATTTTCAAGGATGAAGTTGGAGGCACTGTGGGTTTCAATTCATTCAGGAATCATTCAATGGTGAGGAAGCTGATTTCAATGAAAGTTTTGGAGAACTCTCACAGGCAAGTCCTCCCAAAGAGTGGCCAAAAGGTCACAAGAATTCAGGCCCACTGAGGTCTACAATTGAGGCCCATGTGTGTTTTGACTAGTAAATATGGCTTCAAAGTCTTTCAGAATAAAATTATGTGATATCTTGGCTGAGATTCCCAGTGCTCTGTGGAAAGCCACCCTGGGCCTAGTTCCCAGATTCCAAGGGCGAATCTCATGGGTGGCCTCCGAAAATCCCAACACAATTCATGGCAATACTTCTTTGATGTCTGATCCAGAACTCAGTCTTTCAGGGGAATGACACCAGAGTTCAAGCCCAGGTGGATCCAGTCATCTCTTCCAACTGCCACACGAATGACCACAATTTAAACCAAAATACTCCCACATGGCCCTCATCTTATTAAATATAGACACTCATCATAACCTGTGGCTGGAGGTTTCAAAGCGGGACACATCCCAAAAGAGTGTCCAAAAAAATCTCCCTTACCCCTCATTTGCCTAAAGTCAAGGTGGCATGGACACCCTTCCTGTGAACCTGGAGTGATCCAATAGACCTGCCGTTAATACTGCTCTGCTTCTCCAATTTGAGGCCTACTGATTCTCAGCGATAGATTTTTTATGTGATTTGGAGTCATAAGAAAACACAAGCATCTCTTCAGGGCTTCAAAGAACTCATTTGACCCAAATGATCCCTATTCTCACTTGATAGAGGTCAGGGACCTAACAGAGGAAGGCAAGAGACTAATCAACAATGACAGATTTTTGGCCATTTTGCTTTTGATTGCACACATGGAATCTATCTTTAGATTCATCATGTGCTGAGAATCTAAGCCACAACCTCATACAGGGCCAAGAGGCTGATTCAGACACATCCCTTTCCAAAGCAATTAAGCAAAGAGCCACAGGTTATGCCCATTTATTTTCATTTGAAAACTGTTTTATTCAGGCTTCACAAAGGGGTGGCCTGAGGCAAAGACCTTCCTGAAATTCAGGGCAACAGAACCATAGGTAAGCAAATGAACCAAAGCAGGGTTTCTCCACTGAGAGTTTACTGGTCACACTGATATCTGAGTTTTCTAAGATGTTCCCATTCTCTACAGCTCTCAAGTATATGGACATGTCACATATCTTGGAGATGGTACATATCTTGGACACAAAACCATGAGCCTATACTAGAGAGTGTCCAGAATTCAGGAAGAAAACATTAACTTAGGAAGTTAGTAGGTGTTGCCCATCCATAAGGCACACCACAGTCCATTCATCAATTAGGCAGAATAAATACTGGAGAGTTTTCTACTAGACAGGACACATGCATTGATGCATTCTCTTGTCTAATGTCTACAACCACAGACACAGTGGGATACACAGACATAGAAACACTACCCCTGTCAAACGACTTATTAGAAACAGTCCACTCCAATCCAAACAAAGAGCCTTTCCTACCTATTCTCAGAAATTGAGAGAAAACCACAAACTCACACCCACACGCAAAAAGGCACCTCTTTAACACAAGTAGGTCTGTGACTATCCAGAGTGTCCTCTAACTGGTGGGCCATACTATGTTCCCCTGAAATGGCCTGTCCTGTCTCAGATCTGGTCTCCTTGGGCAACTTTGTGAAGTTTTCAGGAGCCAGTGGTGAACCAATACCTGCTTTCTCAGGAAAGGTCCCTCTTCAGAGCTCTTCTGGCATTTGACAATCCTCATATCAGTAGGTACCAAGGAAGACTGACTCTGTCCTTGGTAAATCCAAACAAGTGAGACCACTGGAACTGGGACTGGGACTGGCTCTGGGTGCCTGGCTTCCTGGATCTCAAGTCCAGAGATTTCCATCACCAAAGAAGTGAGGTGAGGTCACTTCCTTCAGGAACTGAATGAAGTCACTGCCTTGGCCACCACTTTGTACTTACAGTTGCTTCCAAGGGTCCCATGAGATGGAGGCTGCTCCTACTTCCTGTGACACTTTCACAAGTTAGAATGGTATATCAAGCATAGGCACCTGGGAACAGCTTTCCACGCAGGCATGGTTTGATCAGTCTTCTCTACAATAGGAAATGAGAGGCTGATTCAGACACATCCCTTCATACTGACCAGGTTGCTTGCCATGGAATATGACTTTTGATCTCTTAGGTCCTTCATAGCTGCCTGCAACTTCTCCAGGGTATCATTTCTGCCTGGAACTTTGATGTTCTCAGCAGGTGGAAGACCCCCTACATTACTATTGTAAGACAAACTCTGTCCCGGCTCATCTGTAAACTTAGTTTGAGGGAACAGTGTATGTTTAGGGTAATAACAGGTTCGATTTGGGTTAGGAATCATACTGAGGAACAAACAATGGTATTGGGAACTTGCGATATTTACAAGAATATATTGGTGAAATATATGTATGAACAGAGAAATCTAGATAAGATTTGAATCCAAGAAGGGCATTGGGCTGTTGATTGGAATACTTAGCTTTGAATTATATTCTGCATAGATGTCTCAGATAAATCAATATACAATGGCTTAAGATCTTGTACCTTGGATGATTGATTGTAGAAGAGATCATCCAGTCAAAAAGGTATAGTTGGTAGGATTAGGAAGATAGTCAGTAGATTTAGAAAAAAAGAGTGAGTATAGGATTTCGACCAAAAGTTCTTTAGCAATAGGATTTCGGATAGAGAGTGAATGTAAATGTCAGCACATGTGAAGAGTCAGTCACAATGATGAACTCGTGAAAATATGAAGGAAAGCAGATATCAATAGAGACATTAGGAAATCAGGCAAAATACAAAGTGAGTGATAGGATTAGTCATTTTCAACAGGGTTGAGGTTCAATATATAATCTTAGGAAGAAACAAATATGTAGTCACAAATAAGATTGATTTGAGAGCATTAGGCAACGTGGACATGGATGTTTTTAGTAAACCATGCTCACATTCCATTTAGGCATTGGTGAAAGGTTAATAAAATAGGTACTTGTCACTTTCTGTTTTTCTGTATGCTTAACAAAACACTGTTGGAAACTTGAGGACTGTTTGCTAATCTTGTTTCCAGAATGTGCTGTCCCCAACTGCCAAACTGCAGAATACACACCCTCACCCATTTGCACGCAAACCTCCCCCTTGCCCTGACCCATCAATAAACTTCCCTCCCTGCCCTCTCCAAGGAAAGTATATAAGCTCTGCTTAAGCTGTTTTCATTGCTCTCTGCTCTATTCAAGTGACCTCTGAGCCCCAGAAAGCTGGTCTCCCAATAAACCCTTTACTGTTGCATGAGACATTCTCTTGGTGGTCTCTTCCTCTGTCGCTCACCCGATCTTTACATCTGGAGGCACCAGCGAGATCCAGCAGCGGCGGACGAAAGACCCCCAAGGGGCTCCTTTCAGGGTAAGTAAGGTGACTCTTTCTGGTTTCAGGTTTCAGGTTAGGGTTTTGCAAAATCGCTATCGGTGTTGAGCATGAGCTCTCTCTGACGGTGGCTGACAGACGTGTCACAGAGCCACAGGCCACATCCCTGGGGGACGCCCCAGAGGACTCAGGAAATCAAGGAACAATAGTCTCCTCGACTCTGTGATATTTTGTTTCGGATTCGGTATTGCCAGCCCATCAGGTTTTGAGGGCTACTCAGTCCTTGTCTCAGTATTGGACGTCCATTGTCTGTCTTTATTGTCTTGTCTTGTCTGTGTAGTATGTCGTTGCTTTCACTGTTTGTGTATCTCTCATTTTGGGACAGAGCACTTCAACACTTCTCTCCCTGACCCTTGATCACTGGACCAAAGTCTGCTTAAGGGCCCAGAATCTTTCTTTTTCATTAAAACGCTGGACCTGGCAGACTCTCTGTGCCTCAGAATGACACACCTTTGGAGTTGGATGGCCCCCAGAAGGATGTTTCTACTTCCCACTAATTTGAAAAATCAGAGATATTGTCTTTCAGCTGAGGCCACATAGCCATCCAGATCAACAGCCATATATCTTAACTTGGCAGGACCTCTGCAAATCTCCTCCTCCATGGGTGAAGCCTTTCCTTGTCCCTGCCTACGCTCCTACTCCTTCCACCACGATTCTGTCTCTCAAACCCTCTGCTCCTCCTCCTCCACCCTCTGTTCTCCCTGAGTCTCAAGATTCTACTGGACTCTCCTCCTCCTTCTTATCCCCTGCCCTTGTCCCCAACCCCCAACAACCTCTAAGTGATTCCCCTGCTGACTCTGCTTCTCTGCCATTGGAGGAAGTTAGGCCGGCCCAGTGCCCTCCAGATGACTCCCCCGGGTCACACACAGCCCCTCCTTCCCTGGAGGAAGCTGGCCCGGCTAAAAGAACTCAAAGAACTCCCTGGGGTTTTCACACTTGCCTACTTGGGATGACTGCCAACAAATCCTAGGGACTCTCTTTACGGCAGAGGAATGAGAGAAAAACCTCCTGGAAGCTAAAAAATATATTCTCGGACCAGATGTGTGACCAACACAACTTCCCAACATAATCAAAGCCAGCTTCCCCTTGAATTGACCCAACTGAAACCCCAACACCTTTGAAGGTAGGGAGCATCTGTCCACTTATTGCCAGGCCCTAATAGTGGGTTTCCAATCGGCCGCTAGGGAACCACCTAATTTGGCCAAGGTAAGAGAGAAAATTTAAGGGCCTGATAAATATCCCTCTATGTTTCTAGAGAGAATTATGGAGGCATATAGGAGATTTACTCCTTTTGATCCTCAGGCAGAGGATCAAAAGGCATCTGTCATGATGGCCTTCATTGGGCAAGCTGCCCTGGATATTAAAAGAAAGTTACAACTCTTAGAGGGATCACAAGATATGACTTTGGGAGATTTAGTCAGAGAAGCCGAGAAAGTATACTATATGAGAGAAACAAAGAGAAAGAAAGGGAGCAAAGGGAAGATGAGAGATGCAAAAGACAGACTAAGGCATTGACTAAGGTCCTGGTCACAACAATAAATAGGCCAGAAATTAACAAACAGGAAGACAGGAACGGAAACCTGGGCGCACGCCAGAGGCCACCCCTGGCCTCAGATCATTGTGCCTACTGTAAAGAAAAAGGTCACTGGGCCAAAGAGTGCCCTAGAAAAGAGACAGCCACGACAGCCAGCCATTCTGACTCAAAAGGATGACTAAGAACGTCGGGGCTCAGATCCCTTCCCCGAGCTCAGGGTAACTTTTGAAGTGGAGAGGACCCAGGTAAACTTTGAAGTGGATACAGCAGCAGTATACTCAGCCCTTAAGGCCCCACTGGGCACACTATCAAATAAAATGTCTCTAGTTCAAAGGGCTAATGGCAGTAAATATCAGACATAGACAACTAAGAGGACCATGGACATGGGGAAAGGAAAAATCCATCACTCCTTCCTAGTAATCCCAGAATGCCTGGCCCCATTGATGGGCAGAGATCTGCTCAGTAAGCTCCAGGCCAAAACAACTTTTAACCCCGAAGGCCCCAAAATGAAATTTCTAAATTCTTCAGTAAAAACTCCTATAGTCTTGGCTTTATAAATGTCAGTAGAAGATGAACATCCACTCTTCACACCCCCCAAGACTGCTCAAACAAGCAAGCTACCCCAGAAATGGATAACAGATTACCCAGATACCTGGGCAAAAACGGCTAGGTTAGGCCTAGCCGTGAAACAACCTCCAAGAACAGTGGAGTTAAAAACCTCAGCCTCCCCAATCAATGTCAAACAATATCCTCTGAGCAGAAAAGCTAAAGATGGGATAAGGCCCCATATTCAGAAATATCTGGCCTTAGGGTCCTAAGGCCCTGTCAATCGGCCTGGAAGACTCCCCTGCTCCCAGTAAAAAAAGCCAGGAACCGGGGACTATCCCCCGTTCAAGACCTAAGAGAGATTAATAACAGAGTGCAGGACATTCACTCCACGTTAACTAATTCGTACAATCTGCTTATCACTCTGAACCCTTAGCAGAAATGGTATACTGTTCTGGACTTAAAAGATGCTATCTTTTGTTTGCCTCTGCATAAAGATAGTCAGTTGCTGTTTGCTTGCTAGTGGGTAGACCCAGAAACTGGAACGTCTGATCAAGTAACTTGGACTAGACTCCCACAGGGGTTCAAAAACTCTCCCACTCTCTTTGATGAAGCCCTCCACAGAGATCTCAACAACGTCAGAACTACACACCCCAAAGTCACCCAGCTTCAATACGTGGATGACCTGCTACTGGCAGCCAACACCAAAGAAAACTGTGAGTCTGGGACCCAAGCACTATTATATGAACTTGCTCAACTCGGGTATAGAGCTTCTGCCAATTAGGCCCAAATTTGCCAGCAAGAAGTAATCTTCCTGGGCTATTCCCTTAGGGGCAGTAAACGATGGCTCACTGAGCCCAGAAAACAAACGGTTGTGCAGATACCACCCCCATCTAGCAGCAGACAACACAGAGAGTTTCTTGGGACTACTGGGTTTTGCAGGTTATGGATTTCTGTGTTTGCGTCCTTAACTTCTTCTTTATACCCGCTGTTAAATGGAGATACCCAATTCCAATGGACCCCTGAGCACCAGAACGCTTTTGATAACATCTAACGACACTGGCACTGAATTCCTCAACTTGACAGAGCCAAGCCTGCAATTTCAGAAAGCCCTACACTACGTTAAAAATGTACATTAATTCACACACCTTGGTTCAAAGAAACTGCAGGCATTCCTGAAGGATCAAGAACAGAGTTTTCCACTAACCCACTCACAGCAAAAGGAAATAACTGAACAGGTAACAAAAGTCTGTCCGGTCTGTCAATAGGTTAATGCTTATCTTTCCAAGCTTTCCGCAGGAAAGCACCTATTAGGAACCAGACCAGTACAATTCTGGGAAGTGGACTTTACTGAAATTAAGCCAGCAAGGTATGGACTTAAATATCTCCTAGTCTTTGTAGATATATTTTCAGGATGGATTGAAGCCTTCCCCACAAAAGAAGGCACAGTTGGTGGTCAAGAAGATCCTGAAAGATATTTTTCCAAGACACGGCCTGCCTAAGGTAATAGGGTCTGATAATGGCCCGGCGTTCATGGCCCAGGTAAGTCAGGGGTTAGCCAGGACACTGGGGATAAATTGGAAGTTACATTGTGCTTATAGACCCCATAGCTCAGGACAGGTAAAAAAAAATAAATAGAACCATTAAAGAGACCTTAACGAAATTAAGCTTAGAGAGCGGCATAAAAGATTGGACTATGCTCCTGCCTTAAGCACTGTTTCATGCAAGAAATACTCCCTCTATTTCTTTGTGTAACCTCACCCCCTATGAAATTCTTTATGGAGCCCCTCCTCCAGTAAGGGACCTAACCCCAACTCTAAGACCTAGTGATCCCCTCCACAACCCCTTGTTTGACAGACTTAAAGCTCTTGAAAGAACTCAGCGATACCTGTTGAAACAGCTGGCCACTGCCTACCAACCTGGTGAAGAGGGGACTCCACATCGATATCAAATAAGAGACATCCTCTACATAAGACAACATCAGGTGTCATCCCTGTAACCCCGCTGGACAGGACCATACCAGGTGCTACTTATAAAACCTACAGTGGTAAATGTAGAAGGAATCAATTCCTGGATCCTAATTCTTATCTCAAGCCTGCGCCCTGTCCAGACTCTGGCTGAAAAACTGGAAAAGACTGGAAACCCTTTCAAATTGCATATTCGCCATGTGGATAAGGCTATAGACTCTCCCCTTGTCCACCAGTAGTCCTTACCCTCATCAGCCCGTTCATCAGCGATGGCTGATCACAAATCTTACTAGACAAGAAGTATGGTCTATCTCCCATACAGCCCCCTTAGGCACCTGGTGGCCATCTCTCCACCCAGAATTTGTCAGCTGGCTATACGTCTTTCATATTGGGATATCTCTGATGAAGAGGATCCAACTAAAATTCCATTAAATCCCTACTGTACCACAGATAATGGAAACAAACATTATGGATCTAGGGACACGCGAGCCAGATGCAGGTTGGCTAGCCTAGAATACTATGTTTGCCCGGCAGACTATCAAAGCCACAAACAGCCATGGCTGTGTGGGGGAAAAGCGGACTTCTTCTGAAAATAATGGGGATGTGAGCATACAGGGGCTGCCTGGTGGAACCCAAACTCCTCATCAAATTCAGTACACAGCATTGGCCATATTACCAATTAGACAACCAAAACTGATGGCCCCCAGAGGGGTCTCCAGATCCTCAAATTCTGTGTGACTTTTTCAACTTCGGCAAGTGTTCAAAAAGATCCATCAATTGGGAATTTCCTTCCAAGGAAATTCCCCTATGTTTATGCCTTTTCCCTCCTTTGCTCACATCCTGAACTATGCTTCTCCAATACATCCTCACCCCCCGCCTTCTGCTCCAGACTCTCTGCAGTCACTCTCACATAAGGAACCTGATTTCTCCCCTCCAATTACTAGATCAAAAACAAAAACCTCCGCTGGATCTCATACCATTGCCTCCTTGCTGAGGTAGCAGGTACTGAGGTACCCTTCCACCCACTCACTCCTCTCTTCTCCTGTCAGTGCACGCACCGGGTCCCACCAGGTCCTCTTACCAGCTAACACAAAGCTCAAACCAGCTGAGGAGTGCCCTAAGACGCCTATCCAAGATGTAATGAAAATGGCCTTTAAAGTTGCTTTGTCATCACTGAAAACAGGTTACAAAGAATTTAAAGTCTCTCAAAGGCTTTTTGGGATACTCACTCCCATCCTCCCCTCTGCTCTACCTGTTCTACTGCTCAAGTTTTATTGCCAGGAAAATCCCAAACCCCTTTCCCATTATTCTTTTATATCTCTTTTTCCTCATTCTCAGAACCACGGAGCTGCTCTCACCCCCCACCTTCCTTGTCTTTCCCTCTGTTCCAATCCCACAGAAAAATCTTAAATGGCCTTCTCCAGAAGCCTTGATCATGGCTGACTTTAGGACTTTCAGCAACAGAGGCCCTATACAAGAGTTCAGTGTAGATAAACTTCCTCTTTTTGTGTTGCTTTGTTCTACTTGGCCACTGGCTGGAAAAATCAGCACTCCTAAGCTAGACACCCCCTTACTATTTTTTCACAAAATATGTGAACAAGGCCTCTGGCGTTGAGCTGGGGCTTCCAGAGATGGCTACATTTCTAAGATAAAGAAGTTACCAACTGGGCTCCATGGTAACAGCTGGCAGGAAGAAAAAAAAAGAAGAAAAAAGCTCTCCCCCTACCAGGTGTCCTTTAAAAGTTAACTTTCCCAGAGCAGAGGAAAAAAAACAGAAACAAAAACTGCTTTTTGTGAACTTCTGCAGACTGTGAATTTCTGAGCCCCTTACGTTACATGTTGGGTACAAAATTCTGAAACTACCTAAACTTGGGGTTCAGGGGATTAAAAGATTACAACAGAAGCAATGCCCTCTAAATCTGGTTACAACCAAATAGGACTGTTTCCCTTTCTTCTGTGCTATCTTAGGTGCCTTGCCTTGTCCGTCCTTACAACAGTATAATTCTATATACTTAAACATTGTTTATGTTTTCATAAAATGATCAACATATGGCTGTTGCATGAGACAGTCTCTTGTGGTCTCTTCCTCTGATTAAGTATGTAATGGTGCAGATGTTTCCCAGAGTCCTCTATCATGACGCAGGATCATTTAAAGTTCCAATAGGGGCGCATACAACCTGGTTCCACCAGGAACCCGTATCCCTCACTTTCTCCATCCTATTAGGAATAGGAGTTGCTGCAGCGGTGGGCACAGGAACCACTGCCCTAGTCCATGGGACACAACAAATGACCCAATTAGAAGTAGCAATAGACCAAAACTTAAAGATATTAAAAACCTCCATCACAGCTTTACAGGAATCTTTAACCTCTCTCTCTGAAGTGACTATGCTGACTATGCTCCTACCTTAAGCACTGTTTCGTGCAAGAAGTACACCCTCTGCCTCTTTGTGTAAACTCACCACTTATGAAATTCTCTATGGTGCCCCTCCTCCAGTAAGGGACCTAACCCCAACTCTGAGACTTAATTATTCCTTTCACACCCCCTTGCTTGACAGACTTAAAGCCCATGAACAAACACAGCACCCAGCAATACCTGTGGAAACAGTTGGCCACTGCTTATCAGCCTGGAGACGAGGGAACCCCACATCGATATCAAGTGGGAGTCTTCGTCTATGTGAGACGGCATCAGGTATCATCCCTGGATCGCCGCTGGAAAGGACCATACCAGGTGCTGCTTATAACACCTACAGTGGTGAAAGTGGATGGAATCACTTCCTGGATCCGTGCCACCCATCTCAAGCCTGCGCCCTGTCCAGCATCCGGCTGGAAACTGGAACAGACTGGTAACCCTCTCAAGTTGCGTGTCCGTCATGTGGGTAGGGCTATGGATTCTTCCCCTGACCACCAGCAGTCCTAATCACCATCAGCCTGTTCAGCAACAATGGCAGCTATAAATCCTACTGGGCAAGTAGTGTGGTCTATTTCACATACAGCCCTCTTATGGACTTGGTGTCCATCTCTCTACCTGGACATTTGTCAGCTTGCCATAGGCCTCTCTGACTAGGATCTCCCTGACATAGAGGACTCCACACAGATCCCACTCAAACCCAAACCAGGGCAACATAGACCACCTTACCCCATGAATTATGGATATCATCTTCCCCAGCTCAGGTGTAAACTAGCCAGTCTTGATTTTTATGTGTGCCCAGCTGATTTCTGAAGTCGCAAACAGGCCCAAACCTGTGGAGGACCCAGTGACATTTATTTTAGATCTTGGGGTTGTGAACAAACGGGAGCTACATGGTTGAACCCAAACTCCCCAGACAGTATCATTCAGGTTGGAAAAAATGACACCTGGATTGATCCCAAGAAATGTGCCGCTAGCCAAGTTGTGTCAAAAACTCGCTGTGGAAAGAATAGTCTATGTTACCCCCTCAATATAACTTTCACTTCCAAAGGAAGGGGCTACCTCAGAACAACATGGTCTATGGAAAATATGTGGGAAATGCAATTCTATATTTATGGCCCTCGTTATGACGTTGGTCACTGGTTCACCATCCTGCTTAAAAAGGAGGAAAATCCCACAGCAATAGGGCCCAATCCCCTCAAGCCAGGAATTAAGCCTCCAAAACCTCCCATGCCTAGATCTACCAGAACCCCTCTACCATCTCATACTTCCCAGTTTCCATCTTTGCCTACTTCCCCAGTCCAGAGTACAGTTGACTCCTGCCCCTGGGAACTAATTAAAGGAACCTTAATTGTACTGAACTCCACACAGTCAGAACTCCTTGCATTTCAACCCATGTATTTGACAGCTTTGTAAATTATTGTGTAATGGTGCAGATACTCCCCAGGGTTCTTTATTATGATGCAGAATCATTTTAAGGTCTACTAGGGGGACAAACAACCTGATTTTGCTGTCATCCAGTGTCCCTTACTCTAGCTATCCTATTGAGGATAGGAGCTGCTGCAGGAGTGGGTACGGGAACAGCTGCTATCATCCATGGGTCACAACAAATGGCCTGATTAGAAACAGCAATAGATCAAGACTGGAAGACATTAGAGACCTCCATCACAGTGCTGTAGGAATCCTTAAACTCTCTCTCTGAAGTTGTTTTGCAGAACAGGCGAGGATTAGACCTCCTCTTCATGAGGGAGCAGGGCCTCTGTGCTGCACTGAGAGAAGAATGTTGTTTTTATGCTGACCATACTGGAGTTGTAAGAGAATCCATGAGTAAATTGAGAAAATGCCTTGAAGAGCGCCAGAGAGAAAGGGAGATTCAACAAGGGTGGTTTGAGTCATGGTTTACCCAGTCCCCCTCGTTAACTACACTCCTATCAGGCTTAGCTTGACCCCTGATCATCCTTATGGTGTTGCTAACTGTGGGACCTTGTTTGCTTAACCGCTTAGTTTCCTTTCTCCAGGCTCAAATTGGGCAGGAAAAACTCATGGTAATCCGACAGAAATACGCTCCACTGGCAGAAATAGAGTGTGAGACCCCGCAATAATTATGATTCATTACTTTTAAGATTAAATGTAGTAAGAAAAAGGAGTGGGAAATGAAAGAATAAAAGAAATTAAAATTGAAACATAAAGAATCAGGTTTTGTAAAGTTTCCAAGCTGCACTCAGAACCTGAAATTCCTGTGGCAGTTAAGACAATTCCCGGAACTGCCAATTAGATGTGTGTTGAAATCTTCCCTGACCACCTAGTTACTAAACAACCCCTTCCCAGAAACCGTGCAGCTAATCACGTATACATCTCATTGCTTCAACCAATCAGTTTAAACGTATACCCCTTCTCAGGGCTAACCAATCACCCCCTGTCCGACCTCTTCCTGCCAATGAATGTGCTAATCATGTTTTTGGGTTGTTATTTGATTTTCCCGTGGTATGTTGATTTGCTAAAGGAGGCTATGATGTATGCAAAGTCCCTGCCCTCTCTAAGGAATGTAAATAAACTCTGCTCAAGTTGTTCTTGGGGCTCTTTGTTCTTTGCTCCTCTGAAGTTAGCTCTGAGCCTCAGCATGCTGGACGCCCAATAAACCCTTTGCTGTGGCATGAGACAGTCTCTTGGTGGACTTTTCCTCCGACTTTTGACCGACCTTTTTACCTATGAAGGACCTGAGAGAGCAAAAGTCAAATCCATGTCAACTTCCATGTCAAACAACCTGGTCAGAATGAAGGAATGTGTCTGAATCAGCCTCTCTCTTCTTAATGTAGAATAAATGGACCAAACCAGGCCTGTGTACAGAGCTGTTCCCGGATGCCTATGGTTGATATACCATTCTAACTTGTGAAAGTGTCACAGGAAGTAGGGGCAGCCTCCATCTCATGGGACCATTGGAAGCAACTGTTAGGACAAAGTGGTTTTCCATCGCAGTGACCTCATTCAGTTCCTGAAGGAAGTGACCTACAACACTTCCTTGGTGATGGAACTCTCTGAACTTGGGATCCAGGAAGCCATGCACCCAGAGCAAGTCTTAGTTTCAGTCCCAGTGGTCTCAATTGTTTGAATTTACCAAAGACAGAGTCAGTGTTTCTTGGTGCCTACTTATGTGATGATGGCCAAATTTCAGGAGAGCTCTGAAGAGCGGCTTTTTCTGAGAAAGCAGGTAGTGGCTCAACCATGGCTCCTGACAACTTCAAAAAGTTTGCAAAGAAGACCAGATCTGAGATAGGACAGGCCATTTCGTGAGAACATAGTATGGCCCACCAGTCAGAGGACACTCAGGATAGTCACAGTCATACTTGGGGGAAGGAGGTGCCGTTGTGGGTGTCGGTGTGAGATTGTGGTTTTGTCTCATGTAGGTTTGGACTGGAAAGTTTCTAAAAATTCGTTTGACAACACGAGTGTTTCTATGTCTGTGTATCCCACTGTATCCGTGGTTGTAGACATTTGAAATGCGAATGCATCAATAGTTGTGTCCTGTCTAGTATAAAGCTCCACAGCATTCTTCTCACCCAATTTAAGAATGGAGTGCGGGTTGCCTAATGGAAGGTGAACAGCTACTATCTTCCTAAGTTCCTCTTTTCTTCCTGAATACTGGCCACTCTCCAGAGTATCCTCATGGTTTTGTTTCCAAGATATGTACCACGTCCAAGCTCTGTTACATGGCCATGTACTGGATAGCTGAAGGGAATGGGAGCATCTCAGAAAACTCAGATATCAGTGTGACCAGTAAAGTCTCAGTGGAGAAACCCTGCTTTGGGCCAATTGCTTACTTATGTTTCTATTACCCTGAATGTCAGGAAGGTCTTTGCCTCAGGCCAACCCTTTGTGAAGCCTGAAGAAAACAGTTTTCAAATGGAAATGAATGGGCATCACCTGTGGCTCTTTGCTTAATTGCTTTGGAAAGGGATGTGTCTGGAACAGCCACTTGGCCCTGTGTGGTGGCAGTGGCTTAGATTCTCAGCACCTGATGGATCTAAAGAAAGTTTCCAAGTGTGCATCCAAAACCAAATTGGCCAAAAGTGCAGTCATTGTGGATGAAGTCTCTCACTTTCCTCTGTAAGCTTCCTGAGCTAAATCAAGTGAGAATAGGGATCATTTGGGTCAAATCATTTCTTCAAATCCCTGCAGAGGCTAGCCGATAGGGGCTTGGGTTTTCTATGATACCAATTCACATAAAGAATCTATACCAGACAGTCATTAGTCCTCAAATTGGAGAAGCAGATCAGATATAGGGCAGGCCTATTTGATCACTCTTGGTTCACAGCAAGGGTGTCCAGGCCACCCTGACTTTAGGCAAATGAGGGACAAGGGTGCTTATTTTGAACAGTGTATTGGGCTGTGCCCTTCATGGAAACCTCCAGCCAGAGTTTATGATGAATGTCTATGTGGAAGAAGATGAGGAGCATGTGGGAGTGTTTTAGTTTTAATTGTGGTCATTTGTGTGGTGGTTGTAAGAGATGCCTGGGTCCACCTGGGCTTGAACTCTTTTGTGATTTTCTTAGAGAATGCGTTATGGAACTGACTTCAGAGAAGTATTGCCATGAATTGTGTTGGGATTTTAGGAGGCCACACATGAGAGTCGCCCTTGGACACTGAGATCTAAGCCCAGAGTGGCTTTCCAAAGAGCACTGGGAATCTCAGCCAGGATATCACATGATTTTATTCTGAAAGACTTGGAAGCCATAGTTGAGAGTCAAAACACACATGGACCTTACATTGTAGACCTCAATGGGGCTGGCTTCATGTGACCTTTTGGCCAGTCTTTGGGAACCCTTGCCTGTGAGAGTTCTCTAGATAATTCATTGAAATGTGCTTCCTCTAAATTTAATGGTTCCTTAATGAATTGAAACCCACAGTTTCTCCAACTTCATCTTTGAAAATGGCTAGATAAATACCATGAAATTTTTGAACTTCCCATGGCCACCTGCCACTGGAGAACCTTTGGATGTACAGTTGCTGATCCTGAGTGTACCAGACAGTGCCTTGATTGACTGGGTTTTATGAAAATGGTGTAGAACAGAGATGCCAGTATGTTGGGGCCTGCTGAGTAGTGGGCCAAAAGCTGTTGTGTGCAGGTGTGTGATAAAACATCTGTGGTCGGGACATGTGATTCTGCCATTGACATCCAAATGACTTGTGGCTGACATGTTACAGACAGGAATCACTTATATGTCTGAAACCTCTCCATAAAAGGCATTTTGTTATATGGAGACGTTTCAGGGCAATGTTCAGAATCAGGTTGCTATGGTCAAAGGGTCAAGCTATGTGGGATAGAAGCCTGGTCGGTGCATTCTCCTGCAGACCCGGACCCACCACACGTGACAGGACTCCCTCCAGCACTGTGTACCAGTTGAACTCATTGTATTTCATGAAGCAAATACCAAACTCCCAGTGCAGTAGAAAGAAACACCATGAAAATTGGAGGATGACCAAATGGCTTCACAATCCACATGCGGAGACACTTAGCTTTCAGTGGCCACAGTTTACCTACAGAGAGAAGTCAGCACTGCTGCCTCATGTTCTTTGAAAAAATTGAAACAATGTTTTCCAGGTCTCATAGATGTAGACCCAGCTTTGATGGTCTCATTTGAATGGAAGCTAAAGCTTCTGACAACAACATATATGTCGAGTGCGCATCGTCAAAGGCATTTTCTCAAGAAGTCTTTAGTCCGGCAGAGCTCCAGGTTTGTGTAGTGTTTACCTTTTAGACCAGGTCGCAAGAAAAGACCACTGACTCCAATTAAAATCAGATTAAAGCAAGCTTATTATTTCCACCACCCTGGCTGCCTCTCCCTCCCAAAACGTCGGGAACAGAAGAGCAGCCCAGCTTTATAGCCCAGAAAGTTACACAAAAGTTGGGTTAAAAATAACAGAATTCTGACAAGCATCACACTAATGGTAGTTTACATTTTTGTTTGCTGGCCCCAACATCAGAATTTATGAGGACCATTAGAGCCTCAGACAGTGTCGACTGGCCAGGGAAGGCCAATATTTATGAGGTGTCAACAAAGTTTCAGAGAGGGCTGTTATCTGGTCAGATAGCCAGGCATGGGTGAGTTCAAGGCACGGGCAGGCATTCCAAGCAGGTTCAGATATTGCTGTAATTTATAGTTAAGCCAAAATTATCTTTTCACGGCTTTGTGGCAAGATGGCTCCCAATTTTAATAAAAGATAAGGTTGGGTCAATCATTCCCCCCTTTTCTAATGTGTTCCTTTCATATATTTGATTGGGTAGGAAGAGCACTGTGGGAATTTTAATCCCTCAGGTAATAGTCTCCCGATTTTTTGAACTCACCCAAAAACACGTCTCCCTGATTTTACCTGACTTAATTAATTACTTATATTGATATTCTATTTATTTTTGTCTCCATTGTTGTAAGAAGAGAGGCGTCACTCATTTAGACTTCTTCTGAGCTGAGAGAGGGTGACGTGAGGGGGCACCGCCTGAGGGACATTAGTCGCCTTTTAGAAGTCAGTTAGGTTTGAAGTCTGGATTGGGAAGAACAGGTAGTAAAGTCATCTGGGGATGGGTTCTTCTATGAGAGAAACAAAAAAACATGAGTACTTAATAAATGTTGCAGCAGCTGGAACATGTCACTGTATAGAAGTTTCCTCACCAGTCTTAAATATTCCCAGTTATCAGGACTGTCAACTTAATATTTAACTTTTAGTGTTACATTTGTCCCTCCCCATAAGATTCAGTTTAATAATTTAAAGTCATCTGATCTTGCAAAATACTTTTACTAGTATGACCTCTGTGTCTAATAGAGAAACCTTTAATTCTCTTACTCATTGCTGCATAATCATACTAACAAATACCAAGACTATGTGTTTAGGTTAAGAATATCTGTAGGCCTTAAACTAAAAACTTCTGCCTCTGGCAGATAATCTTGATAGCCTCTTTTTTATAGTTATCAGGCATTCCTGTCTGAGAATCCTTCTTTGTAGCCTTTAGTCTTACTTATTTTGGGAGGCTAACATAAAGTGTATACCTTAAAATATTATTATTACTATTATTATATAAAATGCCCAGGAATGGCTGTAATTTGTTTTTAACTGTCTTTTCTAAGTGTTTAAGATGAAGCAGTCAAAATGACTTTTGTTTCTATCTATTGTGAACAGTCAGCTGAGCTTTTATGGGAGTCATTCCTGGGGAAACTTGAGAGCAGCTTCTCAGTTCTGCTAGTGCCATTTGCGCTAGGTGGGTCCAGGTCTTGTTTGACCATGTGGCTTCCCTCGGAAGCATCAGGGATGTCTCCCTTCTCTGATGACTCTCCTCTTCGTAGCAAATGCACTGATTGGCTTTCTTTTCTCCAGTGGTCTCATTAATCTCCCTGATCAGGAAGTTATGTGGTTCAGAGTTGCAAAGCTCTTTAGAGAAGTCCGCTGTTCCCTGGATACAGACTGACTCAGAGGGCAAGAGCCAAATATTGGTTTTCTTGTCCCTTTTCATATAACTTTAATTTTAAATCCTAATCTTAAACATCCATCAAATAAATTTTAACAGACTTATATTAAGAGTACTGGGCTTTAATGTATATAATTTAAAATTATTTATCTTTTTATTATTTGGGATCTGTATTATTCTGTCTGTCTTGTAGGTGATGGCTAATTATCTTAAATTAACCAATGTTGTGTTCTTAAAGCAACACTTCTGTAAAACACTAACAGGGAATCTTTATATCACCCATAAGGAAATTACAAAATAAAATTAACAACAGTAAACAAACTTAGTTTGTGTAATAGCTACCCTAAATATTTTGGCTGAGTTATACATTATATCCTCTGTTTGAGATGCTAGTAATGTTGACAGGAAAAAAAAAACTTTTGAAAATATCTTTAAATGAAATAACATCTGACCTACTGCTTTCGTAGTCATTCTCAAATAATAAGATGGGACACAGAGCCTTATCTCAGGTAAGGAAGGGCTCTTTATTAATCTTAAGTGTTTTAATTCTAAAGCTAATCTTTGTTTTTTAAATATCATTTTACAAAGTTTACATAAATTGTTTGAGGTCACATGAACATTAGCTAACACCATATGATATAGCATTTAAAACATGAATTAAAAAAAGGCTGAAAGTTTTTAACCTTTACATAGATTAGGCTCTCATTAACTTAAAATACATTTAAATTGTTCCCCAATATAAAAAGTAACATAAAAGTTTACATATCTTATTGACAACAGGTAAATAAATCCCAATATATATATATATATATATATATATATATATATTTTTTTACCATACAACTTCAGAACACCAGCTTGATATAATGCTCTTTTAAAGTTTCTACCTTACAGACTTGTATACCTGGAAGATATGAGCACATTAATAGCATCACAATTGCATTGATTTTTCTACATTAACCAAGTTTAGCTTTTAAAGAAATGGCAGTACAGTGCTCTAAAATAACAGTTCTTATTTAATCAGTTGTTTAATTTTTATGGTTGCTTGCTCTAGAAAAATAAAACTTAATAACCACAATGTTATGGGTAAACATATGTTTTAAGAAATTTTTGTCTCTTTAACACATGACTGATTTTTACAATCTTATACAGACTTTAGGACAAACTTATACAGACCTTAGTAAATCAATCAGATATCTAACAAAAGTACTCATGAATGAGTAATCCCATATCAAATTTACTTTACTTATTAATCAAAATATTAGACAAATGTATTGAACAGTGTACCATTTTTTGTTGAAAAAAAAGTCCTAGAACCAAGGCATATTAGACCTTTTGTCGGCATTAATATTTTATTAGATTTTTGAACACCTAGAAAAACTTGAAAGGTTAAATTTAAAGACATTTATTTTTATCTGTTTATCCAATTTAAATTGTACCAATTAAATCACTTGAATTAAAGATCTTTGGATCCACGTTTTAAAATTTGTTTTTATGAGTGCTTTTTTTATGAGTGCTCCTTATATGTGTTAATTTGTATAACATATATATGATATAGGAATATATGTATATATAGACATACAACACATAACAAAAGTGTGCACACATAATAATAGTAAAGGCCTTGTAGCTTTTTGCAGTTGAAATCTCCATTGCAATGTTTCAAAAACTCCACTGTTGGTCAAAGATAGAGCTGATCAGAATAACATTAACCTAGGTCTGTAGGATCAAATTCATGAGCTCAAAAAAAGAATACAGAATCTAAGGAAAAAAATAAGAGTCCTAGAAAAAATGACTGCCCAGTAATTAATAAATACCATACAATTTACCTTTTTTCCTGCCTTAGGCCTCAGATCAGTCTCCTACTGAGCTTGCAGGCTTCTTTCATTTGCATTTCAACAAAAGTCCTGGCTGAGGTCTGAAAGGAGCAGGGAAAAACTGCTATTCTGAGCAGACACCTCAGGCCTAAGGCATTTTAACCATAATTTTGAGGTTCGGATGTTGAAAATTATGATACAATTTTAAGATGAAATTCACAAAATTTTATATCTTTACATCTTGTTTTGTCAACAGATACCATACTATGATTTACTATCCTTTTCCAAATTAATGCACTGGTACACACTGTGATATTTTCTCAGTCTACCCAATTCAAAATTAGTGACAAATAAAACTGAATGTTTGGGAAGTTACTTGCCAACTTGAAAGTAGAGTGCTTTAGTTTTCCATCCTAAGTATTTAAGTTATCTGGCCTGAATTATCTGAAATCATAAACTAAACAATTACCTAAACCCGACTTTTAACTGCAAGATTGAGCAATGCTACAAAAACCCATCCAGATACCAGATTGTTACAATAAAACATCATCATTTAGACACACATTGAACTAATATCATTCCCAAGAAACAATTTATAATATCAGCACATTATTGCACATGTCTTAAAGGGCCAGAAACAAAGACACAAGACAGACAGAAAGGAGGTCCAGACTATGGCTGACAGACAGAAGCCTTAAAAACAGAGCAGATAAGAGAAAAATTTCCTACACCAGTGGCAGGATAGATGTCCTCACAAGGGGATCAGATGTTTTCACAGAGGGCAACCTGAAATGTAATATCAAGGGTTTCCATGGTGACTTTACTGCATTTAGTGTCCCCTTTTTCTTTTTCTTTTTTTTAAGAAGACAGAGGTGGCATAATCCTTACAGTGCAGGGAACTAAGGAAGGAATTACTTGAAGCAGCAGGGCTTTGGTAGATGCTGGGAGTCCCTCAGTCCCTCCTTTTACTTATGGGACTAGCTCCTCTGGTTTGGTTCCACCCCAATCTCGCTCCATCTCCTAACATTTCAGTAGTCAGCTCTCAAAAAGTTCCAGGGTCGGGGGGTTATCAAAATTTGTAACTTAAATTTCGGTTTCTGACCTTGAAGCGAATTAATACCTATTTAATTATGAGGACAGGGTTTGAGAAAAATAAAAAGGGAGGTTTGCTGCTTTGCTAACAAAGCAGAAACACAGGGGACTCTGCCCAAAGGTTGTGACTCTCTTGAACTGGAGCAACAAGGGGTTTTAAAGGAGTTTCCATTGTTAACCTGGGAGATACTCTGTTCCTTGGTGGCCAGCAGGCATTGCCCTCTGCAGTGGGTGAGTTCCAGGCTGCCAGCTAGGGGCTTTTCTCATCCTGCTTAACAAAGGGGGGTAAACTTCATCACAGTTTTTTAGAACACAGTCCAAAGGGTGTAAGGCTTACTTGCTTTATTACCCATTTTTACGTCCAATATCCTTAAGTTTTTACCACAGAAATCAAACAACCAAATGCACAAAAACAAACAAACAAAAAACATATAGAACACAAAACAAAACACAAAGAAACAGAAACCTGGTGAAGATACAGAAAAACTGAGGAGCAATGAAATGTCTTGCTGAAGCTCCGGGGTAGGAGCTCCTGCGTGCCCGGCTGCACCTTTCTACCCTTTCAGAGAAATTCCATACAGAACAGAACAGAGGACAGAACAATTCTTGTTACTGTCCTGGACAGGAGTACATGTGAGCCTCCCCAGGCCACCTCTCTGTAATCAGAAGACATCTCCCTTAACCAGATATCAGATGTTATAAAGGCACCACCTACCAATGGAGGCCTCCTCCACCAGGTGCTTGCTAATAGTTTTAGTGTGATGGTTCACTGCAGTGCTCCCTGGACCGAAGGCTCACTCCAAGGCTTTGGAACTTGGCTCTCCAGCCCTGAGCCCTGGAGGAAAGGCCAGCGTCAGAATTTCCAGCAGTCTGGTCTTGTGATCTGGTCACGTCATCTCGCTGGGGAACTCCAAAATGTTAGACCACGATGCAAGAAAAGACCACTGACTCCAATTAAAATCAAATTAAGGCAAGCTTATTAGTTCAACCGGCTAGGCTGACTTTCCTTCTCAAAACGGCGGGAAAAAGACAGCATCCCCACCTTTCCTACACCCCAGCTTTATAGCCCAAAAAGTTACACAAAAAGGGAGTATCAGAAAACAGAACTTTGACAAGCATCACACTAACTGTAGTTAACATTTTTTATTTGCTGGCCCCAGCATCAGAAATTATGAGGACCATTAGAGCCTCAGAGAGGGTCGTTGTCTGGCCAGGGAAGGCCAATATTTATGAGGTGTCAGTAAGGTTTCAGAGAGGGCTGTGATCTGGTCAGTAAGACAGGCATGGGTGAGTTCAAGGCATGGGCAGGCATTCCAAGCAGGTTCAGAATTTGCAGTAATTTATAGTAAAGCAAAAATTATCTTTCCATGGCTTTAAGGCAAGATGGCTCCCAATATTAATGA
Source organism: Callospermophilus lateralis (assembly GCF_048772815.1). Taxonomy (NCBI): domain Eukaryota; kingdom Metazoa; phylum Chordata; class Mammalia; order Rodentia; family Sciuridae; genus Callospermophilus; species Callospermophilus lateralis. The sequence goes on along the minus strand of NW_027514460.1, from coordinate 771,207 downwards.
AAGATCAGGTTGAGTGATCACCCCTGTCCCTTCCTTTTGGAAACTCCTCTACCACCTCCAAGGTTGTGAACTCCTGATCATTTTCCATTCCAGATAAGTATTCACAGAATTTCTAACTCTTATCCTCTAATTGTGTCTTACTTGGGGCAAAGGTAATGTCAAAGCATTGTTCTGGATGAGAGTGGGAAGATTATTGTATATCACATATTTGAATACACATTGGATTCATTTTCCAATTTTCCATTTGAAATACTGAATTCCTGACACTAACCCATACCCTACTAGACTCTGACTAATAATCCTAATATGATGGTGAAACATAACCCAAGCAGAATAGAAATACAAGCCGTTCAGAGGAGGCATGGTGTGTAGTTGGAATTGCCTTTTGCATTATATAGTATAGGAGCTATAAATCTAGTCAATTTTTTGTTGAAATAATTCTACATGTGTTTTTAAAGTTAACAAATATGGGAATACTGTCTCCCTTTCTCTGCAGCACACGTATTTTTATATGCACATAGAGAATCCTACCTGGTATCACACGTACATACTTGTGAGGTGGCTGAATTGGCAGATACAAATTGTGAGAAGAGATCACTACTCCTAAACGCTGTTTGAACTGAAAATTCAACCTATGGGTGAGCTTCCTAGTTCAATAATATTATACATAAATCCATGTTCAGTGAAATGAATATTTTTGCATCTGTGGATTATATATATATATATCATGATGATTTTCGATTGGCATATACATGGCTACTTTTTTTTCTTTTTTTGGTTGTTCAAAACGTTACAAAGCTCTTGACATATCATATTTCATACATTAGATTCAAGTGGGTTATGAACTCCCATTTTTACCCCAAATAAAGATTGCAGAATCACATTGGTTACATATCCACATTTTTACATAATGCCCTATTAGTTACTGTTGCATTCTGCTACCTTTCCTATACTCTATGATCCCCCCTCTTTTCCCCTCCCATCTTCTCTCTCTACCCCATCTACTGTAATTATTTTTTCTCCTTGTTTATTTTCCCATTCCCTTCACAACCTGTTATATGTAATTTTGTATAACAATGAGGGTCTCCCTCCATTAACATGCAATTTCCCTTTTCTCTCCCTTTCCCTCCCACCTCATGTCTCTGTTAATGTAAATCTTTTCTTCCTGCTCTTCCTCCCTGCTCTGTTCTTAGTTGCTCTCATTATATCCAAGAAGACATTTGGTATTTGTTTTTTAGGGATTGGCTAGTTTCACTAAGCATAATCTGCTCTATTACCATCCATTTCCCTTAAAATTCCATGATTTTGTCATATTTTAGTGCTGCGTAATACTCCATGGTGTATAAATGCCACATTTTTGTTATACATTCATCTATTGAAGGGCATCTAGGTTGGGCCCACAGTGCAGCAATTGTGAATTGTACTGCTAAGAACATCGATGTGGCAGTATCCCAGAGGTATACACTATTTTAAGGTCTTCAGGAAATAGTCCGAGAAGGGCAATAGCTGGGTCAAATTGTGGTTCCATTCCAAGCTTTCCCAGGAATCTCCATACTGCTTTCCAAATTGGCCACACCAGTTTGTGGGAACAGCTCTCCTCATAGGCCTGGTTTGGTCCGTCTTCTCTACATTAAGAAGAGAGAGGCTTACTCAGACACAACCCTTCATTCTGAACAGGTTGTTTGCCATAGAAGATGACTTTTGGTCTTTCAGGTCTTTCATAGCTGCCTACATCTTCTCCAGGGATCAAATATGCATGGACCTTTGAGGTTCTCAGTAGGTGGCAGATCCCCTACATTGCTGTATTGCAAGACGAACCCTGTCCCTTCTCTTTTGTAAAGTTAGATTGAGGGAACAGTGTATGGTTAGGGTTAATAACATGTTCAATTTGGGTTCGGAATCATTCTGATGGATGAATAATGGTATTGGGAACCTGTGATATTTATAAAACTATAGAGGTGAAATATAAGTATGAAAACAGAAATCTAGGTAAGATTTGTAGCCCAGAAGGGAATGAGGCCCTTGATTGGGATACTTAGCTTTTAATTATGTTCTGCACGGTTGTCTCAGATAAATTGATAATCAATGGCATAGGACCTTGTACCTTGGAAGATTGATTGTAGAAGAGAACATCCACTCAAATTGGGATAGTGGGTAGGATAAGGAAGAGAGTCGGTAGGTTTAGGAAGAAGAGTGAGTATAAAATTTGGATCAAATGTTCTTTAGCAATAGGGTTTCATTTATACAGTGAATGTAAATGTCAGCACATGCGAAGAGTCAGTCACAATGATGAACTGCGGAAAATATAGGAAAGAAGATATCAATAGAGACATTACAAAATCAGGCAATTGTAAAGTGAGTGACAGGTTTAGACATTTTCAACAGGATCAAGATTGAATACATAATTTTAGGAAGAAACAAATATGTAGTCACCAATAGAAATGACATTTGAAAGCATTAGGCAAACTGGAAATGGAAGTTTTTAGTAATCCATATTCAACTTCCATTTAGGATTTGGTACAATCATAAGTGTGACCTTTGCATTTTGTGCCCAGAAAATTATTGTGATAAAATATATATGTAGATCATGTGACATGAGTATTTTTTACACCATTTCTGTGAGCAATATTTGAAGACATATAAATTAGTATTGGGGGTACAAAGTGGTATACCCTGTGTCTATGAATATAGAGATAATGCATGAATAGAACATACTGTAAATAAATAATATAACTGGTTACACTTTAAATAATGGATTGAATTGTTATCTGAAAATATATAAGAAATCATATATTGACATACAATCATTAATTCCAACCAGTTATATATCTAATTGTAATCTTAGGGTTATTTTTTATCATGAAGTGTGTGTGAGTTTTGCTTCAAAAGTGATTATGGATCGAAAATAATGTGTTTGGAAAGAAGTCTCATGAAATTACCAATCAAGAAATATGTAGGAATCCATGTGTTCTGAAGCAGGAAGTGATTGAAAGTGAAACAAATGCCTATAAATTTGCTAAATTGTGGATGAAATATATATCCTGTGATGTGCATAAACTGATGAAATAGTATGTACCAGTGTTGAATAAAAATGAACGTCAAAATACACATCATGTACCATAGGAATCTACTTGCATTGATGTTAAACTGGGTCAGTTACTGTACAAATATTAGGATTCGCGTGCATCATTCACCGAAGTTAGTTTTCTTTTTTTTTTTAAATTTTTATTTATGCTTGCTCAAAACATTACATAGTTCTTGATACATCATATTTCTCACTTTGATTCAAGTGGGTTATGAACTCCCATTTGTACCCCGTATACAGATTGCAGAATCACATCAGTTACACATGCATTGATTCACATATTGCCATACTAGTGTCTGTTGTATTCTGCTGCCTTACCTATCCTCTACTATCCCCCCTCCCCTCCCCTCTCCTACCATCTTCTCTCTCTACCCCCTCTACCTTAATAAATTTCTCCCCATGTATTATTTTTCCCTTTCTTCTCTCTTCCTCTTGTATGAATTTTGTATAACCCTGAGGGTCTCCTTCCATTTCCATGCAATATCCCTTCTCTCTCCCTTTCCCTCCCACCTCTCATCCCTGTTTTAATGTTAATCTTCTTCTCATCCTCTTCATACCTATTCTGTTCTTAGTTAATCTCCATATATCAAAGAAGACATTTGGCATTTGTTTTTAAGGGATTGGGTAGCTTCATTTAGCATAATCTGCTCTAGCGCCATCCATTTCCCTGCAAATCTATGACTTTTGTCATTTTTTAATGCAGAGCAATACTCCATTCTGTATAAATGCCACATTTTTTTATCCATTCATCTATTGAAGGGCATATAGGTTGGTTTCACAGTCTTGCTATTGTGAATTGTGCTGCTATGTACATCGATGTAGCAGTGTCCCTGCAGCATGCTCTTTATAGGTCTTTAGGGAATTGACCGAGAAGGGGAATAGCTGGGTCAAATGGTGGTTTCATTCCCAGCTTTCCAAGAAATCTCCATACTGCTTTCCAAATTAGATGCACCAATTTGCAGTCCCACCAGCAATGTACAAGTGTACCTGTTTCCCCACATTCTCACTAACACTTGTTGTTTGACTTCATAATGGCTGCCAATCTTACTGGAGTGAGATGGTATCTTAGGGTGGTTTTGATTCACCTTTCTCTGACTACTGGAGATGGTGAGCATTTTTTCATGTACTTGTTGATTATATGTCCTCCTCTGAGATGTCTGTGGAGGTCCTCGGCCCATTTGTTGATTGGGTTATTTGTTATCTTATTGTTTAATTTTTTGAGTTCTTTGTATACTCTGGATATTAGGGCTCTATCTGAAGTGTGAGGAGTAAAGATTTGTTCCCAGAATTTAGGCTCCCTATTTACCTCTCTTATTGTTTCTTTTGCTGAGAAACAACTTTTTACTTTGAGTAAGTCCCATGTGTTGATTCTAGTTATTAACTCTTGTGCTATGGATGTCCTATTGAGGAATTTGAAGCCCGACCCCACAGTATGTAGATCGTAGCCAACTTTTTCTTCTATCAGACGCCATGTCTCTGATTTGATATCAAGGTCCTTGATCCATTTTGAGTGAACTTTTGTGCATGCAAGAGAAAGGGATTCAGTTTCATTTTGTTACATATGGATTTCCAGTTTTCCCAGAACCATTTGTTGAAGATGCTATCCTTCCTCCATTGATGCTTTTAGCTCCTTTATCAAATAGAAGATTGTTGTAGCATTGTGGATTAATCTCTGTGTCCTCCATTCTGTACCTTTGGTCCACCCGCCTGTTTTGGTACCAGTACCATGCTGTCATTGTTACTATTGCTCTGAAATTTAGTTTGAAATCTGGTATCGCTATACCGCCTGATTCACACTTCCTGGTTAGAATTGCTTTTGATATTCTGGATATTTTATTTTTCCAAATGAATTTCATGATTGCTTTCTCTATTTCTACAAGAAATGCGGTTAGGATTTTGATTGGCATTGCATTAAACCTATAGAGAACTTTTGGGAATATCACCATTTTGATGATGTTAGTTCTCCCTATCCATGAACAGTGTATATTTTTCCATCTTCTAAGATCTTATTCTACTTCTCTTTTTAGGGTTCTGTAGTTTGCATTGTATAAATCTTTCACCTCTTTTGTTAGGTTGATTCCCAAGGATTTTATTTTTATTTTTTGAGGATATTGTGAATGGAGTGTTTTTTTTTTTCTCATTTCCGTTTCAGAAGTTTTGTCACTGATATACAGAAATGCCTTTGACTTATGAATGTTGATTTTATATCCTGCCACATTGCTGAAATCATTTCTTAGTTCTAGTAGTTTTTTTTTTTTTTTTTTTTTTGTAGACCCTTTTGGGTCTTCTATATATAGAATTATGTCAGCTGCAAGTAGTGATAATTTAAGTTATTCTTTTCCTATTTTCATGCCTTTAATTTCTTTCATCTGTCTAATTGCTCTGGCCAGTGTTTCGAGAACTATATTGAATAGAAGTGGTGGTAGAGGACATCTCTGTCTTGTTCCAGATTTTAGAGGGAATGCTTCAATTTTTCTCCATTCAGAATAATGCTAGCCTGAGGCTTAACATAGATAGCTTTTACAATGTCCAGGTAAGTTCCTGTTATCTCTAATTTTTCTAATGTTTTGAACATAAAGGGATGCTAAGGGTCTATTGTTCTTATTTATTTTTCGCAGAACCAAGCTTTAGTTTTGTAATTTTTTCAATAGTTTCTTTTGTTTCAATTTTGTTGTTTTCCGCTCTGATTTTAGTTATTTCTTGCCTTCTGCTACATTTGCTGTTGTTTTGCTCTTCCTTTTCTAGGGCTTTGAGATGAAGTGTGAGCTCATTTATTTGTTGTTCTTTCCTATTTTTGAGGAATGACGTCAAGGTGGTGAATTTCCCTCTTAAAACTCCTTTCATTGTGTCCCATAGATTCCGATATGTTGTGTCTGTATTTTCATTTATCTCGAAGAATTTTTTGATTTTCTCATTTATGTCTTCTGTAACACATTAATCATTCAGTAAAATGTTGTTCATTTTCAATGTGATGTAGGATTTTTCCTTCCTTCTTTTTCATTGGTTTCCAGTTTCATTCCATTATAATCAGATAAAATTCATGGTATTATGTCCACCACTTTATATTTATTGAGGGTTGCTCCATGGCATAAAATATGGTCTGTTTTTGAGAAGGATCCATGTGCTGCTTAAAAAAAAAGTATATCCACTTGATGATGGTTGATATAATTTATATATGTCAGTTAAGTCTAGGTTATTGATTGTGATATTGAGTTCTATAGTTTCTTTATTCAACTTTTATTTGGAGGATCTGTCCAATGGTGAGAGAGGTGTGTTGAAGTCACCCATAATTATTGTGTTGTGGTCTATTTGATTCTTGAACTTGAGGAGAATTTGTTTTATGAACGTTGCAGCACCATTTAATGGTGCGTAAATATTGATAATTTTTATGTCTTGTTGGTGAATGGTTCCTTTTAACAGTATATAATTTCCTTCATTATCCCTTTTGATTAAATTAGTCATGAAGTCGATTTAATTCGATTTGAGGATGGCCACCCCTGCTTGCTTATGAGGACCGTGTGCATGGTATATTTTTTCCCAACTTTTCACCTTCAGCCTGTGTATGTCTTTTCCATTCAGATATGTCTCCTGGAGGCAACATATTGTTGGATTTGTTTTTTGAATCCAAGTTACAAGCCTATGTTGCTTTATTGGAGAGTTGAAGCCATTAGTGTTTAGAGCTACTATTGATATATGGTTTCTACTGCCATCCATGTTTGAATATTTATCGTTTTTTTTAAATTTACTTTGTTTCTCCATGATTAGCTTTTCCCCCGCCCTCTGTCATTACTGAGGCACTTCCCACTGATGGTTTTGGTTGTTGTTTTTCATTTCTTCCTCGTGTAGTGTTTTGCTCAAGACACTTTGCAATGGTGGTTTTCTTGCTGCAAATTCTTTTAGCTTTTCTTTATCATGAAAGATTTTTATTTCGTTGTCGTACCTGAAGCTGAATTTTGCTGGATACAGAATTCTTGTTTGGCATCCATTGTCTTTCAATGTTTGAAATACGTTGTTCCAGGATCCTCTCACTTTCAGTGTCTGTGATGAAAAATAGGTTGTTAACCATATTGGTTTACCCCTGAATGTAATCTTCCTCCTTTCTCTTGAAGCTTTTAATGTTTTCTCTTTGTTCTGTATATTGGATATCTTCATAACAATGTGTCTTGGCGTTGGTCTACTGTGATTTTGTGTGCTCTGTGTCCTGTAAGCATCTTCAATTTGTATATCCGTTTCCTTTTTTATTTCTGGAAAATTTTCTGTAATTATTTCATTCAACAGGTTACTCATTCCCATGGTTTGAATCTCTGTACCTTCCTCTATCCAGATGACTCATAAGTTTGGTTTTTTTATGTTATCCCATATCTCTTGGATGTTTTTCTCGTGATTTTTTACCAGCCTTTCTGTGTTGGCTAGACTCTTTTCAAGATGATATATTTTGTCTTCATTATGTGACATTCTGTCTTCTACTTGCTCCACTCTGTTAGTGATACTCTCAATTGAGTTTTTAATTTGGTTTATCGTTTTCTTCATTTCTAGAATTATTCTTTGAATTTTTATAATCTCTATCTCCTGATAAAGAAGATTAACTTCTTCTTTTATCTGTTTATGTAATTCATTTTCAATGTGTTCTTTCACTGTATTTATTTGCTCTCTCGTATCCTCTTTAAGGTTTCATTCCATCTGTCTAAGGTATTCCTTGAGTTTTTTATATGACCATTTTTCTGATGATTCTAGGTCCTCCTGAATATTTAGGTTATCCTTCATTGTTTGTACTCCTTTTCTTTCTTGCTTTTTTATGCTGCTCATGTTACTTCTTGTTTGTTTGAGTGCTGAGTTACTGCTTATTCTTATAAATTTATTTGAAGCTTGGGAGGAAAGATATTAGAAGGGATGGGAAAAAGTCACTAAAGAGAATGAGAATAGGCAGGTAGAATTCAAGGATGAGGGAATAAGAAAATTGAAAAGAAATGAAAAGACAAAAGAAAAAAATAGAAAATAAAGAAAGAAATAATTTTTTTAAAATAATAATGATAATTAAAAATGAAAATTAAAATTTAAAATAATAATAATAATAGTAAAATTTAAAAAATAAAAACATTAAAATAAGTTAAAGAACAACAACAAAAAATGAAAATGAAAGAAAAAAAGTAAAAATAAAATAATAATAATAATAATACATGCAGTCATATAGTTCAATTAACTTCTCTTCCAGTAGGTGGAGCTGTGCTCACTGGGCCAAGCTTCTCCTCTCAATAGGTGGGAACCAATCACTGTGCAGCATCTCTTCCTCTTAGACTGGGCGGGTCTCCAATCCTGAGTGCCTAGGACCTTCTCTAGTGTTTCCTCAAGCCAGGCTCCGCTCAACTGTGACACTCACCACAATACTTGCTACACGTCAGGTCTCTGTTCCTGGTAGTCCTGTTTTCATCAACGCCTGCCACTCTTTCCCTGTTTGCCTCTCTCAGACCCTAAGTTTGTAGAGCTTGGGGCTGTTAACCCCAAGCGAATTTGCTTGCTCTCTGGTATCCATGCCCACATTAGCTGGTGTAAGAGACCTCAGTTGTCAGCACTGGTGGGAGCGGTAGCCGGGAATTCCATGCCACGAGTCCCACAGCACACATGATTTCCTTGGTCTGGCCATCTTTCTCACGGGAGACCTGGGAGGGCCACTTAAAGGAGAGCTGGAAGGGGCCCTTAATGTTTCCCCGCTGTGTGGAGAGAGATGCATAGGGAATTACACACCTGTCGTACTGGTTTCAATGAAGTTATCTCCTCTGCCCATGATGTCAGTTCTCTTCCATGGTGGTATCCCATGCAAATGGTGACCGTTCATTCCTTTTGCCAGGTGACCAATGCAACGGATGGGTCCTGACTGTGTCTCCGAAGCCCCATTTCAATTCAGTGGCCTTTTACCTCTGTAAATTCAGAAGGGCCGACCAGTTATTTCAGAGGGAATGTTAGTTCTGAGACACAAGAAGCAGGCAAATCTGAGCTTCTATGCAGCTGATCCGGGCTCTGTGTGTTTTCTGAGGGGCCCAGACTGTTCGCACCAGATCCATGTCAGGTCAGCTTTGCCTAGTGATTCTGAACAAACAGCATTTAGACAGTTTATGACTCCCTATGCCTGCGCAGCTTAAGAGGTCAGAGACTTGATTTCTCCATGTTCGCCACCATGTTGGATCTCCTATATTGCTACTTTTTAATGTCTGTGCGTGTGCGTGCATATATATATATATATATATTCTCCAGATTTTTCAAAATATGAAATATATGTGTCTTATTATACACTCCCTAAATTCATTCATATTCATATATATGGATTTATAACAAACTTTCCACAAGATTATACTCAGAAATAATCATCCACCTGAAATATATATTTCTATCCTAGTAATGAAAAGTAACTTCAAAGAATGGTGAATACAAACTCTAATATTTCTACAGATACTTACCCAGTGTAACATCAATGCAAGTAGATTCCTAGGGGACATGATGTGTATTTTGACGTTCATTTCTATTCAACACTGGTACATTACTATTTCTTCAGTTTATGCACATCATAGGATATATATTTCATCCACAAGTTAGAAAACTTATAGGCATTTGTTTAATGATCAGTCACTTCCTGCTTCAGAACACATGTATTCCTCCATGTTTCTTGACTGGTCTTTTCATAAGACTTTTTCCAATCACAATATTTTCATTTTTCATTATCTCTTATGAAGCAAAACTCAAACACCCTTCATGATAAACCATAATCCTAAAATTACCATTAGATGTATAACTGGTTGGAATGAATGATTATATATCAATATAAGATTTCTTATATATTTTTAGATATCAATTCAATTCATTATTTAAAGTGGAACCAGTTAAATTATTTATTCACAGGATGGTCTATTCATGCATTATCTCTATATTCATACACACAGGGTACACCTCTGTGTACCCCTAACACTAATGTATATGTCTTCAAAATATTGCTCCCAGAAATGGTGGAAGAAATACTCATGTCACCTGATCCACATATATATTTTATCACAGTAAAATTCTGAACAAAAAATGTAAAGGTCACACTTATGATTGTACCGAAGTCTAAAAGGAAAGTGAACATGGATAACTAAAAACATCCATGTGAAGGTTGCCTAATGCTCTCAAATGTCAATCCTATTGGTGACAACATATTTGTTTCTTCCAATGATTATATATTCAAACTAAACCCTGTTGAAAATGTCTAATCCTATAACTCACTTTATACTTTGCCTGATTTCATAATGTCTCTATTGATACCTGCTTTCCTACTTATTTTCCCCAGTTCATCGTTGTGACTGACAGAAACCCTATTGCTAAAGAACTTTTGGTCCAAATCCTATACTCACTCTTCTTCCTAAACCTACCGACTATCCATTTTGACTGGATGTTCTCTTCTACATTAAATCTACCAAGGTACAAGGTCCTGTGCTTCAAATCATACCTAGATTTCTGTTTCCATACTGATATTTCACCTCTATATTCTTGTAATTATCGCACGTTCTCAATACCATTATTCATCGCCCAGAATGATTCCTAACCTCTCAGTGGAGAAACCCTGCTTTGGGCCTTTTGCTTATAAAATCTTCTTTTGCCCTGAATGTTAGGAATGTCTTTGCCTCAGGCCACCCGTTTGTGGAGCCTGAAGAAAACAGTTTTCAAATTGAAATGAATGGGCATCACCTGTGGCTCTTTGCTTAATTACTTTGGAAAGGGATGTGTCTGAATCAGCCTCTTGGCCCTGTGTGAGGTTGTGGCTTTGATTCTCAGAACCTGATAGATCTAAAGAAAAATCCCATGTGTGCATCCAAAACCAAAATTGCCAAAGGAGCAGTCATTGCTGATGAAGTCTTTCACCTCCCTCTGTAAGTTTTTTGACCTCTATCAAGTGAGAATAGGAAAGATACACCAAGTCAATTGATGGCTCCTATTGGAAAAATTCTATCACTGATGACAGCATCAGCATAAGTACCCCAACACTACGACAATTCGCTGCAGCAGCAGATAGTTCACAATGCATACAAGTGAGTTCACAATGCATACAAGTGATACATAATCCAGGCAAGTTCTGCAAGCAGTTCAGTGATGGCTATTGCAGAATCTGTAGATTGGTTTTATCTTTGTCTTCACTGGCACTGGGATGAAAATAGGAATTCTGGCAGTAATGGCTAAAGAAAAAATTATGTAACATTCCTGAGGGCACTAAAAGAAAACAATTTTCTTAACAATTTACATTATCTTGAAGAGAATAATTAAATATAATGAAAAGGAAAAGTGAAAGTAAACAAGCACGTCTGTTAACCTCCTATTTTTTCACATATTAAGACAATCCTGAACAGTTGTTTTCCCAATTTAAATTAAACAATTTAATTCACGTGAATAAAAAAAAATGGATATATTATTTCATTAGCACTCATCATATGTGATATATGGACATACGCACATTCAAATATATAACACAAAACACAAGTGTGCACACATAATAAATACATACAACACATAATATAATAGTAAAGGCCTTATAACTTTTTACATGTGAAATCATCATTGCAATGTTTAAAAACTCTATAGTCAAAAAATAGAACTGATAAGCAAAACATTATCCTAGGTCTGTATGAGCTCAAAAAAAACAAAAGAGAACTTCATGATGTGGGAAAGGGCAATAATAAAATAGATATTGAAAAAAGCATCCCTGTTCTGTCGCAGATGTAAGGATAGCCAAACTGGAGTTTTCGATATCAGCTGTTATGGATTTGAGCCAAATCATCTTATTTTGGTCTATTGAAAGCGCTTCAGTTAAGCTCTCTGGAATCCAAATCGGCTGCTGTTCTCCTTGTGGAAACACATAAACAGACCACCGACTCCAGGCAATCACTGGGTCGGGACCTTAGTTAATCTCTCTGGAATCCAAATCGGCTGCTGTTCTTCCTGTGGAAACCAAAAAACACACCTCCAACTCCAGAAAATTAATGGGTCAGGACCTTTCCATTTTCCTGTTAGAATATCCTTCCAAAGTACCTCGGGCTTATACACATTTTTTGGACACTTATGCCTTTCTGCAGCACTAAGTCCTGAAAATCCAAATTTAAAAATTTTAGATTAAAAAGGGTTATTTTAATTTTATCTTTGCGGAATTTATATTCCTTCCCAATTCTGTCTTCTTACTTTAATGAGTACATTTTAATAGTGTGATGTGCTCTTTCAACTATGGCTTGTCCCTGTGGATTGTATGGGTTTCCTGTTATATGAGTAATGCCAAATGATGAGCAAAATGGTTTAAAAGAGGTAGAAGTATAACCGGGGGCATTATCTGTTTTTTACTGTTTTGGAATGACCACAGTGGCAAAATTTTGTAAGCAATGAGCTATAACATCTTTAGTATTTTTTTCCCCCATGAAGGGAGCCCATCAAAAATCGAGAAGAAGTATCAACTGTAACATGCAAATATTTTACTTTTCCAAATTCTGGCAAGTGTGTGACTTCCATCTGCCATATATGGTAAGGTATCAATCCTCTAGGATTGACTGTAAGATTAAAATGTGGTAAAATGGTCACACAATTTTGACATTGTTTTATTGTTTGTCTAGCTTGCTCCTTAGTTATTTTAAAATGCTTTTGTAAAGTATTAGCATTGATATGGAACTTTTCATGAAAATTTATAGCTTCTTCTAGTGTAGAGAAAATATGTATGTATGTCATGTGTAGTTTTACCTGCTAAATCATTGCCCAAACTAAGGGCTCCAGGCAATCCTGTATGTGCCAAGATATGTCCTATTAAGAATGGATCTTTTCTGTCCCAGATTAGACTTTGTATACTGGAAAGCAAAGAGAAAACAGTAGAGGAAGGGGAAATCCTACCAGCATCTTCAAGGGATACTATAGCATTAACTATATACTGACTATTGGAAAATAAATTAAACACAGAATCTTTAAACATCACCAAAGCTTATAATACTGCATTAAGCTCTACCTTTTGAGCTGATTGTTGGGGTGCTAAAAATGTAAAAATTTGATCAGGTGTAACTATTGCTGCTGTACCATTATTTGACCCATCAGTGAATATATTTGGAGCATTTATGATAGGTGTTTTTTTGTAATTTTTGGAAAAATTACAGGATGCAATGACCCAAAAGACAATAAAAGATTAGATGGTAAGTGGTTATCAAATGAAACATTAAATTTACACAGGATTATTGCCCAAGTATTTAACTCATTAGCTAATTCATCAATTTGATTCATAGTGTATGGAGTAATAATTTTATTGGGAGAAATTCCAAACACTCCCTTTGCTGCTTTTATTCCTATTAGTATTAATTGTCCCTAAGCCTCAGGATACCTAGTAATAATAGTGTTAGAAGAATAAGATAAATGTATCTATAATAATGGACCTTCTTGCCAAAATACTCCTGTAGGAATATTTTTATGTTGGTAGCACAATGAATAATAGAGGCATTATTTTATCAAATCTATCCAAATGCATATTTCCCATATATGTTTCAATGATTTTTAATGCCTTTCTTGCTTCAGGCATTAACATTCTGGGTGAATTTGGATCAGATGGACCTTTTAGGATATCAAATATAGGTCCCAACTCTCCTGTTGGTATACCTAGATAAGGCCTATCCAATTAATGTCTCCTAATAACTTTTGAAAGTCATTAATTGATTTGAGTTGATCTACTCGTATTTGAATTTTTGGTGGACTGACCATGGTTGAGGATAATAGAACTCCTAAATAATTAATTGGAAAATTTAATTGTACTTTATCAATTGATATCCCTATATTATAATTTTTTAATAAGTTTGTAAGTGTGGCATAACATTCTAGCAATGGGTTTTTAACTTGTGTGCTAATAACACATCATCCATATTGTGAAATATTTGTAGTTCAGGATTTTGATTTCTAAGTGGCTGGATTACTTTGTTAACATAAATTTGACAAATAGTTGGGCTGTTAGCCATCTCTTGAGGGAATACTTTCCACTCATACCTCTGATCAGGACCTTCATGATTCAGTGCAGGGATAGTAAATGCAAAACTTGGACTATCCTCAGGAAGAATTGGAAATGAAAAAAAAAATCTTTAATATGTATAACTTAAACATACCAAGTTTTTGGCAAAGCAGACAATTGAGGAATCCTTGATTGAGCAGGTCCCAAAATAACCATCTCATTATTAATGGCTCTTAAATCTTCCAATAATCTCCATTTACCAGATTTCTTTTTGATGACAAAAATGAAAGTATAATGGGGAGATACAGAAGGTTGTATATGTTCTTCCGCTAATTGTTGTTTGACCAGGAACTGGGCTGCTTGTATCTTTTCTTTAGTCAGGGTCCACTGAAGAAGCCATACTGGTCTTTCTGATTTCCAAGTAATTTTTATTGTCTCAGTGGCCCTTTCTGAAAATCCAACCCATGTCTGTCTGTTGCTTGGTCTATTTGTATTGGTGCTGATATACCTTGATCTTGTTTTTCTAATCTTTTTCCTTTCCTAAAACCTTCTCTAGCCATAATAGTGGGTGCATTTTGATTGATGTTATTTGTTAATGTCAAACCTAATTGATCTAGGACATCTCATCCCCATAAATTTACGGGAAGATGATCCAATACATATGGCTGTATAGTTCTTTCACATTCTTCAGGATCCTTCCAATCCAATGCCATTGCACTTCTATGGGGATTAGTTGCCACTCCTAGGTCTCAAAGTATTTTAGTGTACTGTTGTAATGGCCAATGTTTTGGCCATTCTTGATGAGAGACGATGCTAACATCTGCACCTGTATCAAGTAGCCCATTAAATTCATGTCCTTGAATAATTAGTTTTAGCCTGGGGCGAGAATCTAAATTTAAAGAAAGCATAACCAAATCTACACCTGTGGAGCCTAATCCCTTGGAACCTCTTTCTACAGCACGACTGGAAAATTTATCATGCAGACTGAGTATTATTAGTAACTGTGCTATTCTATCTCCTGGTGAAATTACTGATATGTCCTTTGGAGAACTGGGTATAATTTTATTTCACCTTCATAATCGGGATCAATTACCCAAGGACTTATCATAAGTCCTTTTAGATTAGAAGAGCTGCGTCCCAATAATAAGCCTACCGTTCCTTTGAGAAGAGGTCCTCTCACCCTGTGTGAATGATTTGAACCCCCATCTCTACAGTTAGTACTGATCTGACGGAGGTGCAGATATCTAACCCTGCGCTCCCTCTGATTTGTCTGATGAGGCGTCTGATGGACAATGTGTCCTGGTCACTACACTGATGGGGTTGCTGGGTTCCTCCAGTGCTCTGTATATTTGTGGTTTGGGGCCCCAGAGCATTGGGCTCCCCTGTCCATTTTTTGGCAATGGAGCCCGATGCCTTTCTCCATGATATCGTGGATAAACAGCTAGTCCTTGTTCATTTTTGATAATGAAGTACCCTCTATGGTGGTTTGAGAACGGCATTCATTAGCCCAATGTCTCCCTCTATGGCATCATGGGCAAATACCCACGTATTCTACTCCTTTGGTACCTAGTTTTGTTAAACCCTCTTCCTATGGAGCAATTCCTTTTAAAATGTCCTGTTTGTTCACAATTGTAGCATGTTCCTGGTCTGGCATCTAAAGCCTGTTTTACTGCAGCTGCCACAAATTGCCCTTGTTCATTGATGTCTCTGGCATCTAAAGCCTGTTTTACTGCAGCTGCCATGACTTTCTCTTATTCATTAATGTCTTTACATAATTTAATATATGTGTTTAAATCTTCATGTTTCCATGGTCTAGTGATATCTCTGCACCAACGATTCGCTTGGTCATAAGCCAGTTTTTTATTAATGGCATTGCTTGTTCTGTATTCCCCAAAACTCTGGTAGCTGTTTGAATAAGCCTATCTACAAATTCAGTGTAAGATTCATTAGCTCCTTGTATTACCTTAGATAATTGACCTTGTAAACCTCCATGTCGTTGTAAAGTCTTCCATGCCCTAACCGCCTCTGCAGCAATTTTTGCGTATACGCCAGGATCATATGCAATTGGTTGCTGCTGATCCTCATAAGGTCCCTTTCTAACAACATATCTAGATTTCTCTGAGGATAACCAGTTTCTGCATTACGCCTAGCCGTCTCCTTGCAAAATTCCTCATTGGCAACCTTCCATAAAAGGTATTGACCTCCATTTAGCACAGCTTTACACATATTAGCCCAATCTACTGGCGTCATATTCAATTTGTTAATGGATTCGACCAAGCTTACAATGAAGGGTGCTTGAGGACCATAGGTTGTTACAGCCCCTTTTAGCTGTTCACTATTTTGAAATTTAAAGCATGGTGAATTCGCTGCCCTCCTACCTCAAAATCAGGGCATGTTCATACTTGAGATCCTGTCTCAGGATCCGAACTATCAACTGTGGGGTTTGGGGGCCTCCCAGCATATGGAGGTGGCCTTGTTATTTGGACATTTACATCCTCTGGTGATAGAAAGGTGTTAGTAACAGTCTCCTGTAGAGGAGGCACTGTTGGTTGGACATTTACGCCCTCTAGTGATAGAAAGTTGTTAGTAGCAGTCTCCTTTTGTAACTTTGCCCCTGATTGCTTTTTCTGCCCTAAGCTTTGTTCTTCTATCTTTGTCTGAACTGAAGTCTTTGGACTAAGCAAACCAGATATGAACGTCCTCAATGGCAATGTGCCAACTGGCAGAGTCCCTGGGCTGTTCTTTTACCCCCTTTTAAATCTTCACCATGATGGTTCCATTATGGTATATTTAACAACTCCTTAAAAATCCATGGGCTACATTTTTGTATTGTATCAACGTATGCCCTGACTGTTCTTGACTTTACTGAGATGCCTCCTTCCTCTAACAATTTACTTAACACTCTTTCAGTTTGTTTTTTTTACTAATTTCTGATCCCGTATTTCTACTATAATACAACCCAACAAGACGATGCCAAACAAAACCGAGACAGAATAAAATAAAAAGGGAACAACAAAAAGTCATTATAGCCTTTATATCCTACTGACATGTGCATCCGTCCTTTCTCCCTATCTGTTCCTCAGAAGTAAATAATTTTTTCTCAGATGTGAGCGGTTTTTCGTCCATCTCACTCATCTCCATGGACAGGCAACAAAAGTGAAGCAAAACAAAAGAGGAATCTTAAATGGCTACCCATCCTCTCGCCCTTCGCTCAGGGGCGAGCAGTTTACCTTATCACGTACCCTCAGTGGCTCCCCGTGCAAGCCATAAAAATGCTGCAGTCTGGCTGGGCACGATTCAAGAGCCACTTTTCAAAAGAAACAAACTTTATTTTTAGAACCACACATGCCAAACAAAACAGCTCCTCAGGAAAAACCCTCAGAGCCCAACTGCCACCACTGGCTTCCTTGCAAAGTTTCTTTCACACCCACAAGCCTCTCCACCTCCCACAATCCTCCTGCTCTTGAGGCTATTTAGCTGGGTCAGGTGGGTGGAGCCAAAAAAGTCCCACAATGAGCAGCTCTGTGGTCTGAAAGGGCAGGGAAACTGCCCAATGAGCATCACCGCAGAGGAGCCAATCAGCTAGATGTTGCTGGGGCAGCTGTGAGCCAATAATCATCTGGCAGGGGAATGTTGCTGGTAGCTGGAAGTTTAATGGGGCCCCTTAAGCTGTGGCTTTCAACAAATTGGTGTCTCCTTTCTCTGTAGACTATTCAGCACGTGTATTTTTATATGCAAATATAGAATCCTACCTGTTATCACACGTACATTATTGTGAGGTTGCTGACTAGGCAGATACAAGTTATGAGAAGAGATCACTCCTCTTAAATACTGTTGGAATTGAAAATTCAACCTATGGGTGAGTTGCTAGTAGAACAACATTATATATAGATCCATTTTCAGTGAAATCAATATTTTTGCACCTGTGGATGATACATATTTCATGATGAATTTCGATTGGCAAATATATTGCTAGTTTTAATGTCTGTCTGTGTGTGTGTGTGTGTGTGTGTGTGTGTGTATATATATACTCTCCAAATTTTTCAAAATATGAAATATATGAATCTTATTATACACTCCTTAAAATCATTCATATTTATGTATGTGGATTTATGATCAACTATTCACAAGATTATTCTCAGAAATATTCATCCACCTTAAATACAGATTTGTTTCCTAGTACTGAAGACTAACTTCAGTGAATGGTGCACACAAATCCTAATATTTCTACAGTAAAACCTAGTTCAACATCAATGCAAGCATTTTCCTATGGGACATGATGTGTATTTTGCAGTTCATTTTTATTAAACAGTGGTACATTACTATTTCTTCAGTTTATGCACATCATATGATATATATTTCATCCACAAGTTCACAAATTTATAGGCATTTGTTTCAATTTCAATCACCTCCTGCTTCAGAACACATATATTACTCCAGGGTTCTTGACTGGTCTTGTCATGAGACTTCTTTCCAAACACATTATTTTTGATTTTCATAATCATATTTGAAGCAAAACTCACACACTCTTCATGATAAACCATAACCCTAATATTACCGTTAGATGTATAACTGTTTGTAATGAATGTATGAATATCAATTTAAGATTTCCAGTATATTTTCAGATATCAAATCAATCCACTATTTAAAGTTGGAACCAGTTATATTATTTATTCACAGTATGGTCTATTCATACATTATTTCTATATCCATTGACACAGGGTACTCCACTTTTTTCCCCCAATATTTATACGTCTTCAAAATATTGCCCCCAGTAATGGTGGAAGAAATGCTCATGTCACCTGATCTACATATAAATTTTAACACAGTAATATTCTGGACACAGAAAGCAAAAGTCACTCTTATGATTGTAGCAAAGCCTAAAAGAAAAGTGAGCATGGATTACTAAAAATATCCATGTCCCGGTTTCTTAATGCTGTAAAATGTAAATCCTATTGATAAATCCTATGTATTTGTTTCTTTCTAAGATTATATATTCAAACTCAACCCTGTTCAAAATGTCTAATCCTATCCCTCACTTTATACGTTGCCTGATTTCTTAATGTCTCTATTGATATCTGCTTTCCTACATATTTTCTGCATTTCATCATTGTGTCTCACTCTTCACATGTGCTGATATTTACATTCACTCTCTTATTGAAAACCAATTGCTAAAAATCTTTTGGTCCAAATCCTATACTCATTGTTGTTTCTAAACCTAGAGAATATCGTCCTAAACCTACGGACTTTCCCTTTGTGACTGGATGTTCTCTTCAACTTTCAATCATCCAAGGTACAAGGTCCTATGTCATTGTATATCGATTTATCTGAGACATCTGTGCAGAACATAATTCAAAGATAAGTAACCCACTCAATGGCCCAATGCCCATCTGAGCTTCAAATCCTGCCTAGATTTCTGTTTTCATACTTTTATTTTACCTATATATTCTTGTAAATATTGCAGATTCCCAGAATGAATATTCATCCTGCAGAATGATTCCTAACCCAAATCGAACGTGTTATTAACCCTAACCATACACTGTTTCCTCAATCTAACTTTACAGAAGAGCAGGGACAGTGTGACCAGGAAAGTCTCATTGGAGAAACCCTGCTTTGGGCCTTTTGCTTACCTATTTTTCTGTTGCCCTGAATGTCAGGAAGTTCTTTACCTCAGGCTAACCCTTTGTAAAGCCTGAAGAAAACAGTTTTCAAATGGAATTGAATGGGCATCACCTATGGCTCTTTGCTTAATTTCTTTGGAAAGGGATGTGTCTGAATCAGCCTCTTGGCCCTGTGTGAGGCTGTGACTTAGATTCTCAGCACCTGATGGATCTAAAGAAAGATCCCATGTGTGCATCCAAAACCAAAATGGCAAAAAGTTCACTCATTTTGGATGAAGTATCTTCCCTTCCTCTATTAGATTCCTGACCTCCATCAATTGAGAATAGGGATTTTTTGGGTCATATGAGTTCTTCAATCCCTAAAGAGGTGCTTGGGTTTCTCATGATTCCAATTCACATAAAGAATCTGTCCCTATCAATCAGAAGTAGTCAGTCAATATTGCTCCCAGAAATGGTGGAAGAAATACTCATGTCACCTGATCTTCATATACATTTATTCACAGAAATATACTGGACACTAAATTCAAAGTTCACATTTATGATTGTACCAAAGCCAAAATGGAAAATTAACATGGATTACTAAAATCATCCATGTCCAAGATTACTTATGCTCTCAAATGTCAATCCTATTGATGACTACATATTTGTTTCTTCCTAAGATTGCATATTCAAACTCAACCCTTTGAAAATGTCTAAGCCGATCTCTCACTTTTTACTTTGCCTGATTTCATAATGTCCCTATTGATATCTGCTTACCTACATATTTTTCCCACTTCATCATTGTGACAGACTCTTCACATGTGCTGACATTTAAATTCATTTTCTAACCGAAACCCTATTGCTAAAGAAATTTTGTTCCAAATCATACGCTCACCCTTTTTTCTATACCTACCTACTATCTTCCTATTCCTACTGACTATCCCTTTTTGACTGGATGTTCCCTTCTATATTCAATCATCCAAGGTACAAGGTCCCATGCCATTGTATATTGATTTATCTGAGACATCTGTGCAGAATGTAATTCAATGCTAAGTACCACAATCAAGGGCCCAATGCCCTTCTGGGCTTCCAATCTTACTTGGATTTCTGTTTTCATACACACTGTTCACCTCTATATTCTTATAAATTTCGCAGGTTGCCAATACCATTATTCATCCACAAAATGATTCCTAACCCAAATTGAACCTGTTATTAACCCTAAACATACATTGTTCCCTCAATCTTACTTTACAGAAGAGCAGGGACAGAGGTGGTCTTATAATACTGGAATGTAGGGATCCTCTACCTGCTGAGAACTTCAAAGATCCATGCTGAAAGGATCCCTGGAGAATATGTAGGCAGTTATGAAGGACCTGAGAGAGCACAAGTCATCTTCCATGGCAAACAACCTGGTCAGGATGAAGGGTTGTGTCTTAATCAGCCTCTCTCTTCTTAATGTAGAGAAGATGGACCAAATCAAGCCTGTATGGAGAGCTGTTCCCAGGTGCCTATGGTTGATATACCATTTTAACTTGTGAAATTGTCACATTAGGTAGGGGAAGCCTCCATCTCATGGGACCCTTGGAAGCAACTGTTAGGACAAAGTGGTTCCCAAGGCAGTGACTTCATTCAGATCCTGAAGGAAGTAACCTCACCTCACTTCCTCGGTGATGGAAATTGACATCCAGGAAGCCAAGCACACAGAGCCTGTCCCAGTCCCACTCCCAGTGGTGTCACTAGTTTTGAATTACCAAGGACAGAGTCAGTCTATCTTGGTACCTACAGATGTGAGAATGGCCATATGCCAGGAAAGCTCTGAAGAGGGGGCTTGTATGAGAAAAGAGATAGTGGCTCACCACTGGCTTCTGACAAGTCTCAGTGAAGAAACCCTGCTTTGGTACTTTTAATTACCTATTGTTCTGTTGCTCTGAATGTCAGGAAGTTTTTTGCCTCAGGCCACCCCTTTGGGAAGCCTGAAGAAAAGAGTTTTCAAATGGAAATGAATGGGCATCATCTGTGGCTCCTTGCTTAATTGCTTTGGAAACGGAGGTGTCTGAATCAGCCTCTTGCCCCTGTGTGAGGCTACGGCTTAGATTCTCAGCACCTAATGGATCTAAAGAAACATCCCACGTTTGCATCCAAAACCAAAAAAGCCAAAAGAGCAGTCATTGTGGATGAAGTCTCTCACCTTCCTCTGTAAGGTTCCTGACGTCCATCTATGAGAATAGGGATCCTTTGGGTCCAATGAGTTCTTCAAAGCCCTGCAGAGACTAGACCATACGTTCATAGGTTTCTCATGACTCCAATTAACATAAAGAATCTAAACCCCACAGTCATTAGGCCTCAAAATGGAGAATCAGAGCAGTATTAAGGGCAGGCCTCTTTGATCACTCCTGGTTCACAGGAAGGGTGTCCCAGCCACACTGACTTTAGGCAAATGGGGGCAAGGGACCTTATTTTGGATACTGTCTTTGGCTGTGCCCCTCATGAAAAACTACATCCTGAGGTTATGATGAGTGTCTATATGAAAGAAGATGAGGGCCATGTGGAAGTGTTTTGCTTTTAATTGTGGTCATTTTTGTGGCTGTTGGAAAAGATGATGGGTCCACCTGGTCTTGAACACTGGTGTGATTCCCCTTAGAGACTGAGTTATGGAATGGACCTCAAAGAAGTATTGCCATGTATTGTTTTGGGATTTTAGGATGCCACGCATGAGAGTTGCCCTTGGAAACTGAGATCTAGGCCCAGGGTGGCTTTCCACAGAGCACTGGGAATCTCAGGAAGAATATCACATGATTTTATTCTTAAAGAATTGGCAGCCATAGTTGCAAGTCAAAACACAAATTGACCACACATTGTAGACCTCAAACGCCTGGCTTAATGTGACCTTTTTGCCTGTCTTTGGGAAGCCTTGCCTGTTAGAGTTCTCCAGAGCTTTTATTGAAATGAGCTTCCTCTCCATTTAATGGTTCCTGAATGAATTGAAACCCACAGTGCCTCCAACTTCATCCTTGACAAATGCCTGATAAAAAACATGAAATTTTTGAAATTCCCATGACCACTTCGCACTGTAGAATCTTTGGATGTCCTATTGATGATCATGAGTGTACCAGACAGTGCCTGATTGACTGGGTTTCATGAAAATGGTGTAGAACAGAGATGGCAGTAATTTGGAGCCTGCTGAGTAGTTGGCCTAGAAAAGTGGTGTGAAGGTGTGTGTTAAAACATCTGTGGTTGGGTGATGTGGATCTGCCATTGGCTTTCAAATGGTTTGTGACTGACATGGTGCAGCCCCCAGACCCTTGTATGTAAAGGCATGTTGTTATATGGAGAGGTTTCAGTGCAATGTTTAGAATCAGATTGCTAAGGTGAAGGGGGCAAGCTATGTGGGATAGAAGCCTGATTGGTGCATTCTCCTGCAGACCCTTACCCACCACATGTGACAGAACTCTTTTCAGTACTGTGTCCCAGTTGAACTCTTCGTATTTCATGAAGCAAATACCAAACTTCCAGTGCAGCTGCAAGAAACACAACAAAATTGGAGGATGAGCAAATGGCTTCCAAACTGGAAGACACTTAGCCCCCAGGGACAACAGTTTACCTACAAAAAGAGAATTCAGCACTGCTGCCTCATGTCCTTTGGAAAATAAGAAACCATGTCCTCCAGGTAACATACATGCAGACCCAGCTTAATGGTCTCACTACAAAGGGAGCTAAAGCTCCTGACAACAACATATATTTTAAGTGCCCAACCTCAGAGGCAGTTTCTCAAGAAGTCTTTAGTCCAGCAGAGCTCCATGTTTGTGGAGTTTTACCCTCTCCCTTATATTTGGAAACTCCTCTACCACCTCCAAAGTTGTGAACTCCTGAGCATTTTCCATTCTTGATGTGTATTCACAGATTTTCTAACTCTTCTCCTCTAATTGTGTCTTAGTTGGGGTGAAGGTAATGTCAAGGCATTGTTCTGAATGAGAGTGTGAAGATTTTTGGGTAGCACATATTTACATACACATTGGATTCTTTCTCCAATTTTTCATTTGAAATACTGAATCCCTGACTGTAAGGGGTAGAAGGAATTCTTTTTCAAAGAATAGCCTGACACTTACAAGAAACAGCCCCCAGGGAGACATCCTGTCTGGGAGACATCCTGTAGTCATCTGTGTTCCTGAGACATCCTGTGGCCATCTGTCTTCCTGAAATATTCTGAGGTTATCTCACCTTGTGAAGACATCCAGGAACTGCCGATAAGAGAGCTTTCAAATCTCCAGCATATAAATTCCCCTGTGTGAACAATAAAAGTTTGCATCTTGATCAGAACTCTTGTCTTGCTGTCATCTCTCATGTCTCTTGTCCCTTCATTCCTCCCCATCTAGGTTCGCTACCCACGTTGATGTGTCCTGCAGGCTGGGACAACTGGCGCCCAATGACTGGGGCTCGAGCCTTTGACTGAGGGGGAACCCCGTCCTCCTGGAAGATTTGGACAAGTGGAGCTCACGATTGCCTCAGCAGACACCACTGAGAGACAGATCCAGGAGGAGAGTGGGGATGACGCACAGTGAGTGACACACCATGGGAAAAGCAATTTTGTCACATGATTTGTTTTTGTCAGGCCAAAATGAATCCTTAAATACATGGGGGCACGTGTTAAGAAAAATGACTTAAAATTTTTCTTTTCATACATTGAAAAATTGTTTCCATGGTTTCCCCTTGAAGGGACCATTGATGGTAAAAGATGGCTTAGAGTAGGAGACATTTTAAAAGATTATAATGAATCCTTTGGCCCAGAAAAAGTGTCTGTTCCTACCTTTTCTTTCTGGAAATAAATTAGTGAAATTCTTAAAAGTTCACCCTTTGACAATGGTACCTTAATACTTGTCAGGATTGGGGAAGAGACTATACAAAAGACCTCTCGTCCCTTCTCGGCATGCCCATCAGTTAGTATAGACATAGACCCTTCTTAGTCTCCCCAGGACCCTGGGAACCTTCCTGATCTTCCTCAAAATTCCACCCTAATGAATAAGGCTCCAATGGTTTCCAACAGCCTTTATGCAGTTTTAAATCCCAGAGAAACATTGACCCCTGGGGAGGAGGCTACCTTGGAGAAGGAAGCAGCTCGCTACCATTCAGAAGACCCGCCACCTCTCAGGACCCTGCCACAGCCTATAGGACTTACACATTCCCGTCCCTCCTATATCCCTCCTGCCTTTTGTGCTCTGGCCCTTCAGGGGCCAAATGTCCCCCCAGATATTTTTTCCCCACTTCCCTTGCCTAATCCGGCTCCCTTGAGAGAGTCTCTCCAACATGGATGGGAACAGATCCAATTTTTAAAAGAATAAAGATCCCTTGACTCTGAGCTCTCTCCATTAGCCTTAGGAATGGAGTCAACACAAGCTGACCCACAGTGGTCTAATACAAAGGCGAAGCCGCTCCATCGGCCTGTGCTCGCCTTCCCAGTCACCAACAGCCAGATAGATAAGCCTGCTCAGGCTGAGGTCAAAGACTTACAAGAGGATCAAGAGGAGAAAGCGGAGGAAATGGATCAAGGAGATCAGGACTTAGAGGATGAGAAGTTCACCCCTAGGCAGGAAGGAACCCAGAGTGTCTACAAAAAATTTAGCCTCCATTTTCTTGAAAAACTTAAAAAGGCTTGTGCTCACTATGGCCCCACTGTGCCCTACACGTTGGCTTTATTAGAAAGCCACAACACACAATTTCTTACTCCCAATGATTGGAAATTTTTAGACCGAGCTGCCCTCAGTGCCGGAGACTTCCTACTATGGAATGCAGATTTCAAAGAGCCCTGTCAGAAACTGCTCAAAAAAAATTTAACAAAGGCCTCCTCTAAATCCTGGACTTATGTTAAGCTAGTGGGCAATGCAACTTTTGACACTAAAACTAAACAGGCACGTTTCCCTGCTGGACTTTTTGCGCAGATTTAGATGGCTGGCTTACATACTTGGAGACGCCTCCCTGAAAGGGCCTCGGCTATCACTTCCCTGGCCAGAATTCGACAAGGGCCCGACGAGCCTTATAGCGACTTTGTTCCCCGGCTTAACCTAGCTGCGGAATGCTTGCTTGGACCAAGCGAAAGCGAAAGCACCTTTGTAAAACATCTTGCCTTTGAAAACGCCAACCCAGCATGTCAGGATGTTCTTCGACATCATAAGGATAAAGGGAAACTTTCTGACTTTATTAGAGTCTGTGCAGGGGTGGGTGCAGCCCATGCCATGGGTCTCACTTTAGTGCTCCCTTTACCAAGGCCTTTTACAATCCTGGCTCACGTATTTGCTTTACTTGTAAACAACCAGGCCATTTTGCACGCAAGTGTCCGACAGGCAAACAAAGAGTAAGAATAGCGTCTCCTCAAACTGGAGCTAAACCGCCCCCAGCTACACTTTGTCCTTGATATGGTAAAGTTCATCACTGGGCCAGTGAGTGTAGATCAATGACAAATGCCCTCGGACAGCCTATTTCTTCCTGCTTCTCAGGAAACTCCCTGGGGCAATAAGGTTTGTTCCCTTCCAAACTCCCAACCTACCTCAAAATCCTTCTCCACAATTGGCTCCCTCCAACTACCCACTCCAGGCAGTGCAGGATTGGACCTCTGTACCACCACTGATACAACATTAGACTCAATGCAAGGGCCCCAGATAATACCAACTGGAATTATGTGTCCCCCTCCATCTCATACGTGTGCCCTTCTTCTTGGAAGAGCCTCTACTACCTTAGAAGGTGTTCAGGTCTTCCCTGGCATTAATGATAATGATTTCACTGGATTAATAAAAATACTGGCCACAGTTATTAATAGAGTTGCGGCCATCCCAGGAGGAAAAAGTCTTGCACAATTAATACTCCTTCCCTTAGATTAAGGGGCACTTCCACCACCCAAACCTACTGTGGGGGACTGCCTCCTTGGGCTCCTCTGAGGTATATTGGGTTCATCCCATTTCTCATAATAAACACACCCTTACCTTACTTATTGAAGGAAAGGAATTCCAAGCAATTTTAGTTACTGGAGTTGATGCGACAATTATTTCTCAAAAATTCTGGCGATCAGGTTGGCCCCTCACCCCATCCTTGACTGACCTTAAAGGGATAGGAAAGTCAAAAAATCCTCTGGTCAGCTCTACTGCTCTTAGCTGGACTGATAAAGAGGGTAATAAGGGAACTGTCACTTCTTTCGTTGTTCCTGACCTCCCTGTTTACCTATGGGCCCTAGATATTTTGAGTCAAATGGAAGTTATTCTTGCTAGTCCCAATTCCATGGTGACTCATCAAATGCTCCGTATGAATTTTGTCCCTGGTACAGGCCTTGGGAGGCTGAGACAAGGACTGGTGGGGCTTATACAACCCATAAAAAAAATACATATGGACTTAGATATTTGGATTTTTAGTGTCAGTCCCTGACCCTCCTGTACCCCATGCAGATAAAATTATTTGGGAGACTCAGACTCTTGTGTGGGTGGATCAGTGGCCCCTTACCCATGAAAATTTGGAGGCTGCCTCCATGTTAGTGAAGGAACAGGTGGCAGCCCGCCATGTAGAGCCCTCAACCTCACCATCGTACACTCCTATTTTTTGCTATCAAGAAAAAATCAGGCAAGTGGTGCCATTTACAAGATTTGTGTGCCATTAATAAAGTTATACTCCCGATGGGAGCACTACAGCCAGACATTCCCACACCAGTGGCTATTCACAAAAACTATTGTAAAATGGTTATGGACTTAAAAGTTTGCTTTTTTATCATTCCTTTACATCCTGAGGATAGACCCTATTTTGCCTTTAGTCTTTCTTGCATTAATATTCAGGGCCCTATGCAGAGACTTCAATGGAAGGTTCTTCCCCAAGGTATGGCCAACAGCCCTACTCTTTGCCAAAAATAGGTTGCTCAAGCAGTAGACCCTGTGAGAGAGTGAGGGCCACAAATTTATATTTTACATTATATGGATGATTTGTTAATTGCTGCACCTAATACCCATGACCTTAATAATTGTTACTTGGACTATTACAAAATCCTCACTACCTTGGGACTACAGATAGCTCCTAATAAGGTTCAAACACAGGACTCTTATAAGAGTTTGGGCCTTAAAATTCTAGAAAATCAGATCCAAATTTCTAAAATACAAGGACGTGTGGACCATCTTCACACCCTTAAAGATTTTCAGAAATTACTGAGGGATATTCAATGTCTAATAACATATTTAAAATTATCCACTTGTGTACTTTTGACCCTTAATGATATTTTGAGAGGTAATTTCCACCCCTCCTCCCCTCAAAATCTTACTCCCAAGGCATGACAGGCATTAAACCAAGTAACAGAAGCCATTGCCCAACAATTTGTTACACAAATTTCTTATAACCTTCCTCTGGTTCTGGTTATTTTACACACTCCTCATACACCCACAGGAATATTTTGGCAGCCAGATCCACATTTTAAAAATAAAGACTGCCCCTTGTTTTGGGTCCATTTACCCACCACATCCTCGAAGGTTATTACTGTTTATCTTGCTCAGGTAGCTTCTATTATTTTTAAAGGTCATTTGATTTCTCTACAACATTTTGGCAAACACCCTGATAATATTTTTATTCCATATACTAAGGACCAAACCCAATTTTTACTAGAGACAAGGGATGAATGTGGTATTGCCCTATCAGGCTTTTGGGAACAATTTATCACTACCTCCCCAAAGACCCCCTTTTACATTTTGTCCAGTTACATCCATTTTCTTTTCCTGAAATTACTCAAAAGGCTTCCATTCCTCAATCCCTTACTGTCTTTACAGACAGTTCCTGTAATGGCCGAGCGGTCTTTGTTGTCAATAACAAGCCTACCACCTTTGATACTGTCTATCAGTCACCACAGTTTGTGGAATTGTTTGACATAACACAAGTTTTTATAACATTTTTTATAATCCTGTTAATATTTATAAAGACAGTGCCTACATTGCTCATTCTGTGCACCTGCTGGTGATTTCACCCCCCATTAAGGCTTCTAACAATGCGGCCTTTCTGTTTCACCAGCTTCAGCAGCTAATTCAGGCCAGACAACACCCATTTTTCTTAGGACACATCAGGGCACACTATGATCCTCCCAGCCCTCTAATTCAAGGTAATGCCCAAGCTGATGCAGCAACTCGTTCCATCTTTCCAATTTTTGTTGGCTCCATTCAAAAGGCCATGGAGTTACACAATATACACCATTTAAATTTCCAGAGCCTTTGATTACTTTGTAAAATTACCAGCAACAGGCACGAGAAATAGTAAAAGCATGCCCTGGTTGTGCTGTCTCCCTCCCCATTCAACACTTGGGAGTTAACCCCCGAGGATTACTGCCCGATCAGTTTTGGCAAATGGATGTTACTCATTTTCTTGAATTTGTAATAACCAAATATATACACGTTTCTGTAGATACCTTCAGCGGCTTTATTTTGCATCACCACATTCTGGAGAGGCTACCAAAGATGTCCTTTCTCATCTTGTTTCAGCCTTTTCTGTTATGGGTAAACCAATACATATTAAAACAGATATTTATCCTACATTTACCATTGCCAAGTTTAAACAGTCTTGTGCTACCTTGCAAATTTGTAATACTACTAGAATCCCATACAACCCTCAGGGCCAAGGCATTGTGTAACTTGCCCACCTTAACTTAAAAACTTGGCTATCCCTCCTTAAGGCTTCCTCCCTTGTATTTACAACACCCAGGCATCGCCTTAACAATGCATTATTTGCCCTTATTTTTCTTACCCTAGACAATGAAGGCGATTCGGCAGCAGACAGACACTGCCATCCCTCGTCCAATTCTGTTCGCCCACCTGTTATGTGACACAATCCACTTACAAATAAATGGAAAGGCCCAGATCCTGTCCTCATCTGGGGAGGAGGCTCAGCTTGTGTTTTGGACCAAGATCAAACAGCCCCAAGATGGTTACCAGAACTCCTGGTTAAACAGGTTAATGACTTACCTCAAAACAGGGACAGAGGCACTCCTCATGAGGACAAAATTTCCTCTTTTTCAGATGCAGCCAACAATCTGCCAGCCTTGGAATAACAGTTCCTGTGGGCACAGGTACACTGGCTTAGGCACGTCTATTCACTCTTACCATCGCCTCTCTGAACAAATTATAAACTCTATCAGGAACAACTGATAAAAACTCTATCAGGAACCATTAAAGATTTGCAGGACCAAATAGACTCCCTGGCAGAAGTGTTCCTTCAAAAAAGACGAGGCTTAAATTTGCTGACAGCTAACCAGGGAGGTATTTGCTTGGCCTTAGGGGAACGATGCTGCATTTATGCCAATAATTCTGGCATAGTATGCACTAAAATTAAGCAGCTTCAAGAAGATCTAGAAAAGAGATGAAGGGAAATATTTGAAAATCCCCTCTGGACTGGGCTTAATGGATTTTTACCCTACCTTCTTCCCCTATTAGGCCCTTTGTTGGGTTTACTTTTAATGGTGTCCCTAAAACCCTGCATTATAAACAGGCTGGTACAATTTATTAAAGAACAGATTAATATTTTGGCCTCTAAGCCCATACAGGTCCACTATCATTGCCTGGATATGGAAGACCGTGCTGCCAACATTTAAAAGGATATTCTACCCTCCTCACAAGCTTATTTCTTAAGTTTACATGCCCACAGATCTCGCTTTCTTACATAAAACTCTAAGTAACAGCTCTGACCATCGATCTTCTGCACTTGCCATAAGGGTTCGTCCTCCATGGGCCGCTCCACTTGGGGGAGGACGCACCCATGGAGTGAGGACGTTAGGGCATAATAACGGAGGGTGCAGGAAGGACTGCAGGAGGATGGATCCATGGTTCCCAAAATCCAAGTCTTCTGAGTGACACGCTCTGGTGCATGGCAGTTGGCATGCTTCCCCCTCAAAGCCGTCTCCTCAAAAAACATGCCAAGGCCACCACGAAATCTAGTAAACATGCTCGATCAGATCAGGAGATATTCTAAGGCCTGCTAGAGAAACAGAGCCTCTATAACCCCTAAAACATTGGCCTGTAAGGTATGGTCAAATATTTTATATAAGAAAGGGAGGAGATGTCAGGGGCTAGAAGGAAGTTCTCCTTCAAAGAATAGCCTGACACTTACAAGAAATAGCCCCCTGCGAGATATCCTGCCTGGGAGACATCCCGCAGCCATCTATCACCCTGAGACATCCTGCAGCTATCCGTCTTCCTGAAATATCCTGAGGTTATCTCACCCTGTGAAGACATCCAGCAACTGCCGATAAGAGAGCTTTCTCATCCGCAGCATATAAATACACTGTGAGAACTATAAAAGTTTTCAGCATGATCAGAACTGTTGTCTTGCTGTCATCTCTCATGACTCTTTTCCCTTCATTCCTCCCCAACAAGGTTCAACGCCCACATTGAAGTGTCCAGCCGGCCCGGACACCTGACACTAAACCATAACCTACTAGACTCTGACTACTAATACTAATATGATGGAGAAAAATAATCCAACAGAATGGAAATGCAAGCAGTACAGATGAGGCATGGTGTATAGTTCGACTTGCCTTTTGAATGATATAGGGTAGGTGTTATAAATCTAGCTAATTTATAATTGAAATAGTTCTCCACATGTTTTTAAAGTTAACAAATATGTGAATACCTGTCTCCCATTCTCTGTAGCCAATTCAGCACATGTATTTTTATATGCACATATAGAATCCTACCTGGTATCACACGTATATTCTTCTGAGGTGTCTGACTTGGCAAATACAAATTGTGAGAAGAGATCACTCCTCCTAAACTCTGTTGGAACTGAAAATTCAACCTATGGGTCAGCCTCCTAGTAGAAAATTCAACCTATGGGTGAGCCTCCTAGTAGAACAACAAGCCATACATAAATCCATGTTTAGTAAAATAAATATTTTTTCATCTGTGGCTGATGTACATTTCATGAAGAATTTTGATTGGCATAAAAATTGCTACATCGTATTGTCTGTTTTTGTTTTTTTTAATATATATATATATATATATATATATATATATATATATATATATATATATACAATCTTCAAATTTTTCCAAATATAAAATATATGTGTCTTATATACACTACCTAAATTCTTTCATGTTCATGTATGTGGATTTATAATCAACATTTCACAAGATTATTCTCAGAAATATTCATCCACCTGAAATACATATTTGTTTCCTATTACTGAAAACTAACTTCAGTGAATGGTGCATACAATCCTAATATTTCTACATTAACTGACCCTGTTTAACATCAATGCAAGTAGATTCCTATGGGACATGATGTTTATTTTGAAGTTTCTTTTATTCAACACTGGTACAATACAATTTCTACAGTTTATGAACATCATAGGACATATATTTCATCCATAAGTTCAAAAATTTATAGGCATTTGATTCACTTTCAATCATTTACTGATTCAGAACACATATATTCCTCCAGGTTTCTTAACTGGTCTTTTCATGAGACTTTATTTCAAACACATTATTTTCAATTTCCATAATCATTTTGAAGCAAAATTCACACACTCTTCATGATAAAACATAACCCTAATATTACCATTAGATGTATTACTGGTTAGAATGAATAATTGTATATCAATATAAGATTTTCTGTATATATTCAGATATCAATTCAATCTATAATTTAAAGTTGGAACCAATTATATTATTTATTCACAGTATGGTCTATTCATGAATTATCTCTACATTCATAGACAAAGGGTACATCTATTTGTAACCCCAATACTAATTTATTCGTCTTCAAAATGTTGCTCCCAGAAATGGTGGAAGAAATACTCATGTCACCTGATGTACGTATGCATTTATCACAGTAATATTCTGGACACAATAAGCAGAGGTCACACTTATGATTGTACCAAAGCCTAAATGGAAAGTGAGCATGGATTACTAAAAACATTCATGTCCAGGTTGCCTAATGCTCTCAAATGTCAATCCTATTTATGACAACATATTTGTTTCTTCCTAAGACTATATATTCAACCTCAACTCTGTTCAAATGTCTAATCCTATCACTCACTTTATACTTTCCCTGATTTCCTAATGTCTCTATTGATGTCTGCTTTCCTAAATATTTTCACCAGTTCACCATTTTGACTAACACTTCACATGTGCTGACATTTACGTTCACTGTCTATGTGATACCCTATTGCTAAAGAACTTTTGGTCCAATTCCTGTACTCACTCTTCTTCTGAAACCTACAGAATATCTTCCTAATCCTACCGACTATCACAGTTTGAGTGGATACTCACTTCTACATTCAATCATCGAAGGTACAAGGTCCTATGCCATTGATTATTGATTTATCTGAAACATCTTTGCAGAACATGTATCAAAGCTAAGTATCCCAATCAAGAGTGCAATGCCCTTCTGGGATTCCAATCTTACCTAGATTTCTGTTTTCATACTTATATTTCACCTATATATTCTTATAAATATCACAGGTTCCCAATACCATTATTCATCAAGCAGAATGATTCCTAACCCAAACCAAACCTGTTACTAAGCGAAACCATACACTGTTCCCTCAATCTAACTTTACAGAAGAGCAGGGACAGTGTTGGTCCTAAAATAGAGGAATGTAGGAAATCTTCCACCTGTTGAAAAACTCAAAGTTTCATTCAGAAGTGATCCCTGGAGAAGATATAGGCACCACTGAAGGATCTGAGAGAGCAAAAGTCAACTTCCATGGCAAACAACCTGGTCAGTATGAAAGGTTGTTACTGAATCAGCCTCTCTGTTCTTTTTTTTATTATTGGTTGTTCAAAACCTTACAAATCTTTTGACATAACATATTCATACATTAGCATACATTAGCTTCAAGTGATTTATGAACTCCCATTTTTACCCCAGATACAGATTGAAGAATCACATCGGTTACACATCCACATTTTTACATAATGCCATACTAGTAATTGTTGTATTCTGCTACCGTTCCTATCCTCTACTAACCCCCTCCCTTCCCCTCCCATCTTCTCTGTCTACCCCATCTACTGTAATTCATTTCTCACCTTGTTATTTTCCCATTCCATTCACAACCTCTAATATGTAATTTAGTATAACAATGAGGGTCTCCCTCCATTTCCATGCAATTCCCCTTTTCTCTCTCTTTCCCTCCCACCTCATGTCTCTGTTTAATGTTAATCTTTTCTTCCTGCTCTTCCACCCTGCTCTATTCTTAGTTGTTCTCATTATATCAAAGAAGACATTTGGTATTTGTTTTTTAGGGATTGGCCAGCTTCACTAAGCATAATCTGCTCTAGTGCCACCCATTAGAATATAGACCCAAACAGTCCTGTTTGGAGAGCTGGTCTTGGGTGCCTATGGTTGATATACATTCTAACTTGTGAAAGTGTCACAGTACGTAGGGGCAGCCTCCATCTCATGGGACCCTTGGAAGCAACGGTTAGGACAAAGTGGTTGCTAAGGCAGTGACCTCATTCAGTTCCTGAAGGAAGTGACCTCACCTCACTTCCTTGGTGATGGAACTCTAAGAACTTGTTATCCAGGAAGACAGGCACCCAGAGCCTGTCCCATTCCCAGTCACAGTTTTCTCACTTGTTTGTATATACCAAGGACAGAGTCAGTCTTTCTTGGTACCTACTGATATGAGAATGGCCAAATTCCAGAAAAGCTCTGAAGAGGGGCCTTTCCTGAGGAAAGCAGATAGTGGTTCACCACTGGCTCCTGACATCTTCACAGAGTTGGTTAAGGAGACCAGATCTGAGACAGGACAGGCCATTTCTGGGGAACATACAATGGCCCACCAGTCAGAGGACACTCTGGATAGTCACCGACCTACTTTGGGGAAGGAGGTGCCTCTGTGGGTGTCGCTGTGTGTTTGTGGATTTGTCTCATGTTCTGAGAATAGATAGAAAAGGCGGTTTGTTTGGTTTTGAGTGAACTATTTCTAGTAAGTCATTTGACAAGGCGAATGTTTCTATGTCTGTGTATCCCACTGTGTCCATGGTTATAGACATTAGAAAAGAGAATGCATCAATTGATGTGTCCTGTCTAGTAGAAAGCTTCCCATCATTTATTCTGCCAAATTGATGAATGGATTTTGGCTTGCCTTATCGATGGGCAACACGTGCTATTTTCCAAAGTTCCTGCGTTCTTCCTGAATTCTCGCCACTCTACAGAATAGGCTCATGGTTTTGTGTCCAAGATATATACCACTTCCAAGCCCTGTTACATGGCCATGTACTGGATAGCTGAAGGGAATGGCGAGCATCTCAGAAAACTCAAATATCAGTGTGACCAATAAAGTCTCAGTGGAGAAACCCTGCTTTGCTTACCTATTGTTCTGTTGCCCTGAATGTCAGGAAGGTCTTTGCCTCAGTCCACCCCTTTGTGAAACCTGAAGAAAACAGGTTTCAAATGGAAATGAATGGGCATCACCTGTGCCTCTTTGCTTAATTGCTTTGGAAAGGGATGTGTCTGAATCCGCCTCTTTGCCCTGTTTGAGGCAATGGCTTAGATTCTCAGCACCTGATGTATCTTAAGAATGATCCCATGTGTGCATCCAAAACCAAAATGGCCAAAAGAGCAGTCATTGTGGATGAAGTCTCTCCCCTTCTTCTGTTAGGTTCCTGACCTCCATCAAGTGAGAATAGGGATCCTTTGGGTCAAATGATTTCTTCAAACCCTGCAGAAGCTAGCCGATAAGTGCTTGGTTTTCTAATGACTCCAATTCACATAAAAAAATAAACCCCACAGTCAGTTGGCCTCAAATTAGAGAAGCAGAGAAGTATTAACAGCAGGCCTATTTGATCACTCCTGGTTCACAGAAAGTGTGTCCAGGCAACCCTGATTTTAGGCCATTAAGGGGCAAGGGAGATTATTTTGGAGACTGTCTTGGGCTTCGCCCCTCATGGAAACATCCAGCCAGACGTTATGATGAGTGTCTATATGAAAGATCATGAGGGCCATGTGGGAGTGTTTTGGTTTTAATTGTGGCCATTTGTTTGGTGGTTGGAAGAGATGACTGGGTCCACCTTGACATGAACTCTGGTGTGATTCCCCTTAGAGACTGAGTTCTGGAACTGAACTCAGAGAATTATTGCCATGAATTGTGTTAGGATTTTAGGAGGCCATGCATGAGAGTCCCCCTTGAAAACTGAGATCTAGGCCCAGGGTGGCTTTCAACAGAGCACTGGGAATCACAGCCAAGATATCACGTGATTTTATTCTGAAAGACTTGGCAGCCATAGTTGAGAGTCGAAACACACATGGTCCTCATTGTA
This sequence comes from Callospermophilus lateralis, assembly GCF_048772815.1. Classification (NCBI taxonomy): domain Eukaryota; kingdom Metazoa; phylum Chordata; class Mammalia; order Rodentia; family Sciuridae; genus Callospermophilus; species Callospermophilus lateralis. The sequence goes on along the minus strand of NW_027514460.1, from coordinate 735,276 downwards.
GACCACAATGGGCCTGGCTTCATGTGACCATTTGGTCATTTTTTGAGAAGCCTTGCCTGTGAGAATTCTCCAAAGCTTTCATTGAAATGTGCTTCCTCTACATTTAATGGTTCTGGAGTGAATTTTAACCCACAGTGCCTCCAACATCATCATTGAAAAATGGCTACAAAAATACCATAAAATTTTTGAAATTCCCATGACCAGGTGGCAATGGAGGACATTTGGATGTCCTGTTGCTGGTCATGAGTATACCATACAGTGCTTTGATTGACTGGGTTTTATGAAAATCGTGTAGAACAGAGATGCCAATAAGTTGGAGCCTGCTGAGTAGTGGGCCTAGAGCCGTGGTGGTCAGGTGTGTGATAAAACATCTGTGGTGGGGCCTTGTGGATCTTCCATTGGCTTCCAAGTGGCTTGGAACTGACATGGTGCAGCGAGCAGTCCCTTCAATGTAAAGGCATCTTGTAATATTGAGAGATTTCAGGGCAATGTTCAGAATCATGTTGCTATCGTCAATGGGGCAATATATGTGGGCTAGAAGTATGTTTGGTGCATTCTCTTGCAGAAACTGACCCACCACATGTGACAGAACTCTCTCCAGCACTGTGATCCACTAAAACTCCTTGTATTTTTGAATCAAATAGCAAACTCCTAGTGCAGCAGCAAGAAACACCATGAAATTTGGAGGATGACCAAATGGCTTCACAGTCCACATGGGGAGACACTTAGACCCCAGTGGTCACAGTTTACCTACAAAGAGCAAATTCAGCACTGCTGCCTCATCTTCACTGGAAAATAAGAAACCATGTCCTCCAGGTCACATAGATGCAGACCCAGCTTTGATGGTCTCACTACAAATGAAGCTAAAGCTCCAGAAAACAACATATTTTTCAGGTGCCCAACCTCAGAGGCAGTTCTTCAAGAAGTCTTTAGGCCAGCAGAGCTCCATGTTTGTGGAGTGTTTACCCTGTCCCTTACTTTTGGGAACTCCTCTACCACCTCCTGTGTTGTGAACTACTGAGCATATTCCATTCCAGATATGTATTCACAGATTTTCTAACACTTCTCCTCTAATTGTGTCTTACTTGGGGCAAAAGTAATGTCAAGCCATAGTTCTTGATGAGAGTGGGAACATTTTTGTGTAGCACATATTTGCATACACATTGGATTCATTTTCCAATTTTCCATTTGAAATACTGAATCCCTGACACTAACCCCTACCCTACTAGACTCTGACTACTAATCGTAATATCATGGAGAATAATAACCCAATCAGAATAGAAATACAAGCAGTTCAGAGGAGGCATGTTTGGTATTGTTGGACTTGCCTTTTGCATTATATACGGTAGGAGTTATAAATCTAGTCAATTTTTTTGTTGAAATAGTTCTCCGTGTGTTTTTAAAGTTAACAAATATGTGAATTTATTTCTCCCTTTCTCTGTAGCCTAGTCAGCAGATGTATTTTTATATTCATATATAGAATCCTACCTGGTATCACACGTACATTTTTGTGAGGTGGCTGACTTGGCAGATACAAATTGTGAGAAGGTATCACTCCTCCTAAACGCTGTTGAAACTGAAAATTCAACCTATGGGTGAGCCTCCTATTTGAACAACATTATACATAAATCCATGTTCAGTAAAACTAATATTGTTGGATCCGTGGATGATATGTATTTCATGATAAATTTTGGTTGGCATACATAATGCTACATTGTAATGTCTCTGTGTGTGTGTGTATATATATATATATATATATATATATATATATATATATATATACTCTCCAGATTTTTCAAAATATGAAATATATGTGCCTTATTGTGCACTCCCCAAATTCATTCATATTCATGTATGTGGATTTATAATCAACTTTTCAAAAGATTATTCTCAGAAATATTCATCAACCTGAAATACATATTGGTTGCCTAGTACTGAAAACTATCTTCAGTAAATGGTGCATACAAAACATAATATTTCAACATTGCAATTTGGCCGCTAATAGAGTGCATCACACCCAGTGTACCACGCCACATTGCAGGTGAATAACTAGTTAAAATGACAAAAGACTATCTTGTTAGGATCTTATAGAAAAATGGGTGTGCACCGAAACCTAAAAGAATGATTTCCACCAACGAGGTCCGGTAATTGAGTCTCAAACGTGAGCTGAATATGCAACCGGATATCCGGGCTTATTGATCCCTGTGGCCCGCCCCATGGCTGCAGACATCGAGGCACCACCGAGAAGCGACTAGCATCCAGGGAGAAACGTTGCTGCAGATTCTGTGGAATCCTGCCGGCTGACACTGCACTGAGCCCCAGGCCGAGTTCGGGATTTCAGTCAGGGAAGGAAGCTCTACAGTTCTATCCCCCACAATGGAAACTCCACCAAGGAAACCAATGGCCACCATCTTGGAGAGCTGAAGTAACCACCGCCACTCTCCGATAGATTGCAACAATAAAACAGTTGTGTGTTTTCTGCTCATCTCCCATACAGTAGGAAATTTGCATAAAATCTCTCCTAAGCTTTCCAGGGGAGGGATTTTCAGAGAGAGCCTGCATAAAGATTGGGGGGGGGGGAAACTAGAGGCACCTGACCTTCAACTCCCCCTCCCATCAGTGGTGAAAACGAAATCTGTCTAGCCAGGGATGGGGGAAAGGGCAAACGGAAAAAATAATAAAAATAGAGTGCTGGGGTTCCCAATAGACACAATCCACACCCAAGAAACGGCAAGCCAGAGTACAGTTTGAGCTGCCGAGGGCATTACTCAGGGGAAATCTGGTCTAGCAGGAGAAACCAGGACTAGCAGGAGAAACCAGGGGACTAGAGGCCAGGCCCGCGTGACTGGGCGCCTGGAGAACGCTCCCCCGCCGGCAACAGCCGGCCCGCTGCAGGTGCGACTGGACGGCTGGAGACTGCCTGCCCGCCCACCAGCCACCAATCGCCTGCCATATGCCCACCCTAATGGGTGGCTAGAGATCGCACAACCGCCGGTGACAGCCCACCAGCTGACTGCGCGACTGGACAGCTCGTGACCACCAGCACGCCGGCGACCGGGAGCTGAAACCAAACAGAGACAGTACAGTCCCACACCCCCATGCGAACACCCGGGCAAAGAGCCTGGGGCCCACCATAGCAGAGAGGTGACATCACTGGAGCTCGGCCGTCGGAATTCCTTCCCAGTGGAATCCACTTTAGCATTCACAGTCTACCAACACAAAGGAGAGTCAATAGAGATATATAAAACCAAAACAAATATATAGAAGAGAGCAGAAACAGAGCAATCAAATGGAGCTGGAAAGTAATGTGAACTTCATGAAAAAACAAGGGAAAAAGGTGTACAAATAATGCCGGACAACTTAATTTTACAGGAGGACCTAGAATCATCAGAAACAGGGATAGGGAAAAAACTCAATGCATCCCTAACTCAGATGGAAAGAAATATTAGAGAAGACATGAGGCAGCAAGTCCAAGCAATAAAAGAATATTTTGAAAATGAATTAAACAAACAAATTCAAATGCAAAGAACGAGCTTCACCAAAAGACAGAGATCTTAAAAAAATTCAAACAGTAATCCTAGGAATGCAGAAAAATATAAACCACATTAAAAATTCAAACGAGAATATTGTAAATAGACTAGATCAAGTAGAAGTCAGAAGATCAGATAATGAATACAAAGTTTATCAACTTTAAAAGAATATAGTCAACACAGAAAAGATGCTTATATCCCATGAGCAATCTATTTAAGAGATATGGGATGTCATAAAAAAACAAATTTGAGAGTCATTAGGATAGAAGAAGGCATAGAGATTCAAACCAAAGGAATGGACAACATATTAAATGAAATAATTCTAGAAAACTTCCCAGAGATGAAAGATGGAATGGATTGCCAAATCCTTGAAGCCTACATGACCTCAAACATTCAAAACCATAATAGACCAACTCCAAGACATAGAATTATGAAGATAGCCAACATGCAGAACGTGGATACACGTTCTTCTCAGCAGAACAAGGATCCTACTCAAAGATAGATCATATATTATGCCATAGGGCAACCCTTAGTAAATATAAAGGCGTGGAGATAATACCATGCACCATATCTGATCATATTGGAATGAAACTGGAAATCAATGATAAAAGAAGGAAGGAAAAATCCTACATCATATGGAAAAATTAATAATATTCTACTGAATGTTCAATGGGTTACAGAAGACATAAAGGAGGATATAAAAAATTCTTAGAGACAAATGACTATACAGACACAACATACTGGAATCTATAGGACACAATGAAAGCAGTTTTAAGAGGGAAATTCATTTCTTGGAGTTCTTTCCTCAAAAAAAAAAAAAAACAAAAAACAAATAAATGAACTCACACTACACCTCAAAAACCTTGAAAAAGAAAATGAAAACAACAGCAAATGTAGTAGAAGACAAGAAATAATTAAAATTAGAGCAGAAATCAACGAAATTGAAACAAAAAAAAAACATTGAAAAAAATGATAAAACTAAAAGTTGGTTCTTTGAAAACATAAATAAGATTGACAGGCCCTTAGCCATGCTAACGAAGAGAAGAAGAAAGAGAATTCAAATTACTAACATACGGCATGAAAAAGGCATTATCACAACAGACACTACAGAAATACAGAAGATAATTAGAAAGTATTTTGAAACCCTATATTCAAATGAAATAGAAGATAGTGAAGATATCAATAAATTTCCTAAGTCATACGATGTGCCCAGATTGAGTCAGGAAGACACACACAATTTAAACAGACCAATAACAAAGGAAGAAATATAAGAAGCCATCAAAAGACTACCAACCAAAAAAAGCCCTGGAGCGGATGGGTATAGAGCGGAGCTCTACAAAACCTTAAAAGAAGAATTAATACCAATATTTTTCAAGCTATTTCAAGAAATAGAAAAAGAAGGTGCTCTTTCAAATTCATTCTATGAGGCCAAAATCACCCTGATCCCAAAACCAGACAAAAACACTTCAAAGAAAGAAAACTACAGACCAATGTCTCTAATGAACTAGGATGCAAACATTCTCAATAAAATCCTGGTGAATGTAATACAAAAGCATATCAAAAAATTGTGCACCATGATCAAGTAGGATTCATCCCAGGGAAGCAAGGCTAGTTCAATATACGGAAATCAATAAATGCTATTCACCACATCAATAGACTTAAAGACAAGAACCATATGATCATCTTGATAGATGCAGAAAAAACATTCGACAAAGTTCAGCCTCCCTTTATGTTCAAAACACTAGAAAAACTAGGATAACAATGTTGAGTTACCTCAACATTGTAAAAGCTATATATGCTAAACCTCAGGCTAGCATCATCGTAAATGGAGAAAAACTGAAGGCATTCCCTCTAAAATCTGGAACAAGACAGGGATGCCCTCTATCACCACTTCTATTCGATTTAGTTCTTGAAATACTAGCCAGAGCAATTAGACAGACAAAAGAAATTAAAGACATAAAAATAGGAAAAGAAGAACGTAAATTATTGCTATTTGCAGATGACATGATAATATATTTAACAGACTCAAAAGGGTCTACAAAGCAACTGCTAGAGTTAATAAATGAATTCAGCAAAGTGGCAAGATATAAAGTCAACACGCATTAATCAAAGGCATTCCTGTATATCAGCAGCAAAACTTCTGAAATGGAAATGAGGAAAACCACTCCATTCACTATATCCACAAAGAAAATAAGATACTTGGGAATCATCCTAACGAAAGAGGTGAAAGATTAATATAATGAAAACTACAGAACCCTAAGGAAAGAGATAGAAGAAGATCTTAGAAGATCGAAAAATGTACCCTGTTCATGGATAGGCAGAACTAACATCATCAAAATGTTGATATTACCCAAAGTTCTCTACAGGTTTAAATCGGTGCCAATAAAAATCCCAACAGCATTTCTTGTAGAAATGATAAAGCAATCATGAAATTCATATGGAAAAACAAAAGACCCTGAATACCAAAAGCAATTCTAAGCAGGAAGTGTGAATCTGGAGGTATAGCAATACAAGAGTTCAAACTGTACTACAAAGCAATAGTAATAAAAACATCGTGGTACTGGTACCAAAACAGGCAGCTGGACCAATGGTATAGAATAGAGGACACAGAAACCAATCCACAAAATTAAAACTTTCTTATATTTGATAAAGGGGCTAAAAACATGCAATGGAGGAAAGATAGCATCTTCAACAAATGGTGCTGGGAAAATTGGAAATCCATATGCAACATAATGAAACTGAATCCCTTTCTCTCACCATGCACAAAAGTTAACTCAAAATGGATCCAGGAGGTAGATATCAAATCAGAGACACTGTGTCTAATAGAAGAAAAAGTTGGCTACGATCTACATACTGTGGGGACGGGCTCCACATTCTTTAATAGGATGCCCATAGCCCAAGAGTTAATAACAAGAATAAACAAATGGGACTTACTTAAACTAAATTGTTTTTTTTCTCAGCAAGAGAAACAATAAGAGAGGTAAATAGAGAGCCTACATCCTGGGAACAAATTTTTACCCCTCACACTTCAGATAGAGCCCTAATATCCAAAATATACAAAAAACTCAAAAAATTAAACAATAAGATAACAAATAACCCAATCAACAAATGGGCCAAGGACCTGAACAGACACTTTACAGAGGAGGACATTCAATCAATGAACAAGTACATGAAAAAATGCTCACCATCTCTAGCAGTCAGAGAAATGCAAATCAAAACCACCCTAAGATACCATCTCACTCCAGTAAGATCGGCAGCCATTATGAAGTCAAACAAAGTAAGTGTTGGTGAGAATGTGGGGAAAAGTGTACACTTGTACACTGCTGGTGGGACTGCAAATTGGTGAGGCCAATTTGGAAAGTACTATGGTGATACCTGGGAAAGCTGGGAATGGATCCACCATTTGACCCAGCTATCACCCTTCTCGGACTATTTCCTGAGGATCTTAAAAGAGCATACTATAGAGATACTGCCACATCAATGATCATAGCTGCACAATTCACAATAGCTAGACTGTGGAACCAACCTAGATGCCCTTCAATAGATGAATGGATAAAAAAAAATGTGGCTTTTATACAAAATGGAGTATTACTCTTCATTAAAAAATGACAAAATCATAGAATTTGCAGGGAAATGGATGGCATTAGAGCAGATTATGCTAGGCGAAGCTAGCCAATCCGTAAAAAAAAAATGCCAAATGTCTTCTTTGATATTAAAAGAGCAACTAAGAAAAGAACATCGAGGAAGAGCATGAGGAAAAGTTTAACATTAAACAAAGACGAGTGGGGGGAGAGAAAGGGAGAGAGAAGGGAAAGCATTTGGGAATAGTAGGAGACCCTCAATGTTACACAAAATTACATATAAGAGGATTTGAGGGGAAATGGGGGGGAAACAGTGGAGAGAATTGAACAACAGCAGATGAGGTAGAGAGGGAAGATGGGAGGGGAGGGGAGGGGGGATATTGGGGGATAGGAAAGGTCGCAGAATACAACAGTCACTAATATGCTATTATGTAAAAATGTTAATGTGTAACCAATGTGATTCTGCAATTCATATTTGGGGAAAAAATGGGAGTTCATAACCCAATTGAGTCAAATGTATCAAAGATGATATATCATGAGCTTTGTAATGTTTGGAACAACCAATAGAAATAAATAAATAAATAACGGTTTAAAATTGAGTGGGAAGAAATCAGCTAAAAATGGGTTGAGATGCATTCATTTTGCTAAGCAAAACTTTGTTTTGTTTAGTTGTAACTATCACAAATTTATTTTACCAGGAAATTGGCTTTTGAAAATGCACATAAATTGAGATTAAAGGATAATTCACATACCTTCTTGAAAAATTCATAGCATTTCCTATATTTTTCAAATTTTATTTTTTTCGTGAATATTTTGTCATGGACCAGGTCTAGTCTTAGGCTATTCTTCCAGAATACTACCTCATCTGACAAATTCGTACAATCTGTTGGATTGTTGTTTTCACCTTTTATTTAATAGTTTCTAGCTGATAATGTGTATTTTCTTTATCTTTATTTGTACGTATATACCCAACAATATCTTTGCATTTTATGTTTTACTGGGGAAGAGACTGATCAAAAGCTCTTTGTTATATGTATCAACAATCAGACATTTAGAGCACGCAATTATTCTTAATTTTGCATGAAAATATCTTTGTACTATTTTCTTATACAGATTTAGAATTATTTATATGTCCCTACTGTAATAAGTAATTACTTACAAGAAGAATTAAACAATTGACTTTATATCAATTATGAATATGAAAAGTATTAAAATAAGGATTTGGCAATTAATACACAATTGATAGAAACTAAAATCACAAGAAAGCCATTTAAAATGTCAGTGCATATGGTCCTTAAATAATAGGTAATTCAAAAAACTTTTTTTTAATTCATAAGATTTAATATGCCGTATTACAGCTTAATGTGATATAAAACCTTAAATTATCAGTATTGATAAAAAAGAATGATACCTGTTTATTTAAATATGTTTATTTGATTTTCACTCTAAGATGTTAATTCTGGAAGGCTTGAGAATTAAGAAAGTTTTGGTCTATATTATTTTTAACAGGCTAATCAAAGTACTTTTAAATATATATGTATATATATATATAATATGTAATGCATATGCATGAATATAGATACATATGTATAAAAATGTATTTTAATATATCTATCAGGTGATTATAATTATTAAATTTTCGCAAGAAAAAAACAATGACTATAAAAAACAGTCTTAAATTTAAATTTCATAGCATACTACTGTTTGTAATGACATGAGAGAAAAACAGATATGAAAGGAAAACGAAAAAGGAAGAGAGAGAAGGGGGAAAATGAGGAAGAAAGTGAGTAAAGATGAGGGAGAGGCGTGTTCGATGTAAAGATAAAAGTGGAGGGGCTGGGTTTGTGGTTCAGTGGTAACATGCTTTTCTAGCATGTGTGGGACACTGGGTTCTATTCTAAGCACCACATACAAATAAACAAAATAAAGGTCAATCACAACTGAAAAAATAAAAAATAAAAAAGTAGAAATATTAGCAAAACTCCAAGCTTTTATGAATGTTAAATTTAAAAAAAAAAATTATGTAACATAGCCTTATGTAATTTCTAGACTATCCAAAAGAGTCATTAAATGTTAGATTATTAGTGCAATAACTAAAAATCCATTGCTCTTTCCTCAACATTCTGTGGCATGCTAGTGGTAAAATAAATTCTATTATAACACCAAAAAAAAAAAATCTAATATTTCTATAGTAACTGACCCAGTTTAATATCAAGGCTAGCAGATTCCTATGGGACATGATGTGTATTTTGACATTCATTTTTATTCAACACTGGAACATTACTATTTCTTCAGTTTATGCACATCATAGGATATATATTTCATCCACAAGTTCGCTAATTTATACGCATTTGTTTCACTTTCAGTCACTTCCTGCTTCAGAACACATGTATTTCTTATGTTTCTTGACTGCTCTTTTCATGAGACTTCTTTCCAAACACATTATTGTCGATTTCCATTATCACATTTGAAGCAAAACTCACACACCCGTATGATAAACCAAACCCTAATATTACCATTAGATGTACAACTAGCTGGAATGAATGATTGTATATCAATATAAGATTTCTTACTTAGTTTCAGATATCAATTAAATCCATTATTTAAAGTGGAACCAGTTATATTATTTATTCACAGTATGGTCTTTTCATGCATTATCTCTATATTCATAGACACAGGGTACACCTCTTTGTACCCCCAATACTAATTTATACGTCTTCAAAATATTGCTCCCAGAAATGGTGGAAGAAATGCACATGTCACCTGATTTACATATACATTTTATCACAGTAATATTCTGGACACAAACAGCAAAGGTGACACTTATGATTTTACCAAACCTAAATGGAAAGTGAAGATGGATTACTAAAAACATCCATGTCCAGGTTGCCTAATGCTCTCAAATGTGAATCCTATTCTTGACTACATATTTGTTTCTTCCTAAGATTATATATTCAACCTCAAGCCCCTTGAAAATGTCTAATCTTATCACTCACTTTATCATTTGCCTGATTTCCTAATGTCTCTATTGATATCTGCTTTCCTACATATTTTCCCCAGATTATCACTGTGACTGACTCTTCACATGTGCTCACATTTACATTCAATCTCTACCAGAAGCCCTATTGCTAAAGAACTTTTGGTCCAAATGCTATACTCACTCTTCGTTCTAAACCTACCGACTATCTTTCTAATAATACCGACTATCCCTTTTTGTCTAGAAGTTCTCTTTGACATTCCATCATTCAAGGTACAAAGTCCTATGCCATTGAACATCGATTTATCTGAGACATTTCTGCAGAACATAATTCAAAGCTAAGTATCCCAATCAAGGGCCCAATGCCCTTCTGGGCTTCAAATCTTACCTAGATTACTGTTTTCATTCTTATTTTTCACTTTTACATTCTTGTAAATATTACAGGTTCCCATTACCATTATTCATCCCGCAGAATGATTCAAATCGAACTTTTATTAACCGTAACCATACACTCTTCCCTCAATCAAACTTTACAGAAGAGCAGGGACAGAGTTGCTTTTACAATACAGGAATGTAGGGGTTCTTAAACCTGCTGAGATCCTCAAAGGTCCATGGAGAAATGATCCCTGGAGAAGATGTAGGCAGCTATGAAGGAGTTGAGAGAGCAAAAGTCATCTTGCATGGCAAACCCCCTTGTCAGGATGAAGGGATGTGTCTGAATCAGTCTCTCTATTCTAAATGTAGAGAAGATGGACCAAACCAGGCCTGTGTGGGGAGATGTTCCCAGGCGCCTATGTTTGGTATACCATTCTATCTTGTGAAATTGTCACCCAAAGTAGGGGCAGCCTCTATCTCATGGGACCCTTGGAAGCAAATGTTAAATCAAAGTGATTGCCAAGGTAGTGACCTCATGCAGTTCCTGAAGAAAGTGACCTACCTCACTTCCTTGGTGATGTAACTCTCTGAACTTGGAATCCAAGATGCCAGGCTCCCAGAGCCAGTCCCAGTCCCAATCCCAGTGGGCTCACTTGTTTGGATGTACCAAGGACAGAGTCAGTATTTCTTGGTATCTACTGATGTGAGGATTGCCAAATGCCAGGACAGATCTGAAGAGGGGCCTTTCCTGAGAAAGCAGGTAGTGGCTCACCACTGGCTCCTGAGAACTTCACAGAGTTGGCAAAGGAGACAGATCTGAGACATGACAGGACATTTCATTGGAACATAATATGGCCCAACAGACAGAGGACACTCCAGATAGTCAGAGACATACTTGCGGGAAGGAGATGCCTTTGTGAGTGTGAGTGTCAGTTTGTGGTTTGTCTCATATTCTGAGAATAGGTAGGAAAGACAGTTTGTTTGGTTTGAGATAGACTGTTTCTAGTAAGTTTTTTGACAAGGTGAGTGATTCTATATCTGTGTATCCCACTGTGTCCGTGGTTGTAGACATTAGAAAAGAGAATGCATCAATGGATATGTCCTGTCTAGTAGAAAGCTTCCCAGCATTCATCCTGCGCAATTTATGAATGAACTGCAGCTTGCCTTATGGATGGACAACACCTACTATCTTCCTAAGTTTCTGTTTTCTTCCTGAATTCTGGCCACTCTGCAGAATAGGCTCATGGTTTTGTGTCCAAGATATGTACCACCTCCAAGCTCTGTGACATGCCCATATACTGGATAGCGGTAAGGAATGGGAACATCTCAGAAAACTCAGATATCAGTGTGACCAGGAAATTCTCAGTGGAGAAACCCTGCTTTGGGCCATTCTCTTACCTATCTTTCTGTTGCCCTGAATGTCAGGAAGGTCTTTGCCTCAGGCCACCTCTTTGTGAAGCCTGAAGAAAACAGTTTTCAAATGAAAATGAATGGCCATCTCCTGTGGCTCTTTGCTTAATTTCTTTGGAAAGGGATGTGTCTTAATCAGCCTCTTGGACCTGTGTGAGGTTGTGGCTTAGATTCTCAGAACCTGATGGATCTAAAGAAAGATCCCATGTGTGCATGCAAACCAAAATGGCAAAAAGATCCGTAATGGTAGATGAAGTGTCTTGCCTTCCTTTGTTAGGTTCCTGACCTACATCAAGTGAGAATAGGGATCCTTTGGGTCAAATGAAATCTTCAAAGCCCTAAAGAAGTGCTTGGGTTTTCTCATTATTCCAAATCACATAAAGAATCTATACCTGACAGGCAGTAGGCTTCAAAATGGAGAAGCAGAGCAGTATTAACTGCAGTCCTATTTTATCACTCCTGCTTCAAATGCAGGGTGTCCAGGCCCCCATGACTTTAGGCAAATTAGGGGTAAGAGAGCTTATTTTGGACACTAACACATACCCCACTAGACTCTGACTACTAATCCTAACATGATGGAGAATAATAACCAAAACAGAATAGAAATACAAGCAGTTCAGAGGAGTCATGTTGTATAATTGGACTTGCCTTTTGCATTATATAGGGTAGGAATTATAAATCTAGTCAATTTTTAATTAAAACAGTTCTCCATGTGTTTTTAAAGTTAACAAATATGTGAATTCCTCTCTCCCTTTCTCTGTGGCCTATTCAGCACATGTGTTTTTATATGCACATATAGAATCCTACCTGGTATCACATGTACATGCTTGACAGGTTGCTGACTTGGCAGATGCAAATTGAGAAAAGAGATCACTCCTCTTAATGCTGTTGGAACTGAAAATTCAAACTATTGGTGACGTTCCTAGCAGAACAAAATTATATATAAATCCATGTTCAGTAAAAAGTATATTTTGGGATGTGTGGATTATATATATTTCATGATAAATTTTGATTGGCATATATATTGCTACTTTTTAATGTCTGTGTGAGTGTGTGTGTGTGTGTATATATATATATATACACTCTCCAGATTTTTGAAAAAATGAAATATATGTGTCTTATTATACACTCCCTAAATTTATTCATGTTCATGTATGTGGATTTATTATCAACTTTTCACAAGATTATTCTCAGAAATATTCATCCACCTGAAATACATATTTGTTTCCTAGTACTGAAAACTAACTTCAGTGAATGATGCATACAAATCCTAATATTTCTACAGTTACTGACCAAGTTTAAGATCAATGCAAGTACATTCCTATGGGACATGACATGTATTTTGATGTTCATTTTTTTTCAACACTGGTACATTACTATTTCTTCAGTTTATGCACATCATAGGATATATATTTCATCCACAAGTTCGCTAATTTATATCAATTTGTTTCACTTTCAATTACTTCCTGCTTCAGAACACATGTATTCCTCCATGTTTCTTAACTAGTCTCTTCATGAGACTTCTATACAAACACATTATTTTCGATTTCCATAATTACTTTTGAAGCAAAACTCACACACCCTTAATGACAAACCATCACCCTAATATTACCATTAGATGTATAACTGATAGGAATGAATGACTGTGTATCAATATAAGATTTCTTATATATTTTAAGATATCAATTTAATCCATTATTTAAAGTGGAATCAGTTATATTATTTATCCACAGTATCATCTATTCATGCATTATCTCTATATTCATAGACACAGGGTACACCTCTTTGTACCCGCAATACTAATTTATACATCTTCAAAATATTGCTCCCTGAAATGGTGGAAAAAATACTTATGTCACCTGATCTACATATACATTTTATCACAGTACTATTTTGGATACAAAATGCAAAGATCACACATATGTTTGTACAAAAGCCTAAATTGAATGGGAGCATGGATTACTAAAAACATTGATGTCTAGGTTGCCTAATTCTCTCAAATGTCCATCCTATTGGTGACTACATATTTGTTTCTTTGAAGATTATATAGTGAATATCAACCCTGTTAAAATGTCTAATCCTATCACTCACTTTATACTTTGCCTGATTTCCTACTGTCTCTATTGATGTTTCCTTTCCTACATATTTTCCCCAGTTTACCTATGTGACTGACTCTTCACATGTGCTGACATTGACATTCATTCTATTACCGAAACCCTATTGATAAAGAACTTTTGGTCCATATCCTGTACTCACACTTCTTGTAAAACCTACCGACTATCTTCCTAATCCTATGGACTATCCCTGTTTGAGTGGATGTTCTTTTCTACAATCTATCATCCAAGGTACAAGGTCCTATGTCATTGATTATCGAATTATCTGAGACATCACTGCAGAACGTAATTCAAAGCTAAGTATCCCAATCAAAGGCCCAATGCCAATATGGACTTTAAATCTTACTAAATTTCTGTTTTCATACATATTTTTCAACTCTATATTCTTATATATATCACAGATTCCCAATACCATTATTCATCCAGCAAAATGGTTCCTAACCCAAAACAAACATGTGATTAACCCTAACCATAAACTGTTCCCTCAATCTACCTTTATAAAAGAGCAGGGACAGAGTTGGTCTTACAATACAGGAAAGTAGGGGATTGTCCACCTGCTGAGAACCTCAAAGGTCCATTCAGAATTGATGCCTGGAGAAGATGTAGGCAGGTATGAAGGTCCTGAGAGATCAAAAGTCATCTTCCATGGCAAACAACCTGGTCAGGATGAAGGCTTTTGTCTGAATCAGCCTCTCTCTTCTTAATGTAGATAAGATGGACCAAATGAGGCCTGTGTGGAGAGCTGTTCCCGGGTGCCTATGGTTGATATACCATTCTAACTTGTGAAAGTGTCACAGAAATACGGTCAGCCTACATGTCATGGGAACCTTGGATGCATGTGTTAGGACAAACTGGTTGCCAAGGCAGTAACCTCATTCAGTTCCTGAAAGAAGTTACCTCACCTCACTTTTTTGGTGATGGCACTTTCTGAACTTGGGATCCAGGAAGCCAGGCATCTAGAGCCTGTCTCAGTCCCAGGCCTAGTGGTCTCATTTGTTTGATTTAACAAGGACAGAGTCAGTCTTTCTTGGTATCTACTGATGTGAGGATGGACAAATGACAGGAAAGCTCTGAAGAGGGGCCTTTCCTGACAAAGAAGGTAGTGGCTCACTGCTGGCTCCTGACAACTTCACAGAATTGCCCATGGACACCAGATGTGAGATAGGAGAGGCTATTTCGGGGGAACATAGTATGGCCTATCAGTCAGAGAACACTCCGGATAGTCACAAACCTACTTGGAGGAAGGAGGTGCTTATCTGGCTGTGGGTGTGGGTTTGTGGTTTTTTTCTCATGCTCTGAGAATATGTCCGAAAGTCGGTTTGTTTGGTTTGAAGTAAAGTGTTTCCAGAAAGTCGTATGAAAAGGCGAGTGTTTCTATGTCTGTGTATCTCACTGTGTCCGTGGTTGTAGACATTAGCAAAGAGAATGCATCAATGGATGAGTCTTGTCTAGTAGAAAGCTTCCCAGCATTCATCCTTCCCAATTTATGAATGGACTGCGTCTTGCCTTATGGATCGGCAACACCTGCTATCTTCCTAAGTTACTGTTTGCTTCCTGAATTCTGGCCACTCTCCAGAATAGGCTCATGGTTTTGTGTCCAAGATATGTACCACCTCCAAGCTCTGTGACACGGCCATGTATTGGTTAAATGAAGGGCATGGCGAGCATCTCAGAAAACTCAGATATCAGTGTGACCAGTAAAGACTCAGTGGAGAAACCATGCTTTGGGCCTTTTCCTTACCTATTGTTCTGTTGCCCCTTGACCTTGTGTAATTCTGTGGCTTAGATTCTCTGAACCTGATGGATCTAAAGAGAGATCCCATGTATGCATCCAAAAGCAAAATGTCCAAAAGAGCAATCATTGTGGATGAAGTCTCTCTCCTTCCTTGGTAAGGTTCCTGACCTCCATCAAGTGAGAATAGGGCTCCTTTGGGTCAAATAAGTTCTTCAAAGCCCTGCAGATTCTAGCCCATAGGTGACTGGGTTTTCTCATGACTCCAATTCACATGAAGAATCTAAATCCCACCATCAGTAGGCCTCAAATTTAAGAAGCAGAGCAAAATAAACGGCAGGCCTATTTGATCACTCTTAGTTCACAGGAAGGGTGTCCAGGCCACCCTGACTTTAGGCAAATGAGGGGCAAGGGAGCTTATTTTGGATACTGTCTTGGGCTGCACCCCTCACGGAAACCTCCAGCCAGAGGTTATGATGAGTGTCTGTATGGAAAAAAATGAGGGCCATGTGGGAGTGTTTTGGTTTTAATTGTAGTCATTTTTGTGGCGGTTAGTAGAGATGACATGGTCCACCTTGGCTTGAACTTTGGTGGGATTCCGCATAAAGACTGAGTTCTCGTACTGAACTCAGAGAAGTATTGCCATGAATAGTGTTGGAATTTTAGGAGGCCACGCACGATAGTCGCCCTTGGAAACTGAGATCTAGGCCCAGGGTAGCTATTCACAGAGCACTGGAAATCTCAGCCAGGATATCACATGATTTTATTCTGAAAAACTTGGCAACCATTGTTGAGAGTCAAAACACACATGGACCTCACATTGTAGACCTCAATTTTCAAGGATTCATGTGACCTTTTGGCCACTCTTTGGGAAGCCTTTCCTGTGAGACATCTCCAGATATTTCATTGAAATGAGCTTCCTCACCATTTAATAGTTCCAGAATGCCTCCAACTTCATCCTTGAAAAATGGCTAGGTCAATATATCATGAAATTTTTAAAATTCCCGTGACAAGTTGGCACTGGAGATTCTTTGAATATCTTGTGGCTGATCATGAGAATAACAGTCAGTGCCTTGATTGACTGGTTTTCATAAAAATTGTGCAGAACAGAGATGCCAGGAAGTTGGAGCCTCCTGAGGAGTGGGCCTAGAGCAGTGGTGGGCAGGTGTGTGATAAAACATCTGCGGTGTGGTCATGTGGATCTGCCTTTGGCTTCCAAATTGCTTGTGACTGATATGGTGCAGCCAGCAGTCCCTTCAATGTAAAGGCATCTTGTTATATGCAGAGGTTTTAGGGAAATATTAAGAATCAGGTTGCTATGGTCAAGGGGGCAACTATGTGGGATATAAGCCTGTTTGGTGCATTCTCCTGCAGACCCTGACCCACCACACGTGACAGAACTCCCTCACGCACAGAGTAACAGTTGAATTCTTTGTATTTCGTGAAACAAATACCAAAATCCCAGTGCAGCACCAAGAAACAACACGAAAAGTGGAGAATGACCAAATAGCTTCACAGGCCCATGTGGATACACTTAGCCCCCCGTGTCCACAGTTTACCTACAAAGAAAGTATTCAGCACTGCTGACTCATGTTCAGTGGAAAATAAGAAACCATGTCCTTCAGGTCACATAGATGAAGACCCTGATTTGATGGTCTCACTACAAACGAAGCTGAATCTCCCGACAACAACATATATTCCAAGTGCCCAACCTCAGAGGCAGTTTCTCAAGAAGTCTTTAGGCCAGCAGAGCTCCATGTTTTTGGAACGATTACACTGTCCCTTACTTTTGGAATCTCCTCTACCTCCTCCAAGGTTGTGAACTCCTGAGCATATTCCATTCCAGATATTTATTCACAGATTTTCTAACTCTTCTCTTCTAATTGTGTCTTACTCTGGGCCATTGTAATGTCAAGGCATTGTTCTGGATGAGAGTGGGAAGATTTTTGTGTATCACATATTTACATACACATTGGATTCATTTTCCAATTTTCCTTTCAAAATACTGAATACCTCACACTAACACCTACCCTACTAGACTCTGACAACTAATCCTAATAAGGTGGAGAAAAATAAACTAAAAAAATAGAAATGCAAGCAGTTCAGAGAAGGCATGGTGTATAGTGGAATTGCCTTTTGCATTATTTAGGGTAGGAGTTATAAATCTAGTCAATTATTTGTTAAAATATTTCTCCATGTGTTTTAAAGTTAACAAATATGTGAATTCCTGTTTCCCTGTCTCTGTAGCCTATTCAGCACATGTATTTTTACATGCAATTATAGAATCTTACCTGATACCACACGTACATTCTTGTGAAGTGGCTGACTTGGCAGATACAAATTTTAAGAGATCACTCCTCCTAAGCGCTTTAGAACTGAAAATTCAACCTATGCGTGAGCTTCCTAGTTGAACAACATTATACATAAATCCATGTTAAATAAAATAAATATTTTTGGATCTCTGGATGATATAAATTTCATGGTGAATTTCCTATAGCATATATTATGCTATTTTTAATGTCCGTGTGTGTTTGTGTGTGTGTATGTGTATATATATATATATATATATGTATATATATATATATATATATTCTCCAGATTTTTCAAAATATGAAATATGTGTCTTATTATAAACTCCCTTAACTCATTCATATTCAAGTATGTGGATTTATAATCAAATTTTCTCAAGAGTATTCTCAAAATATTCATTCTCCTGATATACATATTTGTTTCTTAGTACTGAAAACTAACTTTAGTAAATGGTGCATACAAATCCTAATATTTCTACAGTAGCTGACCTAGTTTAACATCAATTCAAGTAGATTCCTATGGGACATGATGTGTATTTGGATGTTCGTTTTATTCAACACTGGTACATTACTATTTCTTCAATTTATTCACATCATGGGATATATATTTCATCCACAAGTTCGCAAGTTTATAGGCATTTGTTTCACATTCAATCATTTTCTTCTTCAGATCACATGTATTCCTCCATGTTTCTTGACTGGTCTTTTTATGAGACTTCTTTCCAAACACATTATTTTCGATTTCTAGGATCACTTTTGAAGCAATACTCACACACCTTTCATGATAATCCATAACCCTAATATTACATTTAGATGTATTACTGGTTGAAATGAATGATATTATATCAATACAAGATTTCTTATAATATTTCATATATTAATTCAATGCATTATTTAAAGTGGGAACAGTTAAATTATTTATTCAAAATGTGGTCTATTGATGCATTATGTCTATATTCATGGACACAGGGTACACCTCTTTGTACCCCCAATACTAATTTATAGCTCTTGAAAACCTTACTCCCAGAAATGCTTGAAGAAATGCTCATGTCACCTGATCCACATATACATTCTATGACAGTAATATTCTGGACAAAAAATGCAAAGGTCACACTTATGATTGTACCAAAGCCTAAAAGGAAAGTGAACATGGATTACTAAAAGCATCCATGTCCAGGTTTCCTAATGCTCTCAAATGTCAATCCTAATTGTCACTGCATATTTGTTTCTTCTTAAGATTATATATTCAAACTCAACAGTGTACAAAATGTCTAATCCTATCACTCACTTTATACTTTGCCAGATTTTTTAAAGTCTCTATTATTATCGGCTTTTCTACATATTTTTCAAAGTTCATCATTGTGACTGAATTTTCATATGTGCTGACATTTACATTCACTCTCTAACTGAAACCCTATTGCTAAAGAAATTTCCGTCCAAATCCTGTACTCACTCTTCTTCCTAAACCTACCGACTATCTACCTAATCCTACCGACTATCCCTTTTTGACTGGATGTTCTCTTCCTCATTCAATCATCCAATGTACAAGGTCCTATGCCATTGTAAATGGATTTATCTGAGACATCTGTGCAGAACCTAATTCAACACTACGTATCCCAATCATGGGCCCAATGCCCTTCTGGGCTTCAAATCCTAGATTTCTGTTTTCATACATATATTTTACCAATATAATTTAATAAATATCGCAGGTTCCCAATAAAATTATTCATCGCTCAGAATGATTCCTAACAAAATCGAACCTGTTATTACCCAAACCATACACTGTTCCCTCAATCTAACTTTATAGAACAGCAGGGACAGAGTTGGCCTTACAATACAGGAGTGTAGGGAAACTTCCACCTGCTGAGAACCTCAAAGGTCCATGCAGAAATGATCCATGGAGAAGATGTAGGCAGCTATGAAGGACCTGAGGGAGGAAAAGTCAACTTCCATGGTAAACAACCTGGTCAAGATGAAGGGATGTGTCTGAATCAGCCTCTTTCATCTTAATGTAGAGAAGATGGACCAAACCAGGCCTGTGTGGAGAGCTGTTCCCGGGTGCCTATGGTTGATATACCATTCTAACTTGTGAAAATGTCAGAGCGAGTAGGTGCATCCTCCATCTCATGGGACTCTTAGAAGCAACTTTTAGGACAAAGTTGTTGTCAAGGCAGTGACCTCATTTAGTTCCTGAAGGAAGTGACCTCACCTCACTTCCTTGATGAAGGAACTCTCTGAACTTGGGATACAGGAAGTCAGGCACCCAGAGCTAGTCCCAGTTCATGTCCCAGTGTTCAAACTTGTTTGGATTTTCCAAGGACAGAGACAGTCTTTCTTAGTACCTACTGATGTGAGGATAGCCTAATGCCAGGAAGGTCTGAGGAGGGGCCTTTCCTGAGAAAGAAGGTACTGGCTCACCGCTGGCTCCTAACAGCTTCACAGAGTTGGACACGGAGACCAGATCTGAGACAGGACAGCCCATTATGGGGGAATATGTTATGGCCCACCAGTCAAAGGTCACTCCATATTTTCACAGACCTACTTGGGGGTCTGTGTGGGTGTGGGTGTGGGTGTGGGTGTGGGTGTGGGTTTGTCATTTTGTCTCATGTTCTGAGAATAGGTAGGAAAGTCGTTTTGTTTGGTTTGGTGTGAAATGTTTCTAGTAAGTCTTTTGACAAGGCGAGTGTTTCTATGTCTGTGTATCCCACTGTGTCCGTGGTTGTAGACATTAGAATAGAGAGTGCATCAATACATATGTCCTATCTAGTAGAAATCTTACCAGCATTCATCCTGTCCTATTTATGAATGGTCTGCGGCTTGCCATATGGATCGGCCACTCCTAATATCTTCCTAAGTTCCTATTTTCTTTCTGAATTTTGGCCAAACTCCAGAATAGGCTCATGGTTTTGTGTCCAAGATATGTACCACCTTTAAGCTCTGTGACATGGCCATGTACTGGATAGCTGAAGGCAATGGTGAGCATCTCAGAAAACTCAGATATCAGTGTGACCAGGAAAGTCCCAGTGGAGAAACCCTGCTTTGGGCCTTTTGCTTCCCTATTGTATTATTGCCCTGAATGTCAGGAAGGTCTTTGCCTCAGGCCACCCCTTTGTGAAGACTGAAGAGTTTTCAAATGGAAGTGAATGGGCATCACCTTTGGCTCTTGGCTTAATTGCTTTGGAAAGGGATGTGTCTGAATCAGCTTCTTGGCCCTGTGTGAGGATGTGGCTTAGATTCTCAGCACCTAATGGATCTAAAAAAATCCCATGTGTGCATCCAAAACCAAAATAGCCAAAAGAGCAGTCATTGTGGATGAAGTCTCTCACCTTCCTCTGTAAGGTTCCTGACCTCCATCTTTGAGAATAGTGATCCTTTGGGTCAAATGAGTTCTTCAAATCACTACAGAGGCTAGGCCATAGGTGCTTGGGTTTTCTCATGACCCCAATTAACATAAGGAATCTAAACCCCACAGTCATTAGGCCACAAAATGGAGAATCAGAGCAGTATTAAGGGCAGGCCTCTTAGATCACTCCTGGTTCACAGGAAGGGTGTCCCTGCCACACTGACTTTAGGCAAATGGGAGAAAGGGACCTTATTTTGGATACTGTCTTTGGCTTTGGCCCTCATGGAAACCTACAGCCTGAGGTTATGATTAGTGTCTATATGGAAGAAGATGAGGGCCATGTGGGAGTGTTTTGGTTTTAATTGTGGTCATTTTTGTGACCGTTGGAAGAGATGACTGAGGCCACCTGGGCTTGAACACTGGTGTGATTCCCCTTAGAGACTGAGTTATGGAACTGACCTCAAAGAAGTATTGCCATGTATTGTGATGGGATTTTAGGAGGCCACACATGAGAGTCGCCCTTGGAAACTGAGATCAAGGCCCAGGGTGGCTTTCCACAGAGCACTGGGAATCTCAGGAAGGATATCACATGATTTTATTCTTAAAGAATTGGCAGCCATAGTTGCAAGTCAAAACACAAAAGGATCACACATTGTAGACCTCAAACGCCTGGCTTAATGTGACCTTTTAGCCTGTCGTTGGGAAGCATTGCCTGTTAGAATTCTCCAGAGATTTCATTGAAATGAGCTTCCTCTCCATTTAATGGTTCCTGAATGAATTAAAACCCACAGTGCCTCAAACTTCATCCTTGAAAAAAGGCTAGATAAATACCATTAAATTTTTGA
Source organism: Callospermophilus lateralis (assembly GCF_048772815.1). Lineage (NCBI taxonomy): Eukaryota > Metazoa > Chordata > Mammalia > Rodentia > Sciuridae > Callospermophilus > Callospermophilus lateralis. The sequence goes on along the minus strand of NW_027514460.1, from coordinate 713,060 downwards.
AATTCTCATGAACAGGTGTCAGTGGAGAACCTTTGGATGTCTTATAGATGATCATGAGTGTACCAGACAGTGCCTTGATTGACTGGGTTTCATGAAAATCATGTAGAACAGAGATGCCAGTAATTTGGAGCCCGATGAGTATTCGGCCTAGAGCAGTGGAGTGTAGGTGTTTGTTAAAACATCTGTGATGGGGTCATGTGGATCTGCCATTGGCTTCCAAATGGTTTGTGACTGACATGGTGCAGCCCCCATACCCTTGTATGTAAAGGCATCTTGTTATACGGAGAGGTTTCAGGGCAATGTTTAGAATCAGATTTCTATTTTCAAGGGGGCAAGCTATGTGGGATAGAAGCCTGGTTGGTGCACTCTCCTGCAGACCCTTAACCAACACACGTGACAGAACTCCCTCCAGCACTCTGTCCTAGTTGACCTCTTCGTATTTCATGAAGCAAATACCAAACTCCCAGTGTAGCTGCAAGAAACACCATGAAAAGTAGAGGAAGACCAAATGGCTTCAAAGTCCACACTGGGAGACACTTTGCCCCCAAATGGCAACAAATTACCTACAAAGAGAGAATTCAGCCCTGCTGCCTCATGTTTATTGGGAAAAAAGAAACCATGTGCTCCAGGACACACAGAAGCAGACCCAGATTTGATGGTCTCACTACAAAGGAAGTTAAAACTCCTGACAACAACATATATTTCAAGTGCCCAACCTCAGAGGCAGTTTCTCAAGAAGTCTTTAGGCCAAGAGAGCTTCATGTTTGTGGAGTTTTTACCATGTACCTTACTTTTCGAAACACCTCTACCACCTCCAAGGTTGTTAACTACTGAGCATTTTCCATTCCAGATGTGTATTCACAGATTTTCTAACTCTTCTCCTCTTATTGTGTCTTACTTGGGGTGAAGGTAATGTCAAGGCATTGTTCTGAATGAGAGTGGGAAGACTTTTGGGTAGCATATATTTGCATACACATTGGATTCATTTTCCAATTTTCTATTCGAAATACTGAATCCCTGACTGTCAGAGGTAGAAGGAATTCTCCTTCAAAGAATAGCGTGACACTTACAAGAAACAGCCACCAGGAGACATCCTGTCTGGGAGACATCCTGTAGCCATCTGTCTCCCTGAGCCATCCTGTGCCCATCTGTCTTTCTGAAACTTCCTGAGGTTATCTCACCTTGTGAAGACATCTAGGAAGTGCCGATAAGAGAGATTTCCCACATCCAGCATACAAATACCCCTGTGTGAACAATAAAAGTTTGCAGCTTGATCAGAACTCCTGTCTTGCTGTCATCTCTCGTGTCTCTTGTCCCTTCATTCCTCCCTATCTAGGTTCGCTGCCCACGTTGATGTGTCCTGCCGGCCGGGACATCTGGCGCCCACTGACTGGGGCTCGAGCTTTTGATTGAGGGGGACCCCGTCCTCCTGGAAGATTTGGTCAAGCGGAGCTTGCAATAACCGCAGAAGACACCACCGAGAGACAGATCCAGGAGGAGGGTGGGGATGACACACGGTGATTGACCCACCATGGGGCAAGCAGTTTCGTCACATGATTTGTTTTTGTCAGGCTACAAGGAGTCCTTCCAGACATGGGGGCGCGTATTAAGAAAAAAGACTTAAATTTTTTTTCTTTTCACACATAAGAGAGCAGTGTCCATGGTTTCCTCTTGAAAGGACCAATGATGGTAAAAGATGGCTTAGAGTAGGAGACTGTTTAAAAGATTATTATGAATCCTTTTTCCCAGAAAAAGTGCCTGTTCCCACCTTTTCTTACTGGAACTTAATTAATAGAATTCTTAAAAGTTCACCCTTTGACAATGGTACCTTAAAAGTTGTCAAGGTTGGGAAAGAGACTATGCAAATACTTCTCATATCCCCTCGGCATGCCCATCAGTTAGTATAGACATAGACCCTTCTCAGGCTCCCCAGGACCTTGGGAACCTTCCTGGTCCCCCTCAAAATACCACCCTAATGAATAAGGCTCCAATGATTACCAACTGCCTTTATCCACTTTTAAATACCGGAGACTCATTGACCCCTGTAGAGGAGGCTACCTTGGAGAAGGAAGCAGCTCGCTACCATTCAGAAGACCCTCCACCTCTCAAGACCCTGCCACAGCTTATAGGACTTACACATCCACCTCCCTCCTATATCCCTCCTGCCTTTTGTGCTCTGGCCCTTCAGGGAACAAATGCCCCCCCCCCCCCGATATTTTCTCCCCACTTCCCTTGCCTAAACTGGCTCCTTTGTGAGCATCCTTTCAACATACACAGGAACAGATCCAACCTTTAAAAGAATTAAGATCCCTTCACTCTGAGCTCTCTTCATTAGCCTTAGGTATGGAGTCAAAGCAACTGGCCTACAGTGGTCTAATACAAAGGCGAAGCCACTCCATTGACCTGTGCTCGCCTTCCCAGTCACCACCAGTCTGATAGATAAGCCTGCCCAGGCTGAGGTCAAAGAATTAGACGAGGATAAAGAGGAGGAAGAGGGGAAATGGATTAAGGAGATCAGGACTCAGAGGATGAGGAGTTCAGCCCTAGGCACCCAGGAACCCAGAGTCTACAAAAAATTAAGCCTGCATTTTCCTGAAAAACTTAAAAAGGCTTGTGCTCACTATGGCCCCATTGCACCCTACACGTTGGCTTTATTAGAAAGCCACAGCACACAATGACTTACTCCCAATGATTGGAAATTTTTAGACCAAGCTACCCTCAGTGCCAGAGACTTCCTGTTATGGAATGGAGATTTCAAAGAGCACTGTCGGGAAACTGCTCAAAAAATTTTAACTAAGGCCTTCTATAAATCCAGGACTTATGTTAAGCTAGTGGGCAATGAGCCTTTTGACAATAAAACTAAACAGGCACATTTCCCTGCTGGACTTTTGATGCAGATTCAGATGGCTGGCTTACATGCTTGGAGACACCTCCCTCAAAAGCCTCGGCTACCACTTCCCTGGCAAAAATTTGACAAGGGCCCAACGAGCCTTATAGCGACTTTGTTCCCCTGCTTAACCTAGCTGTGGAATGCTTGCTTGGACCAAGCGAAAGCAAAAGCGCTTTTGTAAAACATCTTGCCTTTGAAAACACCAACCCAGCATGTCAGGATGTTCTTCAACCACATAAGGATAAAGGGAAACTTTCTGACTTTATTAGACTCTATTCAGGGGTAGGTGCAGCCCATGCCATGGGTCTTGCCCTAGGTGCCACCTTTACCAAGACCTTTCACAATCCTGGCTCACGTACTTGCTTTACTTGTAAACAACCTGGCCATTTTGCATGCAGGTGTCCCACAGGCAAAAAAAGCCTAGGAATAGCGTCTCCTTAAACTGGGGCTATACCGCCCGAAGCTATCCTTTGCCCTAGATGTGGTAAAGGTCATCACTGGGCCAGTGAGTGTAGATCTAAGACTAATGCCCTCAGACAGCCTATTTTTTCTTGCTTCTTGGGAAACTCCCTGCGGGGCCAGCCCCGGGCCACAACATCCCCCAGGACAAACCCAGGGGCAATAAGATTTGTTCCCTCCCAAACTCCCAACCTACCTCAAAATTCTTCTCCACAATTGCCTCCCTCCAACTATCCACTCCAGGCAGGGCAGGATTGGACCTCTGTGCCACCACCGATACTATATTGGACTCAATGCAAGGACCCCAGATAATACCCACTGGAATTATGGGTCCCCCTCAATCTCATATGTGTGCCCTTATTTTTGGGAGAGCCTCTACTAACGTACATGGTGTTCAGGTCTTCCATGGCATTAATAATAATGATTTCACTGGAGAAAAAAATACTGGCCACAGCTATTAATGGAGTTGTGGCCATCCCAGCACGAACAAGTCTTGCACAATTAATACTCCTTCCCTTGAATCCAGGAGGCACTTCCACCGCCCAAACCTACCGCAGGGGACTGCCTCCTTGGGCTGCTCTGATGTAAATTTGGTTCAACCCGTTTCTCACAAAAGACCCACAATTTCCTTACTTATTGAAGGAAAGGAATTCCAAGGAATTCTAGATACTGGAGCTGATGACACAATTATTTCTCAAAAATATTGGCCATCAGCTTGGACCCTCACCTCATCCTTGACTGACCTTAAAGGGATAGGACAGTCAAAAAATCCTCTGGTCAGCTCTACGGCTCTTAGCTGGACTTATAAAGAGGGTAATAAGGGAATTGTCACTCTTTTCGTTGTTCCTGACCTCCCTGTTAACCTATGGGCCCAAGATATTTTGAGTCAAATGGAAGTTATTCATGCCAGTCCCAATTCCATGGTAACTCATCAAATGCTTCATATAAATTTTGTCCCTGGTACAGGCCTTGGGAGACTGAGACAAGGACTGGTTGAGCCAATAAAACCCATACAAAAAACAAATACATATGGACTTGGGTATTCGGATTTTTAGTGTCGGTCTCTGACTCTCCTGTAGCCCATGGAGATAAAATTATTTGGGAAACTCAGACTCTTGTGTGGGTGAATCAATGGCCACTTACCCAAGAAAATATGGAGGCTGCCTCCATGTTAGTGCAGGAACAGCTGGCAGCCGGCCATGTAGAGCCCTCAACCTCAACATCGAATACTCCAATTTTTGTTATCAAGTAAAAATCAGGCAAGTGGTGCCTTTTACAATATTTGTTTGCCATTAATAAAGCTATGTGCCCAATAAGAGCACTACAGCCAGGCATTCCCACACCAGTGGCTATTCCCAAAAACTATTGTAAAATGATTATTGAGTTAAAAGATTGTTTTTGTACCATTCCTTTACATCCTGCGGATAGACCCTATTTTGCCTTTAGTCTCCCTCGCATTAATTTTCAGGGCTCTATGCAGAGATTTCAATGGAAGGTTCTTCCCCAAGATATGGCCAACAGCCCTAGTCTTTGCCAAAAATACGTTGCTCAAGCAGTAGACCCTATGAGAGAGCTATGGCCACAAATTTATATTTTACATTATATGGATGATTTGTTAATTGCTGCACCTAATAACCATTACCTTAATAATTGTTACTTGGACATTTACAAAATCCTCACTTCCTTGGGACAACAGATAGCTCCTAATAAGGTTAAAACACAGGACTGTTATACCTATTTGGGCCTTAAACTTCAAGATAATCAGATCCAAATTCCTAAGATACCACTATGGGTGGACCATCTTCACAACCTTAATGATTTTCAAAAATTCCTGGGGAATATTCAATGGCTAAAAACATATTTAAAATTACCACCTTGTGTACTTTTGTCCCTTAATGATATTTTGAGAGGTGATTCCCACCCCTCCTCCCCTCAAAAACTTACTCCCGAGGCATGACAGGCATTAAACCAAGTCACAGAAGCCATTGCCCAACAATTTGTTACACAAATTTCTTATAACCTTCCTCTGGTTCTGGTTATTTTACACACTCCTCATACACCCACAGGAATATTTTGGCAACGAAATACACATTTTAGAAATAAAGGCTGCCTTTGCTTTGGGTCCATTTACCCACCACATACTCCAAGGTTATTACTGTTTTTCTTGCTCAGGTAGCTTCTATTATTTTTAAAAGTCGTTTGCTATCTCGACAACGTTTTGGCAAAGACCATGATAATATTTTAATTTCATATACTAAAGACCAAATCCAATTTTTACTACAGATGGAGGATGAATGGCGTATTGCCTTATCAGGCTTTTTGGGAACAATTGATAACCACCTACCCAATGACCCCCTTTTACATTTTGTCCAGTTACATCCATTTATTTTTGCCAAAATTACTCAAAAGGCTCCCATTCCTCAAGCCCTTACTGTCTTTAAAGACAGTTCCAGTAATGGCCGAGCAGTCTTTGTTGTCAATAACCAGCCTAACACCTTTGATACTGTCTATCATTCAGCACGGTTTGTGGAATTGTTTGCAATAACACAAGTTTTTAAAACATTTTTTGATAATCCTGTTAATATTTATACATACAGTGCCTACATTGCTCATTCTGTGCGCCTGCTTGAGATTTCACCCACCATTAAGGCTTCTTCCAATGTCGCACATCGGTTTCACCAGCTTCAGCAGCTAATTCAGGCCAGACAACACCCATTTTTCTTAGGACACAGCAGGGCACACTCTGATCTTCCCAGCCCTCTAACACAAGGTAATGCCAAAGCTGATGCAGCAACTCGTTTCATCTTTCCAATTTTTGTTGGCTGCACTCAAAAGGCCACGGAGTTACACAATCTTCACCATCTAAATTCCCAGAACCTTCGATAACTATGTAAAATTACCAGGCAACAGGCACGAGAAATAGTAAAAGCATGCCCTGGTTGCCCTGTCTCCCTCCCCATTCAACACTTGGGAGTTAACCCCCGAAGATTACTGTCCAATCAGTTTTGGCAAATGGATGTTACTCATTTTTCTAAATTTGGAAAAACCAAATATGTACACGTTTCTGTAGATACCTTCAGTGGCCTTATTTTCACATCACCACATTCTGGAGAGGCTATCAAAGATGTCCTTTCTCATCTTGTTTCAGCGTTTTCTGTAATGGGTAAACCAATACATATTAAAAAAAGATAATTGTCCTGCATATACCAGTGCCAAGTTTAAACAGTTTTGTGCTACCTCGCAAATTTTGCATACAACTGGAATTCCAAACAAGCCTCAGGCATTGTGGAACGTGCCCACCTTACCTAAAGACTTGGCTAACCCGCATTAATGCTTCTGCACTTGTATTTACCACTCCCAGGCATCGCCTTAATCATGCATTATTTGCCCTTATTTTTCTTTCCCTAGACAATGAAGGCCATTCGGCTGCAGACTGACACAGGCAATCCTCATCCAATTCTGTTCGCCCACCTGTTATGTGGCACAATCCCCTTACAAATAAATGGAAACGCCCAGGTCCTGTCCTCATCTGTGGACGAGGCTCAGGTTGTGTTTTGGACGAAGAGCAAGCAGCCCCAAGATGGTTACCAGAACGCCTGGTTAAACAGGTTAATGGCTTACCTCAACACGGGGATGGAGGCCCTCCCCCTGAGGACAAGTTTTCCTCTTTTTCAGATGCAGCCAACAATCTGTGTGAGGATCCTACTTAAGGCACTTCTGCTGAACAGGATTGTACACGGAGGCTTTGGCCCTCCACCTTCCAACATCATGGAGTACCTTTTTGGCCCTCCCTGTGAACGCAAGGGAGGATCTTGGACTCAGGCTCCCACTAGTTTGACCCAGACTGCTGACTGCGTGACTAAGGTGGCTTACCTCCGGGCCGAGGTTGACCATAAACTCAGAGGAGTTCATCAGCCTAAATTGGTATGTGTTAACAAGCCAAAGATTATTCCCCCTAGTACAAGTAAAGCTCTCCAAAATTGTTCTGCAACTTGAACGCATACCCAAGCGATGCATGCCACTTGTTATGCGTAGGCCTCAATTTGTGTTAACAAGCAGGGAGAACAATTTTTTGAAGCCTCCCTAACTAAAACTCATGCAGCAGGAGGGACCACTATTCATTATACCCCCATTCTTTTTGACCGGGGAGGAGAAGGCAAATACACCAAGCTACAGTCACCTGGGTGCCAAGGCCCTGTTGGTAAACCCTCCTGCTGCCCCATTAAGGCACCTACAGGGGTCACTGATGGTGGAGGATTCCCTTATGCTGTCAAGCATCCTCAGATAATCAAACTTTTGAAACCCCAAATCCCTGAGCTCACATATCATCCCTTAATATAGCCAAAATGCCAGCTCCCAGGTTTAGATAACAATACATTAGATATTTTGGAAACTACCTTCTCCTTGCTTAATAATTCCAACCCCAACTTTGCTGGTGATTGCTGGCTCTCCATGACAACAGGGGCAATCATGCCTATGGCAGTTCCTATTAATTCTATCATAGACGATGATAATACATGCCAACCCAGATTTCATTTAAAAGTACAGTCTATAGGCACTTTTACAATATGTCTTTTAGGCGCGATGCAAAATAATACCTATGATATTGATGTTGGAGTTACTTCCTTTTGAAATTGCTCAACAGTACAAAACTATTCCTCATCCACCCCATCTCTTTGTCCCTCCAATGGCACAGTTTTTATGTGTGGAGGAAACTCGGCCTTCCCGAGGCTTCCATCGAATTGGACCGTTGGCTGTGTTTTTGCCTTATTACTCCCTGATATAACTATTGTCCCAGGAGACGAAACTCTATGCATTCCTAGTCTAGACACCTCAGTCAAAAGACACAGGCGGGCAATACAGGCCTTACCACTCGTTGCCAGCCTTGGAATAACAGCTACTGTGGCCACAGGTACAGCTGGCTTAGGCATGGCTATACACTCTTAGCGTCGCCTGTCTCAACAACTTATAAATGATGTAAAAACTCTATCAGGAACCATTAAAGATTTGCAGGACCAAGTAGACTCCCTGGCAGAAGTGTTCCTTCAAAACAGAGAAGGCTTAGATTTACTGACAGCTAACCAGGGAGGTATTTGCTTGGCCTTAGGGGAACGATGCTGCTTTAATGCCAATAAATCAGCCATAGTACGCACTAAAATTAAGCAGCTTCAAGAAGATCTAGAAAAGAGATGAAGGGAACTTTTTGAAAATCCACTCTGGACTGGGTTTAATGGATTTCTACCCTACCTTCTTCCCCTATTAGGCCCTTTGTTGGGTTTACTTTTAATGGTGTCCATAGGACCCTGCATAATAAACAGGCTTGTACAATTTATTATAGAACAGATTAATATTTTGGCCTCTAAGCCCATACAGGTCCACTATCATCGCCTGGAGATGGAAGACCATGCTGCCAACATTTAAAAGGATGTTCTACCCTTCTCACAGGCTTATTTCTTAAGTTTACATCCCCACAGATCTCTCTTTCTTACATTAAACTATAAGTAACAGCTCTGACCAACAATCTTCTGCCATTGCCATAAGGGTTCGTCCTCCATGGGCCCCTCTACTTGGGGGAGGATGCACCCATGGAGTGAGGACGTTAGGCCATAATAACGGAGGGTGCAGGATGGACTGCAGGAGGATGTATCCACGGATCCCAAAACAGAAGACCTCTTAGTGACACGCTCTGGTGCATGGTGGTCAGCCTGCTTCCCTCTCAAAGCCGTCTCCTCCCAAAACATTCCAAGGCCACCACGAAATCTCCTAGTAAACATGCTCTCTCGAATCAGGAGATATTCTAAGGCCTGCTAGAGAAACAGAGCCTCTATCACCCCCTAAAACATTGGCCGGTAAGTTATGGTCAAATATTTTATATAAGAAAGAGAGGTCAGGGGCTAGAAGGAAGTTCTCCTTCAAAGAATAGCCTGACACTGAAAAGAAACAGCCCCCTGGGAGATATCTTGCCTGGGAGACATCCCGCAGCCATCTATCTCCCTGAGACATCCTGCGGCCATCTGTCTTCCTGCAACATCCTGAGGTTATCAAACTTTCTGAAGACATCCAGCAACTGCCGATAAGAGAGCTTTCCCATCCACAACATATAAATTCCCATGTGAGAACAATAAAAGTTTGCAGCATGATCAGAACTCCAGTCTTGCTGTAATCTCTCGTGTCTCTTGTCCCTTCATTCCTCCCCAACTAGGTTCCTTGCCCACATTGATGTGTGCGGCCGGCCGGGACAACTGACACTAACCCATACCCTACTACACTCTGACTACTAATCCTAATATGATGGAGAAAAATAACCCAAACAGAATAGAAATACAAGCAGTTCAGAGGAGGCATGGTGTATATTTGGACTTGCCTTTTGCATGATATAGGGTAGGTGTTATAAATCTAATTAATTTTTAATTGAAATCGTTCTCCATGTGTTTTTAAAGTTAACAAATATGTGAATTCCTGTCTCCATTTCTCTGTAGCCTATTCAACACATGTATTTTTATCTGCACATATAGAATCCTACTTGGAATCACACGTACATTCTTGTGAGGAGGCTGACTTGGCAGATACAAATTGTGAGAAGAGATCATTCCCCATAAACGCTGTTGGAACTCAAAATTCGATCTATGGGTGAGCTTCCTAGTAGAACAACATTTTACATAAATCCATGTTCAGTAACATAAATATTTTTGCATCTATGGATGATATATATTTCATGATGAATTTTGTTTGGCATATATATTGCTACTTTTTATTGTCTGTGTGTGTGTTTTGTATATATATACACTCTTCAGATTTTTCAAAATATGAAATATATGTGTCTTATATACACTCCCTAAATTCATTTATGTTCATGTATGTGGATTTATAATCAACTTTTCACAAGATTATTCTCAGAAATATTCATCCACCTGAAATACATATTTGTTTTCTAGTACTGAAAACTAACTTAAGTGAATGGTGCATACAATCCTAATATTTCTACAGTGACTGACACAGTTTAACATCAATGCAAGTAGAAATCTATCGGACATGATGTGTATTTTGAAGTTCATTTTGTTCAACACTGGTACATTACAATTTCTTCAGTTTATTCACATCATAGGATATATATTTCATCCACAAGTTCACAAATTTATACGCATTTGATTCATTTTCAATCATTTCCTGCTTCAGAACACATGTATTACTCCTAGTTTCCTGAATGGTCTTTTCATGACACTTATTTCCAAACACATTCACTTTGGTTTTCATAATCATTTTGAAGCAAAACTCACACATTCTTCATGATATACCATAACCCTAATTTTACCATTATATCTGTAACTGATTGGAATGAATGATTGTATATCAATATAAGATTCCCTGTATATTTTCTGATATCAATTCAATCCATTATTTAAAGTTTGAACCACTTTTATTATTTATTCACAGTATGGTCTATTCATGCATTATTTCTATATTTATAGACACAGGGTACATCTATTTGTATCCCCAATACTAATTTATTCATCTTCAAAATGTAGCTCCCAGAAATGTTGTCAGAAATACTCATGTCACCTAATCTACATATACATTTTATCACAGTAATATTCTGGACACATTATGAAAATGTCACACTTATGATTGTACCAAAGCCTAAGTGAAAGTGAGCATGCGTTACTGAAAACATCCATGTCCAGGTTGCCTAATGCTCTCTATTGTCAATACTATTGGTGAATACATATTTGTTTCTTCCTAAGATTATATATTCAACCTCAATCCTGTTGAAAATGTC